>NW_027530997.1:1305658-1440928 GCF_008692635.1 Crocuta crocuta | reverse complement strand
ACAGTCAAACTTAATCTGCCTGCTTTTGGAAATAAACTTTTACTGAGGCACAGGAATGCTCATTTGTCTGCATGTTGTTTGTGGCTGCTTTCATGCTACAAAGGCAGAACTGAATAGTTGCAGTAGAAATCTTATAGCCTTCAAAGCCCAAATATTATGACCAAGATTAACCGTCATCAAACCAACTATTTTTCTAAAAATAAAGTTGAAGTTATTTCTTTCACCAGTACTTTTACATTAACACCACAGTAGGCAGGTCAGGTAGAACCATGGATAAAAACCCATTCCAAGGAACTGGAATCTTTAAGCTATTACAGATAATAGATCATGCTGTTCCCTAAAATGTGTCCTGAGAATATCACCATCAACCAGAAATCTTGTAAAAAGGAATTTGAATGCTGTACTTTAGGACATTTTCTAAGCGGAAGTGGGGGGAAAAAAGTCTAACAATATCTAGAACCTTGATACTGTTAAGTATGGTCCATGGACCAGCAACATTGATATCATCTATAAATCATGACAAATGCAGCATCTCAAGCTCTAAATCAAACCTACTGAATTAGAATCTGAATTTTTAAAAGACCCTTAGTGTGCATAATAAATTTTGAAAAGCTGGGATTTGAAACATCAGATTTTAGATTCACTATCTACCTGAAGCTGTCAGGCAAAAATAAAAGGACATGAAAAGTCTCACTGAAATGATTTCCCACAGATGTTACAAAAATTAGGGTCATGTGATATAGGAAGGGACTCCTGGCTAGCAAATTTTGGTTTATTCTTAATCTTAATAGAGATCTCTACACAGAAATATGCAGAATATGAATTACAACTGGACCCCTGTCTGTGGAGATTGCAACTTATCTGTGCACACGGTAATGGCTGCCGTCACCGGGATTAGTGAAACAAAATTCAGAAGAAGCTTGCATTTGGGCACGTCCCATGCAAAGAAGAGCTACAAGTATATATTCACAAAGGTAAAGATTATTAGGGTATAAAAAGTGGCTTTTAACTTCAGTAAAAGAAGGAGAAAAAGACCTTACCTCATACCCAATTCAACCTGGCAAGTACTATTCTTCAAAAGTGCCTCTAGTTTCTTATATTTCTAAAGGATTTTTTATTATTGAGAAAAGTTTTTTATATTCCTCAAGGATACCTGAAACTTTCTGTTCTCCACTTCCAACTGATTTTGGAGAATGTTTTCTATCCACTACTTCAATGTATTTATTTTACCTAAATCACGACATACAGTAGTATAGCATTATTATGAGCTTTTATTTTAAAGACCCTCTCTTGATCCGAGATAACCCTTAACCAGACATTGTCAATTCTCACTCTAGAATTATTCATTTACTTTGACTTTTGCACCTACTTTAACTTTTTTATTAAATTTCAAGATTATTAAGTAATTAGCATTTCATAACTATATATTGTCACATGACTGGCAGTATATTTATTACTATTTGCACAAATTTTGTTTAGAATAAATATAAAGTCTGGGAAGCTAAACTGTATATGCAATTACTTTCATAAATTAATTATACAAAATGTTAGAGAATAAAATCAGTTCTGTTCTTAAATTAACAAGTTTTTCTGATTATTTTAGCTATTGATTTTCAATTTAATTATAGTTAAACTAGATTTTGAGTAAATTAAAGCAAAGACCAATTAGTACTTCCAATTCTAGCACTGTGGATAAATACTATTTTCTTGCCAGAAGCACTAAAAAGAGAAATGATTTAAAGTCATATATTTTAATAATACTGTTTTCCCTAATTAAAACCATTTAATTAATACTTCTAATTAAAGTCATTTTTTAATATAATATAGTTTACTGGTTATTTTGTTTTCCCTAACAAACTATGTAAATCTCAGAACCTATATTTAACTCAAGCAAACTAGGTTGTAACTTCAGCTAGAAAAATGTTCTCTTTTTTAATGTCAAAGTACTATGATTATGTGCCCTACAGGAAAAATTTTCCAACAAAAATCTTATGCAAAATCCCAATAAAAATGACTAAGGCAATTTTGCGTGTGTGTGTGTGTGTGTGTGTGTGTGTGTGTGTGTGTGTGTGTGGTGGGGGATAGTCTATATATAAATCACTATAATGTTCCCTCCCAGTGCCTCGAGTTGCCCTAAAGAACCTCAGAGAATAAAGTGAGTATATTGGAGCCCTATCGTCTGCTAGATTCTATGCATCTCTCTATTTCCAGAAACAGAAGGGTCTTTGGCTACAGAAAGGAAAAAAATGAATCTTTCCCTTGGAATGGAGAGCATGTCTATATTTAGATTTCATTATTTATCAAAAAGAAACAACATGAATTCCAACTTCCCATTTATGGAATGAATATGACATGAGTCTATGTAAATTTAACCTAATTCTTTGTTGATAAGGATAACTAGAGGTGGGACAAAAGAAGTATAGGTAAGAACAAGATAAAATTAAAACCTACCCTAGTATGACAGGTATCTTAGCTGGATCTGTATTAAGAGAAGACTATTGTAATTCATCTTACTATCCTGAGCATAAATGTAGAGAACTGAGCCCCTGAAGAGGAGCCTATTTATTAGGATGCATTAATCAAAATAGGAAATACGTGGGTTGGTACCTGAGATTGTAACATGGTTTTCTGGGACTTGTAAATTTTTAGTGTAACTGGCCATCCCTCCCACTCACTGGATCTCATCCTCCCTGCCCCGTGGAAAGGGAAGCCCCTCAGAAACACAAAGAAAACAAAAGGTGTTAATCCTGGAACTTCAGCATCCAAGAGCCAGGTCCTGACATAAAGAGTAGAATAGAAGGAATAATTTGCTAGCCAGATTCTCCCCCCATAAAAAGAAGCAATAAAATTATCTCTTTGGAGCAGGGTGGAAAAGTATTTACTTATGAAGTAAGAATTGCATGCGTTTATGAGATAGTTCTGGTATATCCAGAACACAGGGATTTATATTTTTATTCCCTGGGTATGTTTATCTGGCATGGGAAGCCAGATTAGGGGCAGCTTTAGGTGAGATGTTCAGGTAACGATCTCACAAATCCAGGGGATCTTGGTGAATCATAATGAAGAAAAGACATACTTCTGAGCTAATCTTAGAAATTAGCAGAAGAAGGAAAGTCATTCCCATGGCTGGAGCAAGGGGACTCTGAAGCAAAGAAAGCTGCTTACGTACCTCTATGCAGCTTATGAGTGAATTGGCAAAGGGCCATTTCTGTTCAGCTAAGCAGCAATTTAAGACCAACCAGACAGGATGATGGTAAGTACAGATACTGCTGAAGGACTACATACTGTCCTCTCACTGCTGTGACACTGGATGTCCCTCTACTGAACTCAGGTGCCACAGGAGAAAAGGAGGGAAGATGAAATCCTAAAAAGAGATTTAAATCATTTAAATGAAGACTAAGGAAAATCATTTAAATGATTACATGACAAGTAGTTTTCTGGAGAAAGGCTCAAAATAGAAATTAATCCCAGTCATAGGAAAAACCAGAAATGTTACATTTTGCATACCTGAGTTTATGGTGGTAAATGTATCTTAATTTATCAGGTATACAAGGTTAAACCTCTGATACCCTTCTTCACTCCTCAGCTGGAGAGACCTCCTAGAGCTCCCGACCTAGGACCTCTTTGATGCAGAAAACAGTGACAGTAATCTATTACTGAGCTCTGAATGAACCTACTCTACCTATCCATTTGTTTTTGGCACCCACATTGTTTTTTGTCCAATGGAGACATCTGAGATTTGGGTCAGGTCTCAGCCTGTGTCTTGTGAGTCAGAAAGCACTTCTTTTAAGGTTTTCACCCACCTGCACAGGCAAAGAGATTTACATCAAGACCTTGCTTCTTGACCCTAGAAAGGAGCACACTCACAGATTAGGAAGCTCACTGTCATGGCCATAAACAAAATTGGGGGGAAAGAAGCCTGTGTGGATCAGTCCACAAATCCCCTTAGCTTCTGCCTTTAAAATTTCTTTTACCATTCTTAATTTCTGTAACAAAAATCTTCCTACCCCATTTTTCTTCATATTTTATCCCAAGGATCACTGAATTATTTTTACTGTTACCTCATCAATACTTATCTAACCCACAAACTTTACCGTATTTATCTGGCATGAGGCAAGGACATTCCAAGGCACTGAAACACAGAAGAAATGCAACGAATGAGCTCACACCAAAGATAGAATGTTCCAGTACTCAGCGAGTCAGCAACCTTGATAAACAGGCTTCATTAAGAAAAAAAAATAGATTTTCTCAGGTACCTGAGTGGCTCGGTCAGATAAACGTCCGACTCTTGGTTTCAGCTCAGGTCAGAATCTCACAGTTCATGAGTCCTAACCCTGCATCAGGATCTGTGCTAACAGTGTGGAGCTTACTTGGGATTCTGTCTCTCTCTACCCCTTCCCCACTCACGCTGTCTCTGTCTCTCTAAAAATAAATAAACTTAAAAAAATAAAAAAATAGATTTTCTAAATTTTTCTCCAACTGGCATATCCAAGAAACTAACCTAGTGATACATATCACAGAGTTTAATAAAAGTGTTTTCTAACAAAGAGGAAGAAGAGAAGGAAGCTCACACTGATGGGCCAAAGGACTTATGAGAAGATGAGAAATAGAAACGGATCAAGGAAATCAGAAGCCAAGTACTTTGACAACAACCTGTCTGTTTTAGGCTACAAGATAAGTTACTGCAACAGAGACATTTCAAAATAAAATGATGTCCCATTCACATAAAAACTACTTAAATGAGTCACTCAAAGCTGCTGAGGTAGCCCTTCTGTTCTAACTACATGGCTTCCATCATCGGCCCAAAATGAGTGCTCCAGGTGTCATCATTTCCCAGCTCATGGGAGGAAGGAAAAGGTAATGGAGGACCAGCAGCTTCCTTCTAGGGAACATAACCCAGCAGTTTCACAAGTCATTATCATTCACATTTCCTTGTTCAGAACGTAGTTACATAGCCACACAAAGGTGCAAGGGAGGCTGAAAAATGATTTGGCTTTGTTACTACATGCCCAGTTAAATCTCTATTATTTTAGAGAAAGGTGAGTGTGGATTTTGTGGAACAGGTAGCAAAATAGCAATCTATCTCCCATACACACACACACACACACACACACACACCCCAAATCAAACTCCAAACATTTATGGATATTTTAATAGGATGGCCAACTGGTTCCAGTTGATGGACACTTTTCTCTCAGAAAACCCATCCTGGGAATGCCTTCAGTCCTTCAGTAAACTGGGGCATTAGGGATCCTATCAATATTAATAATGATTTCTTTGAAAGCAATATATAGCATTAGAAACTACTCCTGCCCCACTCAACCTTTTAACTTTTATAATTCATTAGCATTTATTTTTAAATGTATTTCAGGGTGCTTAGAGTCTAACAATTCTTTTCAACTTAGAATAAAAATCGCTGGTGCAATATATTGAAAGATTGCAAGGAAGCAAAGAATACCCAGGACAGTCTCCAAGAGAACATATTAAACAGACTTCAGGGAACATTACAAAGAAATTCATTAAATTTAAATGTTCCCTAAGCCAAATTTTTATTCATTTATAAATTATTTATCTCATCTGAAAACATAAAATATAATAATAAATACTAATTTAGGGGTGAAGTTTCTCATGTTACCACTTCAGTTAGCAGAATCATGGAAACCCACATCCACGTTGGTGACTAGCATCTTAATTTTGAGTTATCTGCTATCCAATTATCTCTTGCAAAAAAATTAGCATAGTAGAACCCATAGGAGAAACATTCATTTATTCATTTGGAAGTTAGATCTCCAGAAAATCAGGTAGCTGAGAAGTATCACTTGAGTTACCTAAACAAATGCCTTCACAGACTTGCAAATTCACACTATTCTTTTGGATTTATTAAGAGCCTGTAAAATAAGTGCTCATAAGGAAGACTGATCCTTCTTCTCAGCCTCCACTAGATTCTTCATCTGCCTGCTTATCAAGTGGCTTCACAGGGTGCCATCACTCACCTTCATCTCTATTTTTACTCCACACCGACTCCCTGGTTTTCTCATTTACTGTCATGATTTTAACATCCCCTGCCCCCACCCACATCGTTGACTTCTAAAGCATTATCTCACATCTACACTTTTGCTAAGATCTCAGTGCATAGATCACAGATCTTAGCAACTGCATGATAAAAATTTATTCCTGAACATCCTATACATATCTTAAAATTCAACGTGTCCATTCTGCTCCTTCTCCTGTATTTCCACTTTGAGCTGACATTAAATTCATTTTTCACTCATCTTTCTTCACAGTTTTATGTGTAGGTTTTTTTTTTAATGTTTTATTTCTGAGAGAGAGAGAGAGATTGAGAAACAGCGTGAGCAGGGGAGGGTCAGAGAGAGAGGGGACACAGAATCTGATGCAAGATCTGAGCTGGCTGAGCTGGCTGTCAGCACAGAGCCTGACGCAGGGCTCAAACCCACAAACCATGAGATCATACCCTGAACTGAAGTCGGATGCTTAACCAACTGGGCCACCCAGGTGCCCCTCTTCTACAGCTTTAATAAGACTCTCATTCTCGCTGTGATGCTTGATATGTCTGGAACTTTTCCTCCTTATCCATCACCACTGACTGAATTCAGGTCCCTTTTATCTGCTGACTTGACCAGTAATTTTACCCAAATACACAGAAGGGTTACTAGGGGAATGTGTCAAATATGCAGATTCCTGGATATTTGTACCGAGGAGCTGAGCTTGGAGACAGCCAAGCTGAGCAGGCAGATTCCAGGTAGCTGATTAAGACAAGCCAAAATGAAAGTATCAATCAAGGCTTCAATCACTTGCTCCAATAGTATAAGCCAGAGGCTAAAGAGAAGAAAGCACTGACTGACCCACTCCCCATTCTGTGTTTCTCCCTGGAAGAGCAGCAGTTGAAGGACGTGTGGATTAGTAGAGACATGAGACTTCTGCAGTTTTATGGTCCCAAGGACCTGGGGAGCAGGGAGAAAGGACTAGGAGTGGAAATATACTGAGTACTGCTTCAAAGTGGAGAAAAGTATCTTCAAGGTGCCTCTATTCCCCAGATAAGGAAGTCTTTACAGAAGCACCTGGGGAAGACTTTACCAAAGACACTCAAAAGAGAGGCCCCCCGTTGGAGGCCATGGATGCAACTGTACATAAGAGCATGGTCTGCCAGGGGATGGAGAGGGACTGTGGTCCTTGACTGTAATACACTGGTTGTGCACCATGGTCCGATGTCGGGAGAGCAGTTTTCCCAGGAGACAGGTCACGTAGAGCCTTTGTAATTGCCTATGGTCAGGTACCTGGAAAGTCCCACTTAGGTTTCTGGCCAGGAGTCAGATTAGTCATACAGTAGATGATTTTAATGCAGGTAACTTTGGTCCATAATTTGAGCACACTAGCCTAGCCTTTGAAACGGATTTTTTAACTGGCTTTCCTGATTTCAACTTCAGCTTCTGTCCAAACAATCCTTGACACATTGCCACAGTGAAATTATTTTCAAAATTCAATTCCAAACATGTCTTCTATTAACATAAAACTTTTGAGAAGGAATCGTCACTTGCATAAAAGAGTAAAGTTAAGGCCCTTACGAGGCATTTGTCTGAGTTGTTGCCTACAGAACACTTTGATCTTCCCTCTTCTGCCTTTAACACTGAACAACACTAAATAACTGGTTTTAAGGGTGAGAACATGTATATATTTTTTATCTCAATTCCTAACCTACTGTGAAAATAGACATCAAGAAAAGTTTGTTAAATTCAGCTGAATCCAATTCCTTTAATAAAGCTTCTATGAAAAACATTGTTCATTACAAGCAAATCTGTTTACTTGCAACCTAAGATGGTATATTCCTAAGTTCAGAGCTACCAATATGCTTATAGACCCTGAACAACTTTAATTTGCTCTTCTTTCACTTAATGAGACAGACATAGCCAATAGTATTTCTCTTTTAACTTTGGCCATCAGAAACCCTGAAATCAAATTTTGTGCTGAATTTGACAAAACCATACTTATGTCTTAACTGTATTGTATTTGTATCTTTTAATGTAAAATCCTCAAATGGATGTGGAAGTATGCATTACCTAAGTAACATATAAATGTAAATACATGTGTGCATGTGTNTCTTAACTGTATTGTATTTGTATCTTTTAATGTAAAATCCTCAAATGGATGTGGAAGTATGTATTACCTAAGTAACACATAAATGTAAATACATGTGTGCATGTGTACACACACACACACAGACACATAGAGCCCTCCAACTGTTTGATTCTCATTCTTTTTATTTTTTTATTTTTTTATTTTTTTTTTATTTTTATTTATTTCTAGGAGAGAGAGAGAGACAGCGTGAACAGGGGAGGGTCAGAGAGAGAGGGAGACACAGACTCTGAAATAGGCTCCAGGCTCTAAGCTGACAGTCAGCACAGAGCCTGACGCGGGGCTCGAACCCACGAACCGCGAGTTCATGACCTAAGCGAAAGTCGGACGCTTAACCGACTAAGCCACCCAGGCGCCCCAGATTCTCATTCTTTTAAAAAGGAAAATATTTTTGCACTTATGTAATCGAAATAACTTTTACTTTATTTTCCATGGGAATAATATGTCAAGGGCATAGGATTTTGAATTATAATACATACTATTTATGTTTTACAACCACAGCAGACATATTGCTCTTTAGCGTATCTTAATGGTGTATGACTCTTGGATTTAAATCTTAAATTAGAATGCTTCAAGTTTACCTGATTTAACAATTCAAGATGCACTTGAATATGAAATAGTAAGATAATGGGTGCCTGGGTGGCTCGATTGGTAATGTCCAACTTCGGCTCAGGTCATGATCTTGCAGTTCATGGGTTCAAGCCCCATGTTAGCTCTGTGCTGACAGCTCAGAGCCTGGAGCCTGCTTTGGATTCTGTGTCTCCTTCTCTCTCTGCCCCTTCCCCGCTCACACTCTGCCTCTGTCTCTTCTTCTCTCAGAAAATAAACATTAAAAAATTTTTAAAGAAATAGTAAGATATAAAAGACAATACCAAAGTTTTGATTTAGTAGGATACAGCACAGTATGCGAAATATTTATATACCTCTGTGCTATAATCAGAATTCAAATTTTTAAAAATTCTCACTCTCTCTGCCAGTTGATATTTCTGCATCTTCACAGAAAGCTGTGCGTGGATGTATGTGTGTGTGTATGTATGTGTGTGTATATATAAATAACATTTTACTTATAAAAATACTTTTTCTTCCTAATTTTATCAGGCTCATTTCTCATTCGGATGTCTTAGTATTTCCCATGCTAAGACTTGCCATAGTGCAGGTTTACAAGTAAACTGCTCTATATGTTCATAACGTTACTTACAATTTACACAAACATGTTTTGCAAGGTTTAGCAGAAAGAAAGGAAGTACAGTTGTCTGTACCTCACACTCCACATCTGAGCCACAGAAAGTCCCATAGACTCAATTCAAGTTATATTCTGAATCTGAATGTGGCTCACCACCTACTTGTCCTATTATTACCCTAGCCTGAGCCATTTTGACCTTTTGCCTGGATTCTTGCACTAACCTATTGACTACTCCCCTTTAACTGCCCTGATCCCCTTTTGGTGTTCATTCCCAACCCAGAAGTCAAAGTGAGCCTTTTAAAATGGGAGTTATGAAATGTTACTCCTCTGTTCAAAATCTTTCAATAGATTCTCACATCACTCAGAATAAAAGTAGACCTCCTACAGGAGACCAGAAGGCCCAGCTCAGTACACTTGTGACCATGCCTCCCACTGCATCATCAGCCTTCACTCCTCCGACTTCAGCTCTTGCTGACTATGCTCAAGCACAGTGGCCTCCCAGATGTTTTTGGAACATGAAAACACCAGGTACCTCAACTCAGAGTCTTTATACGCACTCTTCTCTCTAAAATCCTCTTCCTACGGTTATTTGTGTGGTTTATTCTTGGCCTTCTTAGAGGCTTTGCTCGAACATCATCAAATGAGGCATTATGAGACCACTTTATTTAAAATTATACAACCTTTCCTTCCTACAACCTCTCTCTTTATATATATATGTATATATATGTATATATATATATACACATACACATAAGTATGATATATAGACACATATTATGCATAGTTATGGTATGTACATAGTTATATGTAGTATATTTTTATGTTTGTTGACAATATCTTCCTACTAGAATATAACTTCTTTAAGGGCAAGACTTGTTGAATATTTTGTTCATTTTCAAATCCTAGTCCTAAAATAAAATCTGGCATACAACAGACAGTCCATAAGTATTTGTTGAGCAAAGAAATAATTAAAACAATTAAAAAATACATTACAATGTCAACAAAGACCCTATGGAGAACTGGGAAAAGTAGATGTAATATTGCTTTGTTTCTCTCCTTTATCAGGAAAAACTCTGGAGTTGATAATATAGAAAGATTACAATGCCCCTATGTACTATAGAATGCTCCTTAAGGATTTTTAACAAAAATCTACAGACCATTTTCTGGGGTGTCACTCAGATTGTCACAATTTTTTTCAACATCTGAAATCTTTGTAGGAGAGAATAAAGAAAATACCTATAGTAGAGTTGATTTAATAGAGTTAAATTATGAAGGTTCAATTTTATCTAGTACCTGAAAGTTTGAATTCCCTTAAAGAGACTTATGTGTTTCTACTTGTAAAACTTGGTACTAGTCAGAGTTATCAGTGATCTGTACTGGTGTGTTTCAACTGTGTCCTCATACACACAACCCTATTCTTGCCCCCTGAAGTACTTGACTCTGGGCATTAATCCAGGTGCTTCAGTCAGAGGCTTCAACCTCTGCACAACGTAGCTTCAGGATGATATTTCCTCTAAAAACAAACAAAAGACTCACAAAAATGTGTAGACAACATTACTATTTTTAGTTTGAGAAAGAATTACAAGTTTAATGGAAAAGTATCATACTCTTAAAGTTGTTTTCTATTTTCTTTTATCTGAGACCAAGAATAGTGTATGCACTTGGTCCATGGACTAATTCAGGGCATATCCATGTCTTTGGGAGCAGCTCGTAAAATATGAGACTTAATTTTTAGTATAGAGTACAAGATTTTAACATACTAATTGCTCTAAAAACATTAACAGGAAATGTATAAGATTTTTTCAAGTTTTAAAAAAAATTTTCTAATGTTTTTATTTATTTCTGAGAGAGAGAGGCAGCGTGAGGAAGGGAGGGTCAGAGAGAGAGGGAGACACAGAATCTGAAGCAGGCTCCAGGCTCTGAGCTAGCTGTCAGCACAGAGCCCCATGTAGGGCTCAAACCCACAAACCGTGAGATCATGACCTGAGCCAAAGTTGGATGTTCAACCGACTGAGTCACCCAGGTGCCCCATAAATTTATTTTTGAGAGAGAGAGAGCATGAGCAGGTGAGGAGCAAGAGAGAAAGAGGGGCTCCTTCTGCGTTAATAGACAGAGCCTGTAGCAGGTCTTGATCTCAAGACTGAAATCATGACCTAAGCCAAGATTAAAAGAGTCTGCCACTTAACAAACTGAGCCACCCGGGCACCCTAGGAAATACGTAAGATTTTAATGTATGAATTGCTCCAACAACATTAGTAGGCAACATAATGTTACTCTTTACAATATCCTAGCACCATTATGTAGAAGTTGCATTTGTCATTAATAATAGAAGAACATTAATTATGTCATTATATTATCTAAATATAACACAGTTGATGTTTATTTTTCCAACAAACTATTTTATTTGAAGCCACTTTTCCAAAAGAATTTTCTGGCTGCCACTGACTAAGAAATTGTGTTTTCACAGAAAGATTTTGATTAGTATATTTTAATTCATATTCTATATCTAAGCCTATAGTCAAATATGATTAAATTGCCCTAAGGCTTAAGAAATTTTAAAAATAATATCATGACATGAACACATGATTTTACCTTATTAGAAAAGAAATGAGCTCTAAAACGGATTTTGAATTTCACCTAGAAAATATTTTAAGCATACCTTTTATGAGATACATACATGAAAGGATTTGTTAATAAAATCTCAATTTTTAAGACAAGACAATGAAGGAAGGTATTCAATTCAGAATTAGAGAAGAAAAATTTTATTTTGGAAAACCAAACCCAGTAATTTTCTAAATTGGGTAATAGTATGTGGCTCTTTGTTTTCATTTTTAATGTTTATTCATTTTTGAGAGACTGAGACAGACAGAGCATTAGCAGGGGAGGGGCAGAGAGGGAGGGAGACACAGAATCTGACGCAGGATCCAGGCTCTGAGCTGTCAGCACAGAACCCAATGCAGAAATGGAACTCACAAACTGTGAGATCATGACCTGAGCCAAAGTTGGAAGTCCAACCGACTGAGCCACCCAGGCACCCCATATGTGGCTCATTGTAATCACAAACTAAAAAGTAGTTTCTTAAATGCTAAAAGTCACTTAGAATGTTCTTCGAATTCTATGAAATGTCTGAGGATAAGTAGGAATTATGACTAAAGAGTTAGACACTTTTATATTAAGTACCTGTTTTCCATCTTTTAAAGTAGGCTCAGGGAGCCTGGGTGACTCAGTCGGTTAAGCGTCCAGTTACTGATTTTGGCTCAAATCAAGATCTTGCTGTTCGTGGGTTTGAGCCCTGTATCAGGCTCTGTACCAACAGTGCAGAGCCTACTTGGGATTCTCTCTCTCTCTCTCTCTCTCTCTCTCTCAAAATAAATAAAGTTTTAAAAAATTTAAACATTAAAAAAATAAACTAGGCTCTACACCTGATGTAGGGCTTGAACTAATGACCCAGAAATCAAGAATTGCATGCTCTACTGACTGAGTCAGACAGGTGGTCCCAGAGTTAGACACTTTTAAGCAAACTGACCAATGTAAGATAAATTCTAACCACTCAAATTCTCATGTTGAAATTTCTCAGTGCATTTTTCAGCTCAACTCTCTCCCCAGCACAAATCTGATTACACTATTCTTCAAAGGTTCAAAAAGAGTAAAGTATAGCACTGCTTCTGCTTTTGCTTCTCTGGGCTCATGAAGTGGCAATGAAACGATCCAGTGAGAGAATTGAGCATCAAGGATGGCTTAGATGGCTCTTGACTAGTGGATAGGCAGGGTCAGGCTTGAAGGGCATTTACCAACTGTATTTTGTTGTTGGTCTTGTAAATTTAGACTGACCCACCAGCAGAACTGGACCCAACCTTTGAATAATAAATCTGTTATGAAATCTGATGAAACTATGGGTGTTTACCTGTGCATGTAACTATATATGCACATCCATTCACAAAATTTTTGGTCATTCAAAGACTTCAGGGTACACACCATAGATATGTTCTCATAACATCCCCCAAATAGAAAACAGGTTTCATTTATTCATTACAGTAACATCTATTTTGTACCTACACTGAGCCACATACGGTATTATTCCAGGAAGATGAAGACCGAGAGGGAGAATGAAAAGAAACAAGACAAAGCTCTCACATTCTACAATCTCACAGTCTATTAAGGAAGACAGGCAATTAAACAATACGAACAGCATGATGGCAGAGAATAAAAATAAAATGACCATCTGCAGGAACATTTTATACAGCAACATATAGGAACAGAGATGTAAGATCAGCTTCATTCTACCAGTAATATGATTTTCCTGAAGGGGTCAGGGAGACTTCACAGACAAAGTGGCTTTTAGATTGAGTCTTGAAGGATGAAAAACATTCGGCCCGGTAAAGACAGGGGGCATTGTAAGGAGAAGAAACCACAAGTGACAGGAGTGAAAGGAATGGCAAGTAATTCTAGTGATTCCATGTGAGCTGATAACTGTGCACATTGGGAAGGATTGACTGGATCTGATATTAAGGGGTGGGCATTAGCCAGGTCATGGAGGGGCTTGGGGGTTTCGGTGAAGAGGTTTCCACGTACCCCATAGCTAATGACATGCTGTTAAAGGACTTAAATTGCTGAGTTACACCTGCTTTAGAGAAAAATCATCCTGGCAGAGGTGTGAAAAACAGCACTGGGATGAGGGGCAGAATTTGTGGGGAGAGAATGTGGATGAATGCCAAAGGCAGCAGTTATCAACCAGTTATAATACAGAGAATAAAAATCCTTGCAGGCCTGGAAAATATTTACCAGAAAAGAATTAGCAGGACTTGGTGAGGACCAACAAAATTAAGGAACTTGCTCAAGGCCACATACTTAATTAGTAGCAGAGATGTATCTAGAATTAAGTTTCTTGACTCCCAGCCCGTTTCTCGCTCTATGGTCTTTCATTTCTTATTGTTTGATTAATTCACATAGGGACTTCAAATTAGGGATTTAAAATTGCCTATTAGTGTTGATGACTTTCCCCCAAACCTTCCATTTTTCTTTTAAACAAGCAAATTTGGCTAAACACATTGTTATTGGTTTCCTTTTAACAAAAGTTTTATGTAATTAAACTCAATCACTATTTTCCCCCTTACAGATAAATGAAGTTCACACATGTCCAGATTAAGTGTTTTGTCTTCGGTTACCAGCTGAGCCAATGGTTTGCTGCATAACATGAACGTGTGTAGGTATGTGTTAGAAGTTTGTCCATTAAATTATTTTAAGAAAATAAATTTCCCTGTGAATATTAATCTCCTTGGTCTATGCGTTTTTTTAAAGTTTATTTATTTATTTTGAGAGAGACAGGGACAGAGTGAGCAGGGGAGGGGCAGAGAGAAGGAGAGAGAATCCCAAGCAGGCTCTGCACCGATAGCACAGAGCCGGATGCAAGGCTCAAACTCAGGAAACCATGAGATTATGACCTGAGCCAAAACCAAGCGTCAGAGGATCAACCGTCTGAGCCACCCAGGTGCCCCTGGTCTATGCCTTTAAAACAATTTTTTTCTTAATGTTTTATTTATTTCTGAGAGAGAGAGAGAGAGCGAGCGTGCACGCGCATGAGCAGGGGAGAGTCAGAGAGAGAGAGGGAGACACAGAATCTGAAGCAGGCTCCAGGCTCTGAGCTACCTGTCAGCACAGAGGCCCATGCAGGGCTCGAACCCACGAACCGTGAGATCATGACCTGAGCCCAAGCTGGACGCTTAACCAACTGAGCTACCCAGGCACCCCTATGCCTTTTTTAAAAGACAGGTTATTGTTCCTACATATCATCACTGGGCAACAGAACCACGATGGCTTTTTATAGATTTCTACAGATAGCACTGAATGCTATATACATGTTACATGTCCTCTTTTCTCTTGTATCAGGAGGAGACTTTGGTTGGGAAAAGGCATTTTATTGAAAAGGGCATTTATTGAAAGTTCAAGAACTGGAAGAATCTAAAGGCCATTGTTTATTAATTTCTTCTTTTTCTTAAGAACACAAAATTACATTCTGCTCTGTTTACTAAATCCAAATATTTTTACTAAGTATGATAAATTGACATGTCTATTTTTAGTAAGTGAAAACAAGTGTATCCCTGAGTTATTTTGTTGAATGGGGATATTTTTTTAATTTACTTAGAAATGCTATTTACAAAATGTATGTCATAAAGGAATTAGAAGCCAATATAAAATCAGAACAATAATAAGGAAGGAAAGCTGTACTCTTACAGTATTTTATATGATGTGTGCTTTTCTTATTTACCAAAATAATCATAGATTACTTAATTCAACAATAAAAAGTTTTCAACAGCTTCTAATCTGTGCAGAGTGCTGTGCTAGACAATAGAGATAAATAGTTACTCAATCTCATGCCAGCCCTCAAAGAGCTCACAGTTGTTGGGAAAATACAGTCAAAGAAACAGACAATTGCAATAGAGTTTGACATGTGACATAATAGGGGTATTGTGCAATATCACTTTTCAATAATTCCAGTGATAGTATGGAGATAAAGTTGAAACAGACAAGAGTCTAGGCAACAATGGGTGATGATTTCTATTCTCTGTTAAAGTCATGCGTAGGATTTAATTATAATGCCATGTTGTTTTTTTTAACTCCGGTCTTTTAGATGGCAATAGTTGACTCTTAGAAATCCTTACCTTTTGTAAAGACAGTAAATCAATCTTCACCAAAGAATAAAGGGTCCAGTGATTAAGGATGGTGAACTGTACGGTTTTAGTTGCACTGCGTGAATAATTGTTCCTCATTTATTGGAACACAGCTGAAACCCTCTCTTATAAAACTGGCTGATACACAGCATCATTAGTTATCTCAAGACTTCAGTACTTATCCTCCTGATAGTTATGCACTGAGAAGTATTGAACAGCTAGCCTTCTCAAAAATACTCCTTGTGGGCTTACCAGATGGAAAATGGAGATACATTCTTTAAAATATCTCTATCTCCAGAAGGCCTCATTAAAATATAAACATCAACTATGTGAGGGGTAACACATTTACTCCTTGTCCATTCTACATTATTAGTTATTCATCACCCTGAGGAAGAAAGGACAGGAAAATTATGAGGGAGTGTTGGGAAAGCAAAGCTAGAGGGAATGAGTATTACACTCATCAGAGAATATTTGATTTGGCTGCCAAGGTAAGACTGATAGGGGACAAAAATCTCATTTGATACTGCTGCCTGTTAGTTGAAGTAATGATACATTTTCTTAAGGGAACTGGATTAGTATTTAGGAACCCTAGTTTTAGTTTTAAAGTCTTCTGGACTTCATTTTCTTAAACAGTAAATGAGGAAATATCACCAACAAACTTCAAGGCCCCTTCCAACTACGAGTTTTGAGTAACCTGAACATTATCGTTAAGAAAGGAGAAAGGAAAGAAATGTTGAAAATGAAGACATGAAATTGGGAATAGCTGTAAAGATGAGCTTAGGTCATTCAAAGCTGGTCTAGGTCCAGCCCCTCATTGAACATGATTACTTCATTATTTTTAATAACTCCACCAAACTGTATTTTTCCTTTTTTATGATACATATATGTAAAATGTATATACTGTATATAAAATACAATAGCTGATTGTTTAAAAATACCAGGTTAAAATAATTATGCAAAATCACTTTTATTCTAATTACAGAAACTTTATTTTTAATCTAATCACAAAAACTTCTGCTCTATTTATATTCAATTGGATATTTTTACTCATACCAGGAACTACAAATTTGTTGTTGTCATTGTTGTTTATCTTAAATATTTCTTAAAGCTAATGCTTCTATATCACTTAAAGCTCAGACCAGAGAAGAAAAACTGAATTATGCTTATTTAAAAGAAAGGAGAACATTGTGGAAGTTTTAAGATTATCACCAACTCCCAGAACTGGTTTGTCTTCATTTTGTAAAACTTCCTTTTACATTCAATTTAATGCATTTAGGAGTAAATTATTCAGGAAGTTGATAAAGATTCATTACTTAACCACAGGGAAGTCTAAAAGAGCAGTTAGCAGCAGCTGTGGAGATTTGCTGCTCGTTTACTCCATATATAGGGCATAATGGATTTCCAGCAATTTGGGTAATGTAACATTATCTGTGTTGATTGTAGATGTTACAGCAAGATATTATGTTCTGTAAGAGTACTTTAAAATGAAACAACTACATGATGGGTAAGGAGATGGTCCCAATCTAGGAGGAAAGTTTTCTTTAGAAGACCTCACAATGCAAGTAGAGGTAAGAGAAGTTTTGAAATATCTTCCTTAAGGAGGAGGAATGTGTACTAGGTTGGCAGGACCCAATGACACAATTTCCAAATGAAATCCACCACCTCCACCGCCACAAAAGATAAATGTGGAAGCTACCAGATGTTGTGCATACCAAATGGACAGCCTGTGTGGATTTTGACTCAGAATTAGCTATGGTGTTGGACAAGGTGGTAAATGTGGGGGAAATGTTTATTTTGGAAAAGAGTGGAAAGATTTTCATGGTGCCAAAGAATGGATGATAATTATAACAGATGAATATCCAGCTTAATATTTACATCTTATCCACCTACTAGAGAACACGCAGTCACATTTAACATAAGATGAATTTTGCAGTCTATGATGACTTTAGGGGTAAGACTTGAAATATGGTTACCACAATGTAAATCTAAATGTGGGCCAATGACTACCGATGACAATTTACAACAAATCGTCAAGGATAAGATTCCCTCTCCCCCTCCCTGGCCCCTTGGATATTTAGAAACTGAGTTCTATGGAGTTTGAATGCTTTTGTGCCAATACTGACAACTACTAAGTATTTACTAAGTGCTAAGATTCACAACTCTGTGAGGTGGGTACTATTATCACTTCATCATAACAGGTAAGGACTATGAGGAAGAGATTAAAGAAACTGACCAAGTGTGCAGCTAGTCCCTGTCAGAGTTGAGATGAGAACCTGGGCAGACTGACTTCAGACATTCAAACTGTAACTTGTAGCCTCTTCCAGGAGGGCCTTTCATTTCACTTATTGGACAAACATTAGACACACACCTCAAAGTTGAAGGCATTACCGCTGGTGTCACAAAGGAACAGGGATAAATCTACATAGCTCTTACTCTGAGGTTACTCAACAACGATGATAGCACAGAAGAGCAATACCTTGCCACTGTGTCTTATGGTAGCAAATGCTGTTGTTAGCCTGACCCCTAGTACCTCAGAGTTCACCTTCAGTGTCTATGAACATTAGTAGACATTTCTATTTGTGACAGTTACTAAGATGTAGAAACCCAGATAAAGCTGCTAAAGGACACCAGATAATAGTGTCACAAAAGGAAGAACATATGTCTTCCTGGCTCCTAAACTAGATCTCCTGAACTTCTGAAATTCTCATCCCATGTTGAGGTTTTTCCTTCTAAAGCCTCATTTAATTCAATAAGCACCATGATGTGACTGAAATAAGAATTTTCCATGAAAGACCCTAAGTTTAGGAAGAATTTACTGGGAAGACACTAAGTAGAGCTGTGGGGATTTTGCCCTACTTAAGTATATTTTACAGTATGGAGTACAGCCAGAAGTAGAATTCCCACTGGATTAAATGTAGGTTTATAAATTAGTCTGTCACAGATCCACAGTTCCCAAAAGAAGACATGAGTCTCCTGGATCAGACACAAAGGAGTTTATTAATCACAATGAAAAACAGTAGCAGGCATATCAGCGTACTTCTGCTGGTTTCCTTTGCCCCAAAGTCCATGAGCAAACATAATGGGCTCAGATGAATGGCTCTACAGGAGGAGGATTGGACTACAATTTAGGAACTCAGAGCTTAAAAAATCTGCCATTTTTTATAGCAAGCACTAAATAATCCATTCTTTGTTCAGGGAGAGGCTGAGTACTGTGTGGGACTAAGTGATGCATTCTTCTGAAGCATTTTCTCACTTTTCAGAATTCCCAGCTGCAGAAACAAACCAGACAAATGGCCAGGGTGAAAGAATGGTCAGGATCTGGGGGTTGTGAAATACTTAACCAGACACATAGGAACATAAGAAGCCCATAGCAGACTGCACATTATACAAGAAGTGGGGTTTTGTGTCTAGGCCTCAGTATCTTAAAAGGGCACATGCAAAAATTTAAACAAAAATCTAGAAACTTTTAAACAACTTCTCTGTGATTTGGGAATTATCTGAATCTCATTTATTGACAGGAAAAAAAAAGTGTTTTAATGCTTTATGAAATCACAAGTGAGGAGATGCTTTTATTTGACCCTAAAATGGAACTACTATAATCTATGCAAACATCTTTCAAGCAGCCTGGCTTTGTTGTTGGTTTTTTTTAAGGTAAGCCTGTTTTTTTTTTTGGGGGGGGGGGTTGGTTTGTTTGTTTTTCTGGGTAAAGGATATTTTGTCTTAGATGGTAGAGAGACAGTGTTAGGGGTTCTGTGGTGGCCACTGTGCTCACACACTAAAAAAGCAGGCCAATGTTTATTTTATTGCTGGTTCTCCCTACTTTGCCATGACCTGAAGAAAGTCAATTAACTTCTATGTGCCTGTACAATGAGGATAACACTACTTGGTTACACACCTCTGAATGGCATTGTAAGGCAAAACAAGATAATGGTTATAATGCATTTGCAGAAAGTTCAAAAGAAGCATAGAATGAGAGCACAATGCATTCTTAAATGTGAAAAATGGTCTAATTCAAATTCTTTGACAAGGCGAGGCTAATAGCAAAAGGCATTTTTAACACTTTGCTAAACATAATTTGCTCCTGAGCATAAGTCATAAATATACTCCCTGACCATATGAAGCTTCTCAAGCTATATTCAGCTCCACCAAATCAATATAGTACCACTTAGCCACCCAAGAGTACAAAATTTGTACAAAATTTTCTCATTTATTAGTAGATGAGAAAGGGCTTTCTTATCTGCCCCATCTGTGCAGGAGAGAACTAAAAACAAAGCAGTTTAATCATAAGGCCTGAAACAGCTGCCATTCCACCTCTCATTCGACAAGAATGGTCCTTCAGGACCTACTGTGTATCAGGAATCAAGCCTCGTGCTATGGTAACGTATTAGACAAGGAGTGGAACCCTTCTTAGCACAGAAGCCCAGACTTTCTTAGTGCCAGTGAGTCTTAGCAGTCTGTATTCTAGTATTTATTCTGCAGTACTCACTGTACTTGCGAAGAGCCAAATCCTCTAGTGGTAGTCCAGAGCCTATCTGAGAGGTGATTAGAGATATTCTGTAATGAACTCTCAGAAAAGTCCCTTTCCAAGGAAGAACACTACGCAGCCTAGAGAACAGATACCTGTGAAAAACCGTCAAGAGGACCTCTAGGACACAGCACAAAGACTACAGTGAGGGATGCAAATTCTCTAATCTCCCTAAATAATAACTCCCATCATCATTGCAAACTTTGGGAGTTATATAGGCAAGTGCTACTCAAAAATTGGTCCACAGACCTGAAACTAGTATTACGCTATCTGTTAACTAATTGAACTTTAAACTAAAACCTGAAACTAAAAAAGAAATCTATAGACAGCATCACTATCACCTGAGATCTTATTAGAAATTTACATTATAAAGCTTCAGCCCAGATCCACCAAATCAAGAGTTACTAGACCACAGGAATCTCTGTTAACAAGCACTCCAGGTGACTACCAAATTCCCTTAAATTTGATGAGCTTTGACCTAAACTAACTTGATCAATTCCAATCAGATGATAATTAAACTTTTACCCTGCCTATACTGTCAATTTACACCAATGGAATGTACTATATATGTTTTTTTTTAAAAAAAAGAGAGAAAATTGGCTAATGAACTAGGTTTAGTGACTTACAACCAGCCTGTTGTAATTCTACTTTATAAATGGTTCATAGGAAGTTAGCATACAGTCTCTTTAATAGGGCACTGGTGATGAGAGAAAAAGCATGGTTCCTTTCCTTAGATGGCGTTTCAGTGGCACTGAGACCATTCTTCCCTATTTATATAGAGTTAGAGAAGTTAAATCTTAAAAAGACATCTAACCAGATGGTTATTATGCCAAACACAGCAATCCTGATCTTGGTTTGTTTGTAGTGCTTTCTAGCACAGTAGGGTATGTTTTTCACTAATGTTTTTTCCCCTAAGGGTATAACACGTGGGAAGGAAGAGCTAGGATAAAGACATTAAAGCTCAATGGCTTAATTTCTTCTAAACAATGAAGATTGTGATTGTTATTGATTCAACTGCTCTGTTTCCTTGAGCAAATAAAATAGCCATCCTGAGCGGCTCAGAGCAAGGACTCTGGGGCTGAGCACCTGGGTTTTCTCCACTCTTAGCTGGGTGATCTTATGCAAGTCACCTCACTTCTCTAAGCATCAGATGCCTCATCTCTAAGATGGTAAGAACAATAATATTTAACTTACAGGGTTGTTATGAAAAATAAGTTAATATTTATAAGAATTTAGAGCAGTGCTTGGCACAGAAAAGAATATAGGTAGACAACTTGAAATAATCTTAACATTCTAGGTCATGCAATACAATGTTAATCTCTGGTTCATTTTAGTTATTTTACTTCTTATTCTCTGAACTTTAAATGTTGCTTTGACTTATGCTCTGTTTTCCCAAAGGTAGAGTGATGGTACAGACTACCTCAGCAACTGCACGGCTACCCTTCACATATATGCAGATACCTTCTTTAGCTTTTGTATTCCAATCCCTAACTGAAGAGAATTTTTAAAAAGTATTTAAAGAAAATGGGTGACACTATAAAATACTGTAATGTTTATTTACTTCAAAAATGTGTCCATAATTCATGTTCCTGCCTTCAAGTCACCAGCATAACTCTAACTGAAAATTGAAGACAGTACATTTACAACAAGATAATACATTAATCCCTTTGACTGATGGTTGTTGTCAAGTATTTAATCAAGAAAAAATTTGAAAATGGCAAAACGAAAAGGGAGGCAACCTGGACTATGGGGAGATTGGAACTGCCCAGGCAACAGTAGGTTCACAGAGTGACGACTACAAGGAAGATGTGGTTGTGGTTTACAGTAGATCTTTTCTCACTGCTGCTCAGCTGAGTTTCTGCTTCAGAAACAAGAGCCAAAGACCTCCTTGCAGAATGTCACACTGCGGGGTGCACCTGGTTGATTACATTGAGGCATTTGGTTAAGGGAGGCAGGGGATGCTTACCATGTGTCACTGTGGCTGCAAGGGCCACTTACCAAATGAAGATCACTCTCTTCCCGAATATTCTTTACCAAAATATGTGACAATTGTTAAAAGAGGAGCTCATCAAGACAGCACAATTTGGGGTAGAAAAAACACACAAGTGTATTTTCACAAAATGGCAGACAGCGTGTAAGTAGTATGTGAATCTAATTCTGTAAATAAAATCATTTCCTAGGACTTTTATCATGACCACAGAAATGATATTCTACAGACAGAAAAGTCTTTATACTTTTCATCACAGAAGCTCACGAAAGTAACTTAGGTCAGAGGACGGGAATTAACAGAATGGAAATGGAGTCAAGAGGCCAAGTCTATGTGATGAGCTGTGCGACTCTGGGTAAGACTTTAGTGATCTGAGCTTCTATTTTCAGTATAAGTGAATAAAAAGTGAGTGGTGCCTGGAATTTTCTTTTCACCTACCAGTGCTTTATATTTACTAAAAATAACCTTTTCTCATTGATGTACTTTTTAAAAATCTCAATAATCACAAATCCATAATAACAGTAAGTCAAATGAGCCAAAACACAAGCAAATTCTATCCTATAGTTTCAGAATATTTTATAGTTGCTATAGACATATTGGGGAAAAGAATGCCTGATGTTACAGAGGAACATTCAATGATTTCACATTGTGTATTGAAAGAGAAAAATGTTCTTACAGAGAGATATCTTAGACTCTACTCTCAGAGTTTTCTCTCTTTGTTTATAGACATCATGCAAATATCCTAGATATTGATGATGATGCTGTTCTTAGTTGCAGGCAATGCATTTACATAGCTCCTCACAATGCATTTACAGTAAGCAAGTTCTTCCCCTTTCATAAGCTAGGACAACATTACAGTTGAGCAGAGATGTGCACTCTGGGCAAAGCATTCATCCCACAGGAAAGATTAAAGATGTAGGAAATATGGACAAATTTTCATCATTCAACAAATATTTTGAAGTACCCATTTGTCAGGAAAAATGCTGGGTTCTTTTGGTGTACCAGAGAACAAGATGATTCTTCTCCTCAGTAAACTTTTAATGCTTTGGGTACACAGACAAGCAAGTATACTTAAGAAGATCCCACAGTACATATCTTCTCTGGCAGGATTAGGAGGGACAGCAGACAAGGTAAAGTGCACAGACTCCTTACAATCTCTCTGTGTAAAGGGCATCAGATAGTATGAGGCCAAGGATGTGGAGGAGGAAGAAGAGGGAGAAAGAATAAGGGGACCAAACATTGCAAAAGACTGAAGACTTTCAACCCTTTCATGAAAGAAAACCTGTATCATATTACCAAACAAAAAACTCATTAAAAATCTAATTGATGGGGCACCTGGGTGACTCAGCCAGTTAAGCGTCTGACTTCAGCTCAGATCATGATGTGGTTGTTTGTGAGTTCGAGCCCTGTGTCTGGCTCTGTGCTGACAGCTCAGAGCCTGGAGCCTGTTTTGGATTCTATGCCTCCTCTCTCTCTCTCTCTCTCTCTCTCTCTCTCTCTCTCTGCCCCTCCCCATTCACACTTTGTCTCTCTCCCTCTTTCAAAAACAAACAAACATGAAAAAAAAATGTTTTTCAAGTCTAGTTGAATTCTCTCTTTTTAAATGTAAGCTTCAGGGGGCACCTGGGTGGCTCAGTTGGTTAAACATGAGACTCTTAATTTTAGCTCAGGTCATGGTCTCATGTTTCCTGAGTTGGAGCCCCACATCAGGCTCTATGCTGAGAGCATGCAGCATGCCTGAGATTTTCTCCCTCTCTCTCTGCCCTCCTCTGTTTGCTCACTTTCTCTCTCTCTCAAAACAAATAAATAAAACTTTTAAAAAATGTAAACTTCAGGAAGAGCCCATGACTTTCTCATGGCTATACAGAGACTTATTGAGAGAATTTAAGTTAGAACTCTCATTTCTAGGCATACTGCAATCTTTACAGTCTCTCCTGATTTCATTTGAGAGCAAGGGGAAGGACAGACAATCTAAAAGACAAAAAGTATAGCCTTTTGAGTTATATCAACATCAACGTACAACCACGTCCTTCATTTTATAATGGATAGTAAGAGTCTAAGAAGTTATAAGAAGAATTTGAATTGTAACAGACAGTTGCACAGATACTCTGCTTTAGGAAATAGCAACATCTATGTCTGAGCCATCAGTTACACAATAAATATAACCACAGTTTTTAGTTTATCAATTAGCTATTGTATCTAATAAGGTAAATTCTTAACCTCACAGACTGGTTGGCAATATTGATTTCTAAAAATAAAATAATGCAAAGTTGTTTAAATATACACAAACTTATTTGAAGAAATTTACATAGCATAATAAGGAGGGTCTGAATTTAAACCCCATGATCTCATAATCTCTTTATTTTGTGCACTTTCCTCACAGATGATTGAGATTGCTTTCTGTCAATATAGAAATAGTGCCATTACATAATGACTTATGAATCAGTGAGAGAATTAAAATTTGTTCATCACAGTGGAACAACAACAAAAAAAATCTAGCATCCAATGCAGTTTTNAGATGATTGAGATTGCTTTCTGTCAATATAGAAATAGTGCCATTACATAATGACTTATGAATCAGTGAGAGAATTAAAATTTGTTCATCACAGTGGAACAACAAAAAAAATCTAGCATCCAATGCAGTTTCCAGTAGCAATGATATAATTTAAAAATAATTTCACTTATGTACTCAAACTATAATCATGAATATAAAATACCAACTCTGAATTTACACAAATGGAGATGTAGATAAACCAAAATGGTAGATAATTCCAAAGCAATTTACATTCAATGTTTGGATTTTTTAATTACATTTCTATATGGCCAGAGCAAATGTTCTTGGAAGGGACTCAAATAATGATGTCTACTGAGAAACTATACTGAGTTTTCTCATGTTGATTCATAATTAATTCGTCAATATAACATATGCCTTGTGGGGCATAGGAAACACATTTGGACAATTGATGCCAGTACTTGTTAAAGACGAATGAATCTACTAAAAGCAACTTTCCTGGAAAGGGAAGAGTGTTTATGTGTGATGCATTATAATTGGTGAATTTCTATATGAAGCTGGAATCATGAATTGGGTCATTTTAATAGAATCTTAATTTTTTTATTTTTTATCCAGACATCCTTTCAACAACTATTATCAAGAACTTACTTTATGTCAGACATGGTGCGAGGTGCTAGAGTATCAGGATTGGGAAATATCTAATGTTCTCTGGTGTATTTTTGCCACTGTGGAATGTAAAATGGAGAACATGCATATGGAGCATTTAATCCATGCACACAGTCGTGTAAAACTGGACTCAGACTTCTGCTGAACTTACTTAGAAATGCCAAGAAGACTACGTCTCCATAGTTTTTTGATATATGTTTTTGTTGTTGTTTTATCATTTTCTGTTATCTATGCAAAATTTCTCAGATTCTGGGTATGAGTTATAACTACAGTAAATGGATTTACAAGATTGAGGATTATCAAGTATAACATCAGGAGTGGCTGGAAATACTGTGAATGAATGCATGCATGGACAAATTCACGTGTCAATCCTTACTCTCCGAAAAAATGTGTTTTATGTTTGCATTTGTTTGCACTCTATTTTATTTGATGAGAGCTGATATGTAATTTGTCTTCATATCATTGTTTAAATAATACTCTTATGATATTCTTGTATGATTGTTTCATCTGTCATTATCATCTTAAGAATGCTGTGGAAGAAAAATTGCTGTCCATCTACTCAAGAGTGCTAATGAAAAGGTATCTAAAACACTGAGTCCTTTTGTTTCCTCTGTTTCCTTTGTAGTTAACTTAAGTGAGTAATATTTGAACAGAGGTAGACCATTATTAGAAGTTTCCTGGTTACTCTAAAGAACAAAGGGAAAAATAACTCCTTGTGAAGAGTGGAGAAATGTTATTTATAAGTCTGGGTTTGAAAAGTATTCACAATTTATCACAGCTAATACAACTGAAAGTAAGTGGGAAGAATTCATGGTATATAGACGTAGACACAAACTTATTCTCCGTGTTTTCACCAGCCCAGCGCCTAGCACACTGCAGGCACTAGACACACACAGAAAAAAAGAAGTACAAAATCATTACAGATGCTGCCATGGTACTGTAATTCTCACAGCCAAGTTTAGAACAGCCACACAAATTTCAGAGATTACAATAGCAAAATGAAATTAACTTCCCCTTGCTATCAAATAACATCCAATCACTATTAAAACACTTACATGTTAGAAATCAATAGAGAAAATGTCCACAAAGCAAGGAATCAAGCAGAGGATTACTGGTGCCACCTGTCAATAAACTGCTAAGCACAGATTTTTTACAGAAATTTTTGCAAATTGCTATCTGACTGAATGTATATTCAATTCAGTCTGGTTGGGAAAAATGCTAAAAGAGCCAATCAGATTGAATCATAAGGAGTTTTTCCAGCCACCTGAAATGAATAGGAGGGAGACAATGAGGCAGTGCTGCAGTCATTAATCACCCACTGCTGGAGAGAAAAAGCCAAAGGAACAGGGAGTGGAGAGTGGGAACAGAGTGAAAACATCCTGTTCCCACAAAAAAAAAAAAAAAGAGTCTTCTTTTTCACCATGATAATTATTTTCTGATAAATATCTTGGCTCTCCCTCGTTCTCTCTGGCTAAAGGTCTACTACATTATGATAAAATTCTATGAAACTACCTAACTGCGGGAGTCATCAAATAACTTTTTTAAAACTCCATTTAATGTCCACAAATTAATTAGCATAAAGGTAAGATAATAACAAGACATTCTGAAATGGGTAGCCATACCATTTTTATAATTTAAAAAATGGAAGTAATTTACAGGATTGTTATTCTGTTTTATTTTTATGCAATGAGACTTTCAGATACCAAATCATTCATTTTGATTTGCATTCCAAATTATCAGTCTCAAATGCAGAACCATACATACAAACAATTTGAATGTAGATTGCATACACCATTTCCTATGATAATCATCATGGGAGGCAAAATGTCGACACTAAAAAAAGCTACCCAAACTCTTGGCAATTTTTCTCTTGAGGAAAATGCAAACAAGCATGTGAGTCACCTTAATTTCTGCTTGTAAATAGTCACTCAAGTACTTTCTTCTAAAATGGAAGTAAAGGAAAGTGATGTCATTCATCATAATAATGTGCACTCAAAATAGCAATAACCTTAAAAATATTGGTAGGGAGGAAAATGATTAATGTTTTACACCTTACTTGGATAAGATGTTATTGTAGCTGATCTTCAAAATTCATTTAATCTACTTTATGATTAACCTGTATTTACTGAAAGTATCATTCATTTAAAGCCAATGGAGACAGTAATTAGATGCTATCCTCAAATTCCAAATAAAAAATTTATCCTTTAAAAGTTGTAATCTTATTTTAAGAACCCAGTGTATTCAAATGATTCAAAAACAATGCAAGTGAATATCTGTCTATAAAAAGATAATCACACTTCATCAGTCATTTGTTTTAAATAAAATATGTCTTCATAATAGCATCCATGCCACTAAAGTTTAGTCTAGATTAGGAAGTAATTTTTTTCTTAAATAGTTTATTGTCAAGTTGGTTTCCATATAACACCCAATGCTCATCCCAACAAGTGCCCTCCCTCATGCCCATCACCCCCCTATGTATCCAGCACTTAGAGCAGCGTCTAGAACATTATAGGTGCTCAGTAAATATTTATTGAATGAAATAATTACTCCTTTTGGGATTCAAATTCAGCAAGGGTAGTATAGTTGCAGGGTTCTCTACTTTTGTGATTATAGTATGGGAGCTTCTGTGTGTGTGTGTGTGTGTGTGTGTGTGTGTGTGTGTCTAATGCAAATACAATATAATTTCTCCCTAAAAAAATCTGAAACACTGAGAACCAGAAAAAAATGGAAATTACAACCATCATGAATTCTATTACTCAGAAATGAACAGTACTAATATATTAATATCTGTGCCTTCTGTTTTCCTATGAAAATTCTTCTACTAATTTTAAATGCACTTAAAATTAAGTCCTCTTTTATTTATATTTTGCATTTACAGTGACTCAAGTTTATTCTCCAACTATGAGGGTTAAGGAAAGTATTTTTTAAGCTCCTATGAAACATAGTCCAGATGCAAGAAAATATTTCAAAATGTTATTGATGTTAATCAGTGGCCCCAAAAGCTTCCAAGTCTCAGTTATATATGTACACAAATCCCCCAAGACTTTTCCCCTCTCATTTTTTAATTTGGGCCATTTTGTTCAAATGTATTTGCTAAAATAACAATTTTTAAAAAAACATTTAAGATGTTCACTTTCCCTTCTTAAATCTCTGTAATGTGCAGTGCTAAGCTATTAGGGATTATATGTTCATTTGATTTTATTACTGTTTCAGTTGAAAGGCATTTTTACATAAAACTGCAATTTCTCTTTGAAAAAAGGTTGCTTGTCAAAACACTAAAAAATTTCATATTGCTCAATGTGCCAATGGCTACATTCTCAGGACTGAAACAAAATGAACTGTAAGGTGTAAAAAATCAAAAGGAAACATAAAAACAGGAAGTGATGAGATAAGAAGATGGTAAAATGTAATATTTTTATCCTAGGGCACAAAAATCTTAAAATGAACAGGACACAATAATGAAAAGCATGTACACTTAAGGTAAGAATTTACAATATAAGTTTTGCCCATTTTGTTCTCAACATGCACAGGGATTTAAAAAATTTGTTTTTAGTTTTAGACCAAAGCTTTCTTACATTCTTTTCAATTCTCCTGATGCCGAATGTAGCCAATTTTGTACTTGCTTAAGCTGTACACATTCAGTCTCTGGGGAAAATTCCCCGTTCTTCTACCTCAGCCCCCTCCAGCAACATTTGCGGTCGGCTATGGTGCAGAGGTGAGTTCTTTGGAGATTTAAAGAATGCACAGAACAGTTGAACATGAAAGTGTGACAAAAGAAGAAAGAAGAAAGGGCAAAAGGATGACAAAGAACTATTTTTGTCTTTAAAAGGTCACTGCGAAATTTGTATTAAAAGCCGCGAGTGGGAGCAAATAGCCACAGAACTCTGCAGGAAAAGGCTTTACACCTGCAGAGTCTAGGTCTCCACTTCCTTAATGGGAACTTCACATTAGGATCACTTCTTGAGAGGCCTCTTTGGAAACTGATTCATATTTTCCTTATTAAATGATTCCTGGTGCTGGGACAGTGATTAATGTGAAAACAGATCCAGCAATTAAAGAGTTTTTTTCTTTTGAAGGTGAACTCTGCATTGTAATACCAATGAATTATGTCTTCAGTTACAGCTAAGTAATGTGGAAAAGAACATGAATGATACACATTGTATTTCCTGTTAGAATCAGACCCCAACACCCTATCGTCCTTCCTTGAGGCTTCTGAATCTGCATTAGGGTTTCAAAGAAGAGTTGTATCTGTTCCATCATGAACACTGCAACCCACCATATGAAGAATTATATAACTAATTCCAAGAAATACCCAGACTTCACATTAAAATACAGTAATCTTGGTTTGCAAGCATAATTCGTTCTGGAAACATGTTTATAATCCAAAGCACTTGTATATCAAAGCGAATTTCTGCATAAGAAATAGTGGAAACTCAGATGATTCATTTCACAACTCAAAAATATTCATATAAAAATAGTTACAACACCGCAATATAATACAAAATAATAAAGAGGATACAAAATATAAAGAATAAAATTAACCTGCAATTATCTTTGAAAACCTTCTTGGCTGGTGTGAAGGAAACAAGAGAGAAGAGGGCTATTGTGTAAGATAACTGTCACTATCACTACTGGAATGACTGCTATCTACTGGCTCACGGGAATCTTCCTTTTCATGCAACTTTAACAAAGTACCTATCCAAAGACCTAGAATGAAGCAAAGCCTTCCTAAGCTTACTCTTGTATGGAAAAACAAAGGACGGTCCATAGATATTTTAAAGTGATAAAAAATACACTAGTGCCAGTTGTGGGCTCCTTCTAACGTTGTGAAAAATCACTGATTTCTGCCAAAGCCCACAGCCTGAGACAGAACATCCAAGCATGGAAAACAATCACCCACAATCCTGCAATGAGAGAAAGAGAGAGAACCATCATCTCAGTGGTGATCATGTGACTTTCCACATCACATACTACTAGTATTGCAAGACATCACTTGTTTATCAAGTTAAAATTTATTAGAAATGTTTGTTCATCTTGTAGAACATTCACAGATCAAGTTACAATCCAAGGTTTTACTGTACTTGATTTTTTAAAAACTTCTTTTTGTATTTTATATTTCAAAGTACTATGTAAATTATCATAACTTTTTCTTTCTCCATTTAGTAGGAATAAGATATGTAAGTTTCCATGGAAATACATTATAGTGACACAGTGTATAGACTCCGGAGTTAGACTATCTGGGTTTGAACTCAAATGGCATAATTCCTGACTGTGCAAGCTTCAGCAAGTTTTTCCATGCCCTCTGGTCCTCAGTTTCTTCCATTATAAATTGGAGATTAAGTACCTACCTAAAACAGTTTTTGGAAATATTCAATGAATTACTGTACAGAATATAAAAGCGTGCCTAGCACACAGTAAGTGCTATATAAATGCTTGCTTTTACCATTATTTCAGAGTTATCTTTATTAGTTATACTAGTATGATCATTATTTTTTAATTTGCTTTTGTACTTACTTAACAGTTTTTTCTCTCTTCTACTTCATTATTTTATTTCTAATTTCCTCATTTGGTTTTATTTAAATTTATTTTGTTTTTATTATGTTAGATGCTAAATTTCTTTAATTTTAGTTTATTCTTCCCTAAAAAGTATGACTAGTCTAGATTGCAATTTTTCCCTCCTTTATCACTATTTTCACTATATTTCTAAAAGTGTGACATATAGTATTTCACTATTGATTTTTTCTAACTATTGTACAATAATGATATTTTTCATTTCTTTTGGACCCAAGAATGAATGAATAAATGAAAATATAAATAATTTATTTGACTATAAATAATAACTTACAATGATAATATCAGTTATATCATAAATCATTATGTCACATTATATATCATTGCAAATTATTATATAATATATAATCATATCATTATAAAGAATACATTATCATTTAGGATGATAAATATAACTTTACTCCAACTGGATGTCAGACAAGACAATTAGAAATGAGAAATAATTGGTATGATAAATAAAAAGTTGAATAACTAAAAACTAAAATAATAATTAAGTCAAAGGGATGAAAGTTATAGCACAATGACTAGAGTTAAAGGCACTATAATAGGTGACAGATGGTAACCCCACTTGTGGTGGGCATAGTATAATGTATAGCATTGTTAAATCACTCTGGTATACACCTAAAACCTATGTAATGCTGTGTGTCAACTGTACTTTAAAATAAATACATAAATAAAAGTGTTTTTTAAAACAGAAAATGAATTACTACCATTTATATGAAATATGATATGTGCTAAAAAAATCAAAGTATGTATACGGAAAATCTGAGTATCTTGTGTGGTAAAGTTACTATAAATTCACACAATAAACTAAGAGATATTTTTGTAAAGAGAATATAGTACATTGTCTAGATTAACTTACAAAAATCAATAAACATCTTTAACACATAATAAAAGAAAATACCAAAGACAAATAAAATGCTTAGAAATGACCTAAATAGAAAATAAGAAAGCCCTAAAAAACCTTTAAAAACACTACTGAGTAGCAGACTTAATGAAGTGCAAGGATATACCACATTTCTTGATAGGAAGAAACACCATCATAAAGACAGCAAACTTTTTGTCAATTGGCAATAGAATCACAATAAAAGTGCCATTGGGAGCTTTTTATTTCCTTTTAGACAGGCTGACCCTAAATTTTATGTGGAAAAAGTAAACAGGATTACTAGAAAAACTTTTGAGGGGGTAATGAAGGAAAACTAGCCCTGCCAGATAGATATTAAAGCACATCATTAAGCTATAACCACAAGAACATTCAAGCTATGCTGGATGGAGACATACATATCAAATTCAACAGATGTTCAGAAATACACCCAAATATATCATTAAATAAAACAAAGTTGGGATATCAAATCAGGTAGAAAAGACACATTGCTTTATAACTGGTGTTTGTACAAAGCAATAGACACTGGGGAAAAAAATACATTTTGAAATTTTCCTCATTCCTTAAACCCAAATAAGTTGTAAATAGATCAAGATTCAAGCCAAAAGAATAAACCCACAAAAGTTATACATCAAAATCTGAGAGGGTTTTGTTTTGTAATTTTCCAAATATAATTCAGATGCCAAAACTCATAAAAAAATCAATAATTAAATTACACAGAAGTTTTTTCATCTATGTGAAAAAGATCTATCATAAATAAATTCAAAAGAAGAGTTTTTAAAGTAATGAAAATAACTAACCACAAGGCATTAATTTCCAAATTATATGAATGGCTTTATAAATCAATAAGTAAAAGGCTGAAACCCAACACAAAGGGAATAAAATGACAGGTCATAGAAAAATAAAAATGAATCTTAGGCATATACAAAGATGTTCGAGTTATTAATAACAAAAGAAATGGAAACTAAAATTGTTAACACTTTTACCCGGTATATTTTTGAAAAAATGATAGCACATGATAAAAACAGGGGAAAATAGGTCCTTTAAAGGTTATTATAGTAAATATTTATAATCTCTGTGTGGGGCATTTTGATAATATTTATCAAAATTTAAAATGTCTATATTTCCCTTAGCAATTAAACTTCTAGGAATTCATTCCACAGATATAATTACACAAGTAAAAATGATAACAAAAATATTCATTTGACCCAGTATTATTTATATTAGCAAAGGCTTGGAAACTACTTCAATTAAATGGATAATATATCCATTAGTATGTCTGCATAGATAAACTTTGATACATCTATATAACCCAAAGTACATAGCCTTAAAAATGAGGCAGTTTTATATAATGATTCTCAATGAAATGAAAGAAAACAAATGTAAAACTATGTCATATGTTTACGTTACCACGTGTGAAGCATTCTAAGTATGTATCCTGTGTAAGCATAAAATAAAATACTGAATTCACAGCTACTTGGTATTAGTATATCCATGGTTCATGGATAAAGTCTTACTTTAACTACTTAAAAGTCATGTCTATAACATTTAAAAATGAATATAATCTTTACTTTAATAAAAGCAGCAAACTAAGTCATTAGTCACAAGAAAGACAAATGAAATTTCCAATTTGTTAACTAATAATGAGGAGAATTCATTATCATCTCAGTTCCTCTGTCTCTGGCAACAATAGAATAGATAAACTTGCAAATTTATACAATAAAATACTTGCAGTAATCAAAAGAATAAGCTTACACAAGGTGATGTTGGCAAAATGGCAGAACAGGAAGCTCCAAATCCTTCTCTCCCAACAGAGACACCAACTCAATACTACAAGGACCAACTCTCTTTGTAAGAAATGAAAAAACCAGGGGTGCCTGAGTGGCTCAGTTAGTTAAGTGTATAACTCTTGATTTGGGCTCAGGTCATGATTTCACGGTTCATGGTTTCAATCCCCGTGTGGGGCTCTGTGCTGACAGTGCTTGGGATTCTCTCTCTCTCTCCCCCCTCTCTGTCCCTCCCCCTGCTTGTGCTTTCTCTCTAAATCAATCAATCAATCAATCAACTTAAAAAATGCTTTATTTAAAAAAAGAAATTCAGAAACCAGTTAAAGGGCTCCTACACACCAGGAGAGCACAAAGCTAGCCACATTTAAGACAGTAGTAAAATTCATGGCACTCACTAGCCATTCGCCCACCTTCCAGCTCAGTGTGGCACAAGTGGAAAAAAAATATCAGATCCTGGTTTCTACCTGGAGAGGAAAAGAGAAGACTGAAACAAGCAGTAAGTGTTCAGACCTTTTGGGGGCTGCTGAGAGACTTGTGTCTGTCCTGCCTGAATCTAAGCATTGACAGAAAACAGCACCAGGTTGGGGTGAGCAAAGGTTTGCAAAGAGCAAAGGTGATTATTTGAACTAGCATGCCTTCACTCATCATAGTTCTTCCCCCAGGGTGGAACAAATGGAAGAAAACTGCCATCTCTCAGTGTCTCTTAGGGAGGAAAAAGTTGGAGCATGCATCCAATATACTACCTTCCCATGGAGGTGCCTGAGGGACTGGTTTATGTCTTGCCTGACTGTCAGTCCTGAAGATATTCTACATATTCTGAAATTCTAGGGGCAACTGAAAATAAAAGATCTGAGTAGGTTGCAGCAAGTTTAGGGTCTGTCCAACCGAGACACTGAAAAAGTATAAGAAATTGGGAGCTGCTGATTAAAGAAACCAACAAATTCCTTTATTTGGGGATTTATAGGCACAAATCCAAAGATACATCAACAGAGAGTCCATTCAGAATATCTACTTGGGCTGACTGGTGAAGATCTTTCCTAGATGAAGACAGTATGTAAAGACTGGAAGAGGTGGCTATTCTTATTAAGTGTTCAAATCCAGCACAAAATTACAGTGACACAAGAAATGGGAATCTGACCCAATAAAAGGACTAAAAAAATTCTCTAGAAACCAATCCTAAGCAAAGGTGTATTAATTATCTGACAATTCAAAATAAGCCTTATAAAGACACTCACTCACTGAGTTCTAGAAAGCAATGCATGGAGAAAATGAGGATATCAACAAAGAGAAAATATTTTAAAAGAATAAAAAACTTTGGAGCTAAAGAATACAATAACTGATGTGGGGGGGGGAGTCCCTGGTATTGGGGGAGGGGAGGTTTGCAGTAGACTTGATCAACTTGAAGAATCAGCAAACTCAAAGACAGATCATTTGAAATTATTCAGTCAGAGAAACAAAAAGAAAAAAGAATAAAAACAGTGTGAAGAATAACGAAGGGATTTCTGAAAAAATATCAACAGATGAATATATGCGTTGTGGGATTGCCAGAAGGAGCAGACAGAGGGAAAAAGGGGAAGACAGTTTATTTGAATAAATCATGCCTTAAGACTTCCCAATCTGAGGAAGGAAATGGACATCCAGATTCAACAAACCTAATTAACTTCTATTATGATAAACCCAAAGAAGTCCACACACACACACACACACACACACACACACACACACACACACACACAAAAGAAAGGCAATCTATGGAATGTGAGAAGATACTTACGGGGGCGCCTGGGTGGCTCAGTTGGTTAAGCATCTGACTTCGGCTCAGGTTATGATCTCATAGTTTGTGGGTTCAAGCCCCACATCAGGCTCTGTGCTGACAGCTAGCTCAGAGCCTGGAGCCTGCTTCAGATTCTTTATCTCCCTCTCTCTATGACCCTCTCCTGCTCATGCTGTCTCTCTCTCTCTCTCTCTCTCAGAAATAAAACATTAAAAAATTTCAAAAAAAGATATTTATAAATCACATATCTGATAAGGTGGTAATATCCAAAACATAAAAGGAACCCTTACAATTCAGTAACAAAAAAACTAAATAACACAATTGACAAGAAGCAAAGGACTTGAATACACATTTCCAAAGACAACAAATGACCAACAGAAATACGAAAAGGTATGTAACATCACTAACATCAGTAAGATGTAAACCAAAGCCACAAGAATATATGACCTCACACATGTTAAATTGGCCATGATTTAAAAAAAAACAACACAACAGAATAACAAGCGTTGGTGAAGATGTTGATAATTAGAACCCCTGTAGATTGTTGGTGGAAATGTAAAGTGGCATAATCACTATTAAAAAAAAAAAAACCCAGTATGGTGGTTCCTCAAAAAGAAAACTACCATAAGATCTAGAAATCCCATTCTGGGACACTATCCAAAAGAATTAAAATTTTGATCTTGAAGTATTTATATTCACATGTTCACTGCACCAATCCTCACAATAGATAAGAGTTGGAAACAACCTTTAGAACACAATGGGCTTTAAGAATACAGTGGGCCTAATGTAAGCAAGGAATCACTGAATTCTACTCCTGAAATCAATATTGCACTGTATGTTAACTAAAACCTCACTAAAAAAAGAAAAAATACAATGTGCCTATACTTAAGGGAAGTAAATCAACAGCCCCATAGCTGTTTAGGTGTTTATTTCATATACTTTTAGATTAGTCAAGAGTGCAATGAAGAGGTGAAATAACATTTGCTAGCCTTACTAAACAACTCTCCATTTTATGGTCTGAGCAGCTTGACACAATGTCTTTGTAGCAAGTGAAATTTGAATCATGGAAATACCGAACGCTTAAATAAAATTTCCAGTTTTTGCAGGAAGTTTGGCACCATACAAATATGCCTTTGACGATGTGTCATTTATGTGGAGTTATCTGTGTCTTTAGTGACAATTCTTGGTTGTGCATATTCTTTCTAATGAACCATTTTTATTGTCAGTTACTGGCACTTTAGCATTCTATTGACCCTACAATGTAGTTTACTAAGGCCACTTGTAGGAAATAACAGAAGAGTGGCTGAAATGTACTTTAAACAGCTCTCTCAAAACTAACTTGGATGACAATTTTATTCTTTTGAATACAAATCTGAGGGGCTCCCACTCATAGAGTAATGGGCACTGATTTGCGCAGATTTATAACAAGCAAAGCAAAGTAGCCAAATATAAGCCCCTATACTAATTTTATCTTCCAAAAAGCCATTCAGCTCTTGCTAGAACAAGAAAGACAAAGTGTTATCCCAACAGCCAAAGGCTGCAAGTTATCAGCCTTGACAAAAAGCTCTATAATTATCCTGACTATGGTCAGTCTAGAGGTAAGACTACTCAAAGGATAATGATCTGAAAGCCTAATTGTAATTTAAAATAAGCCTGTCCTGAAAATGGGCTAAAAGTAAAAATCAGGAACAAAGGAAACAAATTACCCTTGTAGATGCAGTAAGAGGGAAAATGAAAATCACTCTTCCAACAGACATGGCCAGAAAATAGCTCTTCTTGCATTGACACAGGGAATTAGATAGGATAGTTATCTGTTGGTATATAAGTTCTCCAGAACTAAGACATAATATCCTAGGAGGAGTTCTGCCATTCCTAAGAGGCAACCTAATGTTTTGGCACAAGCTTCAAAAATTATAGTTTTAAGGAATTTAATAATAATTTTATAATCAGGTATCTAGACAGTTGGCATTATAACTTGAACATGTGTAAGTTTTACATTTTGAAAATATAAATTTTCTGTTGCAATACATGAAAAGAATCAAATAAGCATCATAATTTTTTCAGTGAATAATTCTTTTTTGTTTTAAATATTTATTTTTGAGAAAGAGAGAACATGAGCAGGGGAGAGGCACAGAGAGAGAGAGGTAGAGAGAGAATCCTAAGCAGGCTCTGTGCTGTCAGCACAGTGCCCAACAAAGGGCTCCATCTCACTACCAATGAGGTCATGACTTGATGTGAAATCAAGAGTTAGACTCTTACTTAACCTACTGAGCCACCCAGGTACCCCTCAGTGAATAATTCTTAATGCAGGTCTCCTCAAGGTGCCCTCGCCTCTGATCCGATCTGCCGGACTTACTTTTTCAACAAGGTAATAATGAGGACAGGTTCCTGCATTGTAGAACATGATTCTTAACATTGACCATGCATTTGTATCACCTAAGCCCTGAGACTCTAGTCTCACCTCCAAATACCTGATTTAATTGTTCTAAGATGGAAAGTGCTCATTAATAGTTATAAAAACTCCTCAAGTGTGTCCAATATGCAGGTAGGATGCAAACTACTGGGGTAGTGATTCAAGAGTCAGCTCAAATTGGGAGTCAGCAAACTACAGTTCACAGGTGAAATCTAGCCAGCTGCTTGTTTCTGTAAATAAAGTTCCATGGACACAACCATATACATGTGTTTCTGTGTTGTGTTGTCTGTGGCTGCTTTTTCCCTACAAAGTCAGATTTGAGTAGTTGTACCAGAGACCATATGATCCACAAAGTCTAAAATACTAATAGTCCCTTTATAGGAAAAGTCTGCCAATTTTTGGTAAGCCTTTCTATCAAGCAAGGGAATTAACAATGAATGAAATAGTCTATGGGAGGGCCAAGCCTAGTAATGGCATATATCAGGCCTATATGCAATTGCTCATACTCCGGTATCATGGCTACCTAACTATAGGCAAGGTGAGGTGAAATCATACACTGTGTGCCCAAAAAGGAAATAGTTACTGAAGAGTTAGCATGACTCTGCCATATAGATAAAAAATTAAAATATTAAATATACTTTGGAATAATTAGCATTTTTAACATTTAAATACATGGCAAAAAAAGAAAAGACCTATATTCAACTGCTATCACCGGTCTGATCATTCTTGGTATTTCTGTGGGGCACTGTTCAGCTCACAAAAAAAAAGAAAAGAAAAGAAAGAAATAGGATGTAAAATTATGTTTTCGGATACCATGTTTAATGTTTTCATTTCTGATCCTATTTCTCTGACAGCATCTTTGTGATTAGGATGTGATCACTTCTATTACACAGAGAAAAATGAATCTCAAAGAAGTTTAATGAATTGTGCAAAATTTATGAGTGGCATCATCAGGAGAGTGACTTTCCCTTAACCCTATACCTCGTCTTCACTTGAAGCCAGGCACAGCTCCAGGGAAAAGGATGGGCTCTTCTTCACTGCATCTCATGGTTTCAACAGCTAGGACTTCCATTTTATTTATTATTTTTTTTTATCTTTATTCACTTTTGAGAGAGAGAGAGAGAGAAAGTCGAGGGGGGTCAGAGAGATAGAAAAACAGAATCCAAAGCAGGCTCCAGGTTCTGAGCGATCAGCACAGAGCCTGATGGGGGTCTTAAACCCATGAACCAGGAGATCATGACCTTAGTTCAAGTTGGAAGCTCACCCCACTAAGCTACCCAGGCACCCCCGGGACGTCTGTTTTAATAGAGATGGTAAATTACTTCAGACACTTACCATACCAAACTTTCCCTCAAGATGTTTCTTTAGAACTCAACAAGGAAAGTATGCTTATCTGGAGAACACAAAGATGATAAAATGAAAATCCTCTCCTCTTCAAAACTTTTTTGTCCCTACTACTATTCATTTTAATCTTCCATGAATTTAAATTCCTTGGGAATCTACCATCCCTTCCTAGCCCAGCTATTTCTCTGGGGCTGCCCTCTAGGGAAAATTTTACCTTATGAAATTCTGGTGTCTATCAACTTTTCCAATATTCTTTCAAATATCCAAGGTCTGGTAATACCCACTATGTAAGCTGTAAAAGAGTTCACTGCCCTCTAGGTAATCCAGTTTGGTAGGGAGAGAAATGATTAGGTTCTCAGTCCCTCAGCTATCTCGTTGGCTGGTCACTCTTGGGTAATGCAGTGAGCCCAGTGATGGGCTTCAAAAACACCCAGTCCCAATTGCTTGATTTTGTGAGGCTTACTATATATGGAAAAGGTTTTGCAGATGTAGTTAAATTAGGGATTTTTAAGTAAGAAATTACCCTGGATTAGCTGGCTGGGACCTCATTGCCGTTTTACATATCTTTATAGGGGGAAGACAGATGAAGATTCCTCAGAGCCCCACAGAGAAGACAATGTGAAGGAAGCAAAGGCTGCAGTAAAACAGTCACAAGACAAGGAACATGGGCACCAAGCAGCAGGAGCTCGAAGACGCAAGGAACAGAGTGTCTCAGACAACCTTCCAGGTGATAGCAGCCTTGCTGACACATTTCCTGATGTTCCAAGCCACCAAATTTGTGCTTAATTTTGTGACAGCAGCCTCAGGAAACTAATACAGGTTGGATGTGAATACTCCCAACTCAGGAACAATTTCCATTCTGTAAAGAACAGTGCTAAGAGAGACAAACCTTCTCTCTCTTCTGAATGTATCATTTCAGTCTTGAAAAGTATTCTTTTACTTTCTTAACCTATGCTCTTAGCAATTATAATTTCAATGCTTTCCTTCATCACCACCCTCGGGATACTTATCTTCACTACTCTGAATAAAATAACATTCCTTCCTCTATGCTACCACTTGTTAAGTGTTTATACACTTTGTCCAAATTAATTCCACCATCAAACAGTGGTTTTCAAGTACAGTTACACCTTGGATTGCGAGTAACTTGTTCTTGAGCATTCTGCAAGATGAGCAAACATTTCTAATAAATTTTAACTTGATAAACGAGCGATATCTTGCAATACGAGTAGTGTGTGATGCCGAATGTCACATGATCTTGGAATTCTCTTTGATATACGAGTGCTTTGGATTACAATCATGTTTCTGGAACAAATTATGCTCGGAAACCAAGGTTTCACTGTATTGCATTTATTCATTCCATTTACCTTCCCCCACCTTTCATTTCTGCCTTGTCATGTGAATTACTTTGGCCCACTAATGAAGTTTCTTCTTGTTAATTCTAAGCCTTATTTCTGACATTACTTAGGCTTAGAAAAAGCTTTTTTAACCACTTGAGTCCTGCAAAACATTCCAAATGTATACTCCAGCCTATGTTTCCAAAATCGCTTCTTCTAAACTAATAAAGCAAAATTCAGATCTAGACAAACTTGAGGTTCCCAACGAAAACCAGAACTATCTCTGTGTGGGAAAGTAAGCATCATCAAACATGGAAAATTATGGGGTTAGAAAGAATCCACTTAAACTTTTTTTCTAAACAGCAACTTAGTAATAAGTTAACCTTTCATTTGTAATTCTGACATTCACTGTTTGAGTTCTCAAGTCAGAATAAAGAACCATGGAGGATAGAAAGGAGAGAATTCAACCTCTAATCTATATCTCAGTTTTTCCTTTCTATCTCTGTCATTCTTTTACTGTTTACCCCTATGTCTGCACAGCCCCTATCACAATGACTCCCATTATGAAGAAAAGAGAGAGAAACTAGGCTACTTAATAATACAGAGCTATCAGAGGCATAGAGAGAGTAGGGAATAAGGAAGGAAGCCGTGACCCAATATTTATCTTTTCCTAATGCTGTTCCTCTTTATTACCTTCAGTATCAGATCCATTTCTCTTCTATTAAAAAAGCCACATCCCAAAGAATAAACCCGTATATCTTTTTTTTTTAAGTTTATTTATTTTGAGACAGATGCATGCACAGTGGGGAGCGACAGAGAGAGAGAGAGAGAGAGAGAGAGAGAGAGAGAATGACAAACAGGCTCTGCACTGCTAGCACAAACACAACATAAGTCTCAATCTCACAGTCTCTGAGACCATGACTAGAGCTGAAATCAAGAGTATGATGCTTCACCACCCAGGTGCCCCAATGCTAATATCTTAAATTGAGATTTCAACAGTTATTTATAGGATACATAATATAGACATACTATTGCTTTGTTCCACAAGTAATATATATGATACACAGTGTGAAGTGATCTGAAGAAACAGAAAATGAGAAAAAATATTCATGTAAGAATTGACATAGAGATATAAAAACGTAAGTTCTGTACTGTTGCTAAAGTCTGTTGCTAAAGTTAGTGGACAAATGCAGGTCTAAAATTCTGTCAAGAACTATGAAGGGCCTGGGATTTCAACCCTGCTGGCAAACTTACAAGTTAGACTTGTCACTGGATCTTGGAAGAAGACATAGCTTAGTAAGCAGCATGGACTTCCCATTAGCATCCATTCCCCTTGTCAGCCATGTCCCATAGAGCAACCAGAGTGAGCCTGGGTAATGTTTGCGGTAGGTTCCCTGCAGTACGTTTGCTCAAAACTGAGGAATGCCAAGCTTGGGAAACTCTATGATGTTCTAGTAGGAAGCTGGCAAATTTGCCTGACTTTTGCCCCAGGAGGAGACAAAAAAAAATCTTTCTTCTGCTTCAAAGAAGACACTTTTATCTGCCAGGACTGCTCTAAAAACATCCTAGAAAACATAGTCTAGAAGAAAGATGGTCTGGGCTTCTGCTCCCAAGAAATGCAGACATGTGAGACACCAATAGAAAATTGTCTCCCAACTGCTTCTTTGACATGATAATGAGGGAGATATTTTAGATCTTGAGATCCATAAATGAAATGTGAATTTTAAAAAAATGTATCAAGCAAATATGTTCAGCATTTCTATTTTTTTTCCAGAGGTGCCTGGGTGGCTCAGTCAGTTAAGTGTCTGACTTCAGCTCAGGTCATGATCTTGCAGTCCGTGAGTTCAAGCTCTGTGTCTGGCTCTGTGCTGACATTTCAGAGCCTGGAGCCTGCTTTAGATTCTGTGCCTTCCGCTCTCTTTCTGCCCTTCCCCTGCACATTCTCTCTCTCTCACTCTCCCTCTCTCTCTCTCTTGTTCTCTCTCTCTCTCGTTCTCTCTCTCTCTCTCAAAAATAAACATTAAAAAAACTTATTTGCAAAGCTTCTGAGCTATAGGGTTGACTATCAAAATTAACCTCTATTATGTGCTGATTAAATTAAAATGAAATGTACCAATTAAAAAGCAAAATAAGCTAGAGAAACTGTACATCAGTGATAGACTAAGCCAGCCCTATATGGTGCACACATAACATAAGGGTGGTATAGTCTGTGCTAATCGTCCATTATCACCTTGCCCCAGTGACTTGCTATTTTGATGTATCTATTATAAAGGAGCTCATTATTCAAATTTAATAGTCCATTCTGTGACTATTTTGTCAATATTACAGAAAATTCACATTAGAATATTTAGTCTATTAGCTTTCTCCAAGGCTACATGGTAGCAACAGTAATGCCACTCCCCTGAGGCAAGTCCAGATGCTGGTGACTCCTATAGTCCCCAGTGTGTCATGGGAAAAGATTCAAGGGAAATTCAAGATCAAGTCCAACCAAGCCAACAAGAGGAAAAGGGATAGTATCCACAAAAGGGAGTAATTGCTTGAGCCTTAATTCAACCTTTTTCCCATTTTTTTTAAAATGTAGTAGGCCATTGTTCCAAGTTAATCAGTGATACTCAGCTATGAATACCTTGAATTCTGTTGCAGTATGTTTCACATCACAATGTATACAAGATGGGAAAAGCAAGGGCCACTCACCAACTACTCTCAACACTGTCTACTCAAACTTTAGTTCTTGGAATTTGAAACCAAATACAAGCGATTTTCAGGTCAGACAGCCTCGTAGCTGTTCTGACATCTAAATGGCATCAGACCACTGCAAACATTTGCTGTGAAAAATTCACCCTTTGTTCTTCATTTTGTTTCTGCAAAACCAATAAAAATGTCTTTTCAGAAAAGAAACAAGAGAAAAAATGTCTCCATTAATTATATTTTCTATATATTTTGCTGTGTTTTCTCCCAATCTTACATTTCTAGACATGTAAATACACACATCAGTATCTTTTTGCTTTCATGGTATTTAGTCACTTCCAGTGATTGCATAATACTCTATTCACAGGATACATTGTGATATAGTTAAACATTTCCCTGTGTTTATATTTTTACTATTTTTACTATTCTTAGTATCATTATAAAAAATTATGGAAAGGACATCTTACTGTACCCAGTTTTTCTTTGTTTTCACAATTATTCATCAGGATAAAATTATGGAGAGGAGATAATTGTATCAACGTTCAATTAAAAAGTTACTATGAAATTATCAAAAGTAGCCCTAAGGGTGCCTGGGTCATTCAGTTGGTTAAGCGTCCAACTTCACTCAGGTCATGATCTCTTGGTTTGTAGGTTCGAGCCCCGCTTCAGGCTCTGTGCTGACAGCTCAGAGACTGCAACCTGCGTCAGATTCTGTGTCTCCCTCTCTCTCTGCCCCTTTCCTGCTCATGCTCTGTCTCTCACTGCCTCAAAAATAAACACTAAAAAACTTTTTAAAATAAAAGTTGCCCTATATATTTCTTCTTTTTCCTCTAGACACATGGCCCACCTCTTTCCTGGTGTCTGTACTACATTAAGATCAGGAAGGATAGAGTTTCCATCACCAGTTAACTGGGGAAATCATTCAAATAATGAGCTCTTGAGGAGCTTCTTCGGGTGGTTGACAATTACTTTCTGGACTGATATTTAGTGCTTTATGTTAACTATACTTTTTAAGTTCCATAAAAATAGGCTAAAAGTTAGGAAGTGTTGACTAGATTTTACAGATAAAGAACTTATGTCTCAGAAAGTTTAAGTAATTTACCCAAGGTCATAGCTAGTAAGTGATGGAGCTAGAATTCAAACCCAAATCTGACATTCAACTACAGTGCTCTCTTCACCAAAATACTGAAGGCCCAAAGCGCAGCCCTTCCATAGGCGAACTTTTAGCCCCTATAAAAGAGAGATGTTTTTGTGAGAAGAGTCATTCCTAGCAACCTTCAAATCTCACCTCTTCACAACCATTTTCCCTGGTGAATTATAATGCTGGGACTGTTGAAGATTTTAGTGATGAATAAATCATACTCCAAAAGACTCTCTTGCTCCAAGGTTAGCATGGCACAGACCTATTTCATTTAATTCATTCTTACATCTTTACAGATGAATCCACTTTAAAATGTCTGCCTATTTCTTATTTAACTACACTTAAAAGCAGATTTCTCCCAAATTTCTTTCACTTACATTATATAGGGCACTCCCATCTTGCCCCTTATTATCTGTACGTTTTCACCTAGCCAAAAGGGGTATTAAAAAGCATGACAGTGTTTTCTATGTATATCACACTACATTTTATTTGAAAAAAAGTTTCCAGAAAACATTCCAGTGAGGGAGCATTTTGAAACACTGGTTCAATGTTTACTGCTTTTCCTGGAGAAAAATGCCCCAAATTTAGCTACATATGACCAGTTTCAGTGATGAGTAGATGCAACGGCTCCAGAAGATTTAACACAAGGATAATAGAGACACAACTGTGTGATGTGTGCCAGTTCACCTCCAAAAAAATTAATGGATTTGCACCTATGAACTTGGTTTTGTTTTTACTCCTTTCTTTTCCTGATTCACACCTGGTAAATTACAAAATGTCTTCTTGTACAATTGAATCTGATGAGGAAAACAACAAATACAGTGCTCATTTATTTCATCTGCTCCTTCTATAAATCACTCTGCCTAAAATAAAACTCACTGAAAAATCCCTACAAAAGAGATATTAAAATATAATCTTGGAGGGCCGCCTGAGTGACTCAGTTGGTTAAGCATCCAATGTCGGCCCCGGTCATGATCTCAGAGATTGAGCCCCACATGAGACTATGTGCTGAGAGCTCAGAGCCTGGAGCCTGCTTCAGATTCTATGTATCCCTCTCTCTGCCCTTCCTCCATGAATACTCTCTCTCTCCCTTTCTCAAAAATAAACAAACATCTATTTATTTTAACATTTAAATTTAAACTTAAATTTAAATTATTTATTTAAAATAAAATTAACAAGATTAACAAAAATCTAAGTTTAAAAAACAAATAAAAATACAAAATAAAATATAATCTTGGACTGTACCAAAAATTATATCTTAATATTACAGATTTAGAGTTAAAATCAATCACTGCAGATATTTTTATTGAATGCATCCTAATCAAAACACAGAGGTCTTAGTAAAAGTACACAAGAACCAAGCTGTGTGGACAGTATGTTTCTCATTCTTGGAAATCAACTACTTTACATTTTAGGTATATAAACTCCTCAATAAACAAGTTATTGTTAACATCGAAGTTTTATCTCTAGGGAGCTACTTTCTCTAACATTAGAGTAGAACATTATCCCAGTGTCCATCTATAGCACTAAGATTAATACATAAAGTGTATATAATAGGAGTTAAGATTTAAGGAGGACTATGTGCATTTAATTTCCAATAATCCTATAAGATTCTTATTGGTGTTGTTATCTCCATATTATAGTGAAAAAACTGAGGCAAAGAGGTTTTTAAGGTAATGCTAGCTGCTATATTAAATAAACAACAAAATATAAGATGGCTCAAACAAGACAGAATTTACTTTTCATTCACACACACACTCAAATCTACTTCCATGATGGCTTTTCCAAAATCAAGATTCAGAGAACCTCTGTGTAATTATACCTTGATGGCTCTTCTACATCAAGTTCACAGAAGGGGAAAAAGACAAGGGGATCAAAAGGGGGCTTTTAATTGTCCCCACCTAGAAAAGGAACAGTACTTGTGCTCACACACAAGACTAGAAGTTCATCACAAACCCTACCAACCTGTCAGGGAGATTGGACATTGTGGTCTTTCTGTATGCCTACCAAGAAGAGGTGGGTCTGCTGTCAGGAGTCAGTCTCAAGCCTCAAAATCAATGTGTGTGTAGTAAGTATGTATAATAAATCTTTTCATCTAATTATTAAAGCAATATCTGTTGAAAATTAGAAAATACAGGGGCACCTGGGTGGCTCAGTCAGTTTAGCACCAACTTCAGCTCAGGTCATGATCTCACAGTTTGTGGGTTCAAGCCCCATGTTGGGCTCTGTGCTAACAGCTCAGAGCATGAAGCCTTCTTCAGATTTGTATCTCTCTGTCCCTCCCCTGCTCGCACTCTGTTTCTCAAAAATAAACATTAAAAATTAAAAACAAAAAGAAAATTAGAAAATACAAAATTGTATGAGGAAATTTTAAAACCACCTAGAACAGTATCACTTAGAGAAAATCACCATTAGAATAGTTGATGTGTCCTTTATATATTTTCTGCTGCATAAATTGAAATAATTGACATTATCTAGTAAATTCCCATTTTTATATTCCCTTAAAGAAAATACATCAGTATATGACATTCATTCTATGCTGTATCATTGTTTTAATTTACCAATCTCCCATTGTTGGGAATTTAGCTGATCTTCAAATTCTTACTTTGCAAATAACCCTCTCATATTCATCATTAAATTTCTAGAATTGGTTCCCTTATCATAGATTCCCTTAACTTGGGTAACTAAATCTGAGAGTATAAACATTTTACAAAAGTTTCTCAAGGAATTTTATACACCCACCACTAGAATCCTGGAGTGATCTATTTTCTTGCAAGCCTATCAACAGAGAGTATTTTTTATTTTAGGTAAACAAATCTTTGCTAATTTGATAAATAAAAGAGAACGCATAATATTGTTTAATTAAAATGTTTTGTTGCTAATGAGGTAATCAAACATCTTTCAGTATGTTAATGGCTATGGGTAAAACTCAGGTAAAACAAAATAATGGGGCTCCTGGGTGGCTCAGTTGGTTAAGCATCCGACTTCGGCTCAGTTCATGGTCTCATGGTTGGCGGGTTCGAGCCCCGCGTCGGGCTCTGTGCTGACAGCTCAGATCCTGGAGCCTGTTTCAGAGTCTGTGTCTCTCTCTCTGACCCTTCCCTGCTCACGCTGTCTCTCTCTCTCTCTCTCAAAAATAAATAAAACATTTAATTAAAAAAAAAAGAACTCAGGGCTGTCTGGTTGACTAATATTTAGGGGAAAGGAAATGCAGAATAAATTACCCAAAGCAACTAAGCCAAGGGAATAAAACTAGTAACTCAGGAGTGACTACCTGACTACTATTTAGGGGAAAGGAAATGCAGAATAAATTCCCTCCAAAAATATATGAAAAATTTTTATTTGCTTCTTGGCCACTAAGTACTAAGCGAGACCTGAGTTCTAATGAAAAAGAACCACTAGGAAGCGAGAGAGCAGGGATTTGAGAAGCTATTCAGTAGTGGTCTCCGTTCTGACTCAGAATGTAGGTCTCAGTCAAAAGTCCTAATTAAAATCATGGTCTGTTATTTTTTTAAAACATTTTTTTTTTTTGAGAGAGTGAGGGAGAGAGAGAGAACCCCAAGCAGGGCCTCATACTAACAGCAGAGAGCCAGACGTGGGGCTTGAACCCACAAACTGTGAGATCATGACTTGAACTAAAATCAAGAGTCAGATGCTTATCGTACTGAACCACCCAGGCGCCCCTAAAATCTAGGTCTTTTAGTTCAGACGCTCAGGAACCAGAAAAGTAACATACCACCAGAATAAGAATCGCATACTAAGTGTGAAGGCTCCTTCCTAGGAAGGGCAAAACTACACTGGCTTGTATCTTGTTGAGGATGTTTGCATCTGTATTCTTCAAGGATATTGGCCTGTAGTTCTCTTTCTTTACGGGGTCTCTCTCTGGCTTGGGGACCAAAGTGATGCTGGCTTCATAAAATGAGACAGGAAGTTTTCCTTCGATTTCTAATTTTTGGAATAGCTTGAGAAGAATCGGTATTAATTCTGTTGTAAATGTCTGGTAGAATTCCCCAGGGAAGCCATCAGGCCCAGGGCTCGTATTTGTTGGAAGGTTTTTTTATAACTCATTCGATTTCCTCACTAGTTATGGGTCTATTCAGATTTTGTATCTCTTCCCGTGTGAATTTTGGTAGTGAGTGTGTGTTTAAAAATTTGTCCATTTCTTCTAAGTTGTCCAGTTTGTTGGCATATAATTTTTCATAGTATTCCCTGATAATTGCTTGTATTTCTGAGGGGTTGGTTGTAATCAGTCCATTTTCATTCATGATTTTGTCTATTTGAGTACTCTCTCTTTTCTTTTTGAGAAGCCTGGCTAGAGGTTGGTCAATTTTGTTTATTTTTTCAAAAAACCAATTCTTGGTTTCATTGATTTGTTCAACTATTTCTTTGGTTTCTATATTGTTATTTCTGCCCTGATTTTTATTATTTCTCTTCTCCTACTGAGTTTGGGGTGCTCTTGTTGCTCTCCCTCTAGTTCCTTTAGGTGCTCTGTTAGATTTTGCACTTGGGCTTTTTATAGTTTCTTGAAATAGGCCTGGAGAGCAATGTACTTTCCTCTTAGGACTGCCTTTGCCACATCGCATAGAGTTTGGGTTGTGGTATTTTCATTTTCATTTGCTTCCATATATTTTTAAATTTCTTCTCTAATCACCTAATTGGCCCATTTGTTCTTTAGTAGGGTGTTCTTAAACCTCCATGTTTTTGGAGGTTTTTCAGACTTCTTCCTTTGTTTGATTTCAAGTTTCAAAGCATTATGATCTGAAAGTGTGCATGGTATGATCTCAATTCTTTTGTATTTATTGAGGGCTGCTTTATGACCCAGTATGTGATCTATCTTGGAGAATCCAACAGCACATAAAAAGAATTATCCATCAAGATCAAGTGGGATTCATTCTTGGGTTACAGGACTGGTTCAATATTCACAAATCAATCGATGTGAAACATCACATCAACAAAAGAAAAGATAAAAACTATATGATTCTGCTGATAGGTGCAGAAAAAGCACTGGACAAAACACAGCATCCCTTCTTAAAAAAAGACCCTTGAGAAAGTTGGGATAGAAGGAACTTACTTAAACATCATAAAAGCCATCTATGAGAAGCCCTCAGCTAAAACTGAGAGCTTTCCCCCTGAGATCAGGAACACGACAGGGATGTCCACTCTCACCACTATTGTTTAACATAGTGCTGGAAGTCCTAGCATCAGCCATCAGACAACAAAAGGAAATCAAAGGCGTCAGAATTGGCAAAGAAGAACTCAAACTCTCACTTTTCGCACACAACATACTACTCTACATAGAAAACCCGACCGACAGACTCCACCAGAAGCCTACCAGAACTGATCTATGAATTCAGCAAAGTCGCAGGATACAAAATCAACGTACAGAAATTGGTTGCATTTTTATACACCAACAATGAGGCAACAGAAAGAGAAATCAAGAAACTGATCCCATTCACAATGGCACAAAAAACCATAAAATATCTAGGAATAAACCTAACCAAGTATATAAGAGATCTGTATGATGAAAACTATAGAAAACATATGAAGGAAATTGAAGAAGACACAAAGAAATGGAAAAACATTCCATGCTCATGGACTGGAAGAATAAATACTGTTAAAATGTCATTACTACCCAAAGCAATCTACACATTCAATACAATCCCAATCAAATTTCGCACCAGTATTCTTCTCAAAACTAGAACAAACTATCCTAAAATTTGTAGGGAACCACAAAAGACCCCAAATAGTGAAAGTAATATTGAAGAAGAAAAACAAAATGGTAGGCATCACAGTCCCAGATTCAGCCTATACTACAAAGCTATAATCATCAGGACAGTATGGTACTGGTACAAAAAGAGACACATAAACCAAAGGAATAGAGAACTCAGAAATAGACCCACATATGTATGGCCAACTAATCTCTGACAAAGTACGAAAGAGTATCCAATGGAAAAAAGACAGCCTTTTTAACAGATGGTGCTGGGAGAACTGGACAGCAACATGCAGAAAAATGAAACTAGGTCATTTTCTCACACCATACAAAAAAATAAATTCAAAATAGATAAAGGACCTGAATGTGAGACAGGAAACCATCAAAACCCTAGAGGAGAAAGCAGGAAGCAACCTCCTTGACCTCCACTGAAGCAATTTCTTACTTCACACATCCCCAAAGGCAAGGGAATCAAGAGCAAAAATGAACTATTGGGACCTCATCAAGATGAAAAGCTTCTGCACGGCAAAGGAAACAATCCATAAAACTAATAGGCAACCGACAGAATGGGAAAAGATAGTTGCAAATGACATATCAAGTAAAGGGCTAGTACCCAAATCTATAAGAAGCTCACCAAACTCCACACCCGAAAAACAAACAATCCAGTGAAGAAATGGGCAGAAGATATGAACAGATACTTCTCCAAAGAGGACATCCAGATGGCCAACAGACACATGAAACGATACTAAGCATCCCTCCTCATCAGGGAAATACAAATCAAAACCACACTGAGATACCACCTCATGCCAGTCAGAGCGGCTAAAATCAGAGGACTCTAGATGCTGGCGAGGATGTGGAGAAACAGGCACCCTCCTACACTGTTGGTGGGTATGTAAACTGGCGCAGCCCCTCTGGAAAACAGTATGGAGGTTCCTCAAAAAATTAACAATAGAACTCCCTGCAATAGCACTGCGGGGAATTTACTCAAAGGATACAGGGGTGCTGATGCATAGGGGCACATGGACCCCAATGTTCATAGCAGCACTCTCAACAATAGCCAAGACATGGAAAAAGCCTAAGTGTCCATCAACAGATGAATGGATCAAGAAGATGTGGTTTATCTATACCATGGAATACTACATGGCAATGAGAAACAATGAAATCTGGCCACGTGTAGCAACATGGATGGAACTTGAGGGTGTTATGATGAGCAAAACACGTCAGACAGAGAAGGACAGATACCATATGTTTGTACGTATATGAGGATTAGGAGGAACTTAACGGAGGACCGTGGGGGAGAAGAAGGGAAAAATAATGGGGGAGAGGGAGGGATGCAAACAATGAGAGACTCTTGAATGCCGAGAACAAACTGAGGGCTGATGGGGGGAGGGAGGAGGGGAAGGAGGGTGATGGCCATGGAGGAGGGTACTTGTTGGGATGAGCACTGGGTGTTATATGGAAACCAACTTGACAATAAACTATTTAAAAATAAATAAATAAAAACAAAAAATGTTTTTAAATTAAAAAAAAAAACTACACTGGCTAAAAAAACCTCAAAGTGTGCCTCAGCAATATCAAAGAGACCCACTTGTAATGTATTTGCCTAACAAAGAGCTTTATACTCTTCAAAGGATGATAACATAGTGAAAAGCCTTCACTATATATTAATTGAAATGCCCAATATGTAATCAAAATTACTAGTAATGCAATGAAGTAAAATGTGATCAGTAATCAAAAAATAGTCAAGAAACATGACCAGAGTGGTCCAAATATTGGAGTTATCAGGAGAGAGCAGATCAAAAAATATATATAGATATATATGATATCATATAGTAGATAGATAGATACAGATATATGATATAGACATATCTATATATGATACATATAGAGATATATCTATATATCATATGTATTTTTAAATTTATGATTATAATCTATTTTTAATATCTGATTATTGCTATGTTCTGAATGTGTATGGCCCCCCAAAACTCACATGTTAGGATCGTAACACACAATGTGATAGTATTAGAGGTGGGGCCTTTGGGATGTGCCTAGTCCATTAGGATGGAGCTCTAATGAACGAGGAGATTGCATTTCTTATAAATAAGACTTCAAAGGCTCCCTAATCTCTCCATATGGGGGGACACATGGAGAAACTGGCAATCTGCAACTTGGAAAGGCCTTTCCCCAGAACTGACTATGGTAGCACCCTGATCCTGGACTTCTAATGTCCAGAATTGTGAGGAATGAATTTCTGTCAGCTATAAATCATCCAATCTATGATATTTTATTATACCAGCTCCAACAGGCTACAATAATTATTGTTAAAGAGAATGTATTTTCTTTTTATTATATAGGAAAAAATGCTCATTCTAAAACAGTTAAATAAAGATTCTGAAATTAAGAGCTCATTTGATGAGTTTAACCTCAGACTGGATTTGGCAAAAGATGGTATTTCTAAATTTCAGTAAAAATTATCCAACCTGAAATTCAGCAGTGGGGCGGGGACAAAAAGCAAAGCATAAGTAACACACAAGACATGTTCAAAGGTCTTATGTAGGTCTAACTGAAGTCTGAGAAGGTGAAGACAGAGAGAAAAAGTAAAAAGGAAACTATATTTGAGGAAAAATATAGAATTTATAAATCTTGTGAAAGATTAAAAACCCCACATTCAATGCAGTTAGCAAAACCAAGAAAAATAAATATAAAGAAAACCACACACCGGCACATCATAGGCAAAGAAAGAGATATATTAACACCAAGAGAGCAAAGATGAGAACAGCAGCTTATTTTCCAAATTAAGTATGGATGCTAGAAGAGAGTGAAAAGATGTCTTTAAAGCAATGAAATAAAAAGAAACAGCATAGGACACTTGTGGGGATGAGCACTGAGTGTTATGTGGAAACTAATTTGACAATAAACTATTAAAAAAAAAAAAAAGAAACAGCATAGAGTTCTGTGCCTAGGCATGATTACCCTACAAAAAAAGAGTCAAAATTAAACTATTTTCATAAAAGAAAACTTGAATTTTGTTGTTAAAAGACCTACAAAAATATTAAATACAGTTCTTTAATGTGAAATAAAATCATTCCAGCAGTAATGAAAAGTACTAGATAGGGTAAATACGTGAGTAAGTGGAAATGGATACAGTTTGGTTAAAACAACAATAAAGATGACGTTGATGTAACACACATATAAAGCTAAAATATTTTCAAAAGACATAACACTGGATGAAACTGGATGAAGAAATCATATTCTGATGTAAGTGGAAAAAACTACTGTGAAGTGCTTTCATATTTTGGGAATTGAAAAAATATTAATTAACATATATGGGCAATTATACATAATAAATTGCATCTCAAAAATCTGAGTTAAGATTACTTAGAGAATAAGAGAATTGTGAACATATTTTTCAAGAATCTTGACACAAATATACCAAAATATGTACAGATAAAATATATCTGAGCTTTTATCAAAATAACGAGGGAGCAGAAGGTGTAGTGATTATTTCTTCAGCTGGACGACATGTATTTGGGGGAACATGTGTCTTTTCTATCTTTGTATAAAGGTTAATCTTTCCTGTGGCTATTTGACAAATGGTATCTTGGGGCACCTGGGTGGCTCAGTCTGTTAAGGGTCCGACTTCGGCTCAGGTCATGATCTCACCGTCTGTGGGTTCAAGCCCCGCGTCAGGCTCTGTGCTGACAGCTAGCTCAGAGCCTGGAGCCTGCTTCAGATTCTGTCTCTCCCTCTCTCTCTGACCCTCCCCTGCTCACGCTTTCTCTCTCTCTCTCAAAAATAAATTTAAAAAATTTAAAAATAAAAAAAAAGAAAAATGGTATCTTGACATTACATTCATAAAATACACACTACTTTTCAAAATTACAGCTGTCTCCAGCATATAAAAAGAATCATCCACCAAGATCANAAACAAACAAACAAACAAAATTACAGCTGTCTCTTACCCCCTATGTATCTCAGTAAAAATATTTTATACATGCACACTCCTTTATGAATATCTAATTATTTCATCCTGCCTACTGTATCTCTCTGCCTTTTCCAATGGAAATTGAGCTGGCCTCAAGAGTTTTCCAGTTTCTCCACACATTCACTATTCTGTTCATAAAACAGAACACCAAGAAGGAGCCAGTTTGGGTCAAACCCTCAAAAAATGAGTATAGTTAGGAGAAGGAAAGTAGACAGTGCTCTGTGAGAGGAAAGAAAAGATGGAGTGACTATGATTGGTCATTTGGTCTTAGTTTTCTTAATGTCACCTCTCTCCTACTCAGGCTTCCCAGGTGATTACTGTCTCCTATGAAGAACACCTAACATAGAACCTGGCAAGCAGCAAATTCTTAACTACTAGTGTCAACCTTTGCTATTTCACATATGATACTTTTCATATACATTCATCAGGTCACATGATTACACAATATAAATAATAGGTAGAGTTGAATCAAAGTAGCAACTAACAGGGAAACATACCCTGAAATGTGAGCCCTTCGTAGAAGGTTAATGACTCTGGACAAAGGTTATAGTATAAATGAATAGTAAGAGGGAACATGGTGCACACATCCTGCATGCTGACTGATGAATGGAATCAAGCTATCACCCCCACTTCGTTGACACCAAACTATTAGTCCTTCCTCAAACATTCCTTAAGACTTAACAATACTTTATTTCCCTTGTCTGGGTCTCTCTGTGGGCAGTCTGAAGGAGGTTCCAAAGTTTCTTTAAGAATTGTATGGGGTTGCTGAGTGGTTCAGTATATTGAGAATCTGACTCTTGATTTCAGCTCAAGTCATCATCTCACAGTTCAGGAGTTCAAGCTCTTACACTTACAGTGCAGAACCTGCTTGCAATTCTCTCTCTCTCTCTCTCTCTCTCCCTCTCTCAAAATAAATAAACTAAAAATTTTTTAAAGAATTTGGAATTAAAGGACATACTTTTATCCATGGAGTGTAGAATGGTAAAAGCAGTCTAACCCCAAAATATTTTGCCAAATACAATTTTCTCTATAAAAAATAAATTGCATACAATATTAAATTCTAGATCAAAGAAAAGTAAATGAAGATTTTGGAGTCTTACCATTATATATACATGAGCAACATTTTTGCCAAATGGAATGTTTATATATGATACATATATTTGAAATACATATATATACTACCTGTACACTACATGTGTACATATCTCATACATTATATATGAGATTTATTATAAGGAATTGGCTCATATGACCATGCAGACCGAGAGGTTTCACAATCTGCTGCCTGCAAGATAGAGCCCGCTGGAAAGCCAGTAGTGTACTTTGAAGGGCTTCCAGTCTGAGAACCCGGCATTACAAAGGCAGATGAAGATCCATGTATCACACAGTCAGGCAAAGAGAGCAAGTCCCCCTTTTGTTCACCTTTTTGTTCTATTCTGAGCATCAATAGATTAGATGATGCCCATATATACATTAGGGAAGTCAATTCTATTTACTCAGCCTATCACTTAAATATTAATCTCTTCGAAAAACACTCTCACAGACATAACCCAGGGGGCAAAAATGTTTAACCAGTAGTCTGGATATCTCATAATTCTGTCACAATTTTGACACAAAATTAACTATCACAATAAATATGACATGGGTCTCAGTTGACATCTAGTGGGTGTTCACCACTGAAATCAAAACACATCTGAATATGAGGAGTGGACGTGTGAAATCTCCCCACCAGGTGTTTCTTTGCATGAAAACCACTTCCTAGAACGAAGCATTGAAACAGAGCTGAGAACTCAAATATTCGCAATAGCAATGCCTCTATCCTTGAACAAGAAATCATATTCTGATATACATATAGTGCTTTTCACTCATATTTGTTTCAGTTTCTCATGCAGTCTCATTTAAACCCTTGGAGGAGGAGTGTGGTAAAGATGAAAATGTACATGACTCATTTTTTTTTGACAATTCTTCCAGGACTTTGAAAAACAAGACCACTCACATAACAGAGTCCATTTCTGCTTAAAGAGGGAGACATTCTCTTCAACATAGCTAACAGCACAGTTTTGGGCCATTCCAGGCTGCGAAGTAATAAAATGGCAGCCATCAGCCTCAAGTGTACCACTGTGGGGGAATCACAGTGCTCCAGAAATTGGAACCATGCATCAAACAGTGGGGACAGGATCCATTGCCTATAGCTTCACAGGAAGCACAGGCGACAGGAGGGAAAACTGAATTGAGGCCACAATAAAACAGCAAAGTTATCAAAGACCACCTGGAAACTGTAAGACTTTGACCATGAACATTCAAGGGAATTATTCTGAAAAAAAATAAGCTGAACAATATCTGTGTCCTTGTAGTAAAAACCCGGACAGACATTTTTCTCTGTTGTAATACAAATCCCTGTCTCGGATAAACACATCAGCAGCCACAGAGAACTAGGAAAGAGCCAGGCCACCTCCTTCCACTATGGCTCCTTTCTTTTCCAGATCTTGGCTGATTTTGATAACTGAGTATTTGGGTCACTTGTTTTCTGTTCTTGTGCTTTAAATCCCCACTTTTATGTTTAAATTACCAAAAGAAAAAACTGTAAAACCCTAGGCCCCTACCCTCCACCCCAATAAAAGCTGAACCCCAGGACCCACATGTTATTTTCATTCTAACTGAGACTTTCTTGTGTAGACCCAACTGTATGATGTAATTTCCAGATCCTATAAGTAATAATTTTTTTTAAGTTTCCTGACAGTTATTGCCGAAGGGCATCCTACAGTCATAATAAAAACCACAAGGGCTGGTCCAGCCACAACAGTAGTTATCAATGGGCTGAGAGTGGCACAGAACAGTCCTCTTAGCAGAAAAGCTGATGATGTGAATTGTGAACAAGAACTAGTGAAGCTTGCCACTAGTGAGGGGCGTTGCAGAGACCCAGAGAACCAGTTACTACAAATCCACCATTAGCCCACATTCAGAATGGAATGGAGAAACATGCGTACAGTGCCAGCTAAGCTCAATGGCTATAAATTCCTCTCTATTGTGGATGAGTATGGAAGAAATTAAAAAAATAAACCCATAAGCAGAGCAAGAATAAGACTGATGACTATTTTTCTCCATTTTCGTGTTGAGAAAATAGCAGATTAATACAAGGGGAGCAGAGAAATATCTACCAATAAGTAACATAATTTCCAAAAAGAAAGAAAGAAACAAACAAACAAACAAAACCAGGAGCCTATTTCAGCAAAGTGCAGGTAAAGTACAAAGTAAAATAATGGCAAGGTCATGGTACATTAAAAAAATACAAAGGTTCTGAAGCAGGCAGTCCCAGGCCTCAATCTCAATTCTGCTACTCACTTACCAGTGTGGAAACCTTGGACAAATTATAGACCTAAGCCTCTGTTTCCTGTTCCATAAATTAAAACCATTATGCCAAACTCCTGGACAGCTGAATAATTAAAGGTAACATTATACCTAAAATATTTAGCATAGAGACTTGTGCCCATCACTAACTCAATGGGCATACACAATTTTATTGTCTTCATATTTTTATTTTTAAACAACTAAATATAAACAAGTTCTACATGAAGATATCTGTCATTGTAACAGAGAACTATTAAATTATTTTTTCTGAGAAGCATTTTGTTGTTATTTCTGATTATACCTTTGCCTTCTTATAGCAGTCGGGAAGAATTAATATAAGTATACACACACACACACACACACACACCCCCTACACAATTCCAAAACTGGCAATAAGGAGCAGGATCATTTCACGTCCTGATTTATAAGTGGGCCAGCAGCCTGGATATTCTCCTATGTACAATTATTCCAGTACCTCCTTAACGTCTTCATCAAATTAATTATATCGCTAATAATGTTACTTAGTACAAAGGGTAAAGAATCATTAGTTAATATGTATCAGGCATTCTGAAATATTTTTGAAAGCCTTACTATCCTAAGGAGGAGACAACTTAACTTTGTTTACTTCTACATTTTTTCATGGTCTTTCACTTCATGCTCCTCAGTGTTTTTGTTTTTTTCAGGGTCAGCCTGCCAAAGAAGTAGCATTTTGCCATAAATGCTTCCGTTCTTTAAAGTGTTGGTAACTGTCTCCTAACAGCTAGTTACTGATCATAGCACAGAGGCAAATGGACAACTACTTGAATTTTATAACGAAGTGTGTGGTTGATAATGAATGGTAGTATCCTAAAAAGGCCTGTGACTTTCACTTTAGGTGGGTAAATAAAAAAATCAAGAACACCATTCCCAATGTGAAGAAGAGCTTTGTCAGGAACTAGCAGTTTTATCACCACTTACTTACAGAGAAAAAAAATATTTTCTATTTACTGGTTTTTTTTTTTTCTATTTACTGTTTTTATGCACAATTACAGGACAGTGGTTCAAAAGTTCACCTGTTATCAAGAGAATTAAATGTGAGTTTTGTAAGAGTGGCTTCTTCTCTATCTACATGACTTAGGCTTGGGTACTTGTACAGGAAAGGATATTTTCTCAACCATGACAATTTGATTAACTCATGTTTCTTGTACGGAGTTTTTTATTTTGCATGGGGCCTTTTATCATCAGCTTCCTCCATCATTTCACAAGAGGACTTCCCCGTCCCCCACTGGATTTAGGCATAGGGAAAAAGTGGTAACTTAAATGTATTTAAATGGACTGTCAAACATGATTTGGTAAAAATCCATTAAAATAATCTCCCAAGTGCCCTGATGCATTAAACATTTGCAGGTACACTTATATTGCAGGCAGGGAATGTGTTTATCTCCATTTTATGAATAGTCTTTAAAGGAAAAAAGGGAACCCAGAAATTGACAGCTGGTCCAGACAGAATTTTCACACATAGAGTATATGCTTGCACAAAGCTTTTATTCTGTTTGTATAGATAATAATGTGGCTCTTTAATTAGTTCTGGGAGGCATATATTGCAAGCTGAATGTTACCTGGCAAGCATTCAAAAGATACAAGTTTACATTTTATTTTTCTTTTCCCTTGGAATATTGTTTAAGAAATGAATTTCATATATTAGAAAAAACTATCCTCTTCATAAAATATTAAAAATGAAATTTCTTTGTTGCCATTCTGTTTAATTAAAATCTAGCTTTGGAAAGCTCAAGTACATATAACTTAGAGTCGGTATGAAATTGCTAATAGACAAGCTATAAAGTACCAAGTAAAACAAAATATCAAAGAACCACTAATAACCTAGGCTTCAGCAGATGGGACCCATTAAAACATTTAATTGTATATTATGAATACCTCCCAGCATCATTATGAGTATTTTCACACAATGGGTTTTCTACGTCTAATATCTGACCAAAAAGTTGTTTAAATAATTTTAAAAGATCACTAGTTTTATTGAAGTCACTTACCAATTCTAACAAATAAAAAACATCCTATAATCCTTTGAGCTTTTATGGTACCATTAAACTGCCTCATCTAAAAAAGGCACACAAAACTTACTGACTTTTCATATTATGCATGATATACTCAAAAATATTTATATACCGTCCAATGTATTCATTATAGTCTTATTACATGCTATAGGATTTTCAGAGATAAAGATTCTATTACTGTCACTGAGTTTATAGTTTATTAGAATATATGACCACTACATGAATTACAATTCAAGATGGAAATTTATTTTTTAAGAGCAGTAAGAGTAAATAAATGTCATAGTGTGAGGAAGTGCAGATGACTATGTTTATTGGCTCAAACATGTGGTATGAGAAGGTGAATTGTGGGAAGTAATTTGGGAATGAAAGAGGGAAATGGGAGTTGAAAAGCAGATCATGGAAAATTGTGACTGCTTGAAAGATTTTGGAACTTTACTCCATTAAGTGCAAAGATCTAAAGAGGCTGTTCCTTTGATGAAATAAGGCAGACTTTTTTTTAGAAAATGAAAATTTTGAAAAAGATTGCAATCCACTGTATAGCAAATGAAACTTGGAAGTGAAAAAAAAAGATCTTTGATAAGATAAATTCATCACTTGTAATCCATGTTACTTGCCAAGGTAAATTTCTCAAAATGGGTTAATTCCATGACTATCACCCATATGAATGAACTGACAAATAAATGCAAGCACAGAACTTTTGCAAAAAGTATCAGCATGAATCACTTCTCCTCTGAAAGCAGAAGTATTTGAAAGAAAATTAGATGAACAAGAGAAATAGTGACCCAGAATACACAATGATTGTAGAAGATGATTGTAAAAGCTAATTATGATGCAAGCAATTTCTGTGTAGGTTTAAAAAAAAAAAGTGGAACGAAGGAGCAATTATTGGTAGATAGCCATTCCTATTTCCTTTTTTTACGTTTATTTATTTTTGAGAGAGAGAGAAAGGGAATGAGAGAATGAGAATGCAGGCGGCTGGGTAAGGGACAAAGAGGAAGGGAGAGAGAGAATCCCAAGCAGGCTCCACATCGACAGTGCAGAGGCTCAAATTCATAAACCATGAGATCATGACCAGTGTCAAAATCAAGCAGCCCACCATTTATATTTCTGATTACTGATTATATCACATACATTTTATAAGTATGTGGATTCACATTTCAGATACATAAACTTTGAAATCTCAGATGTGTCTCTTTGAAGACAGGGATCATGTTTGATATTTCTTTCACAGGACTAATTTAACATTTTTCACAAAGCAGACGATCCATATACACTCCAAGAATTGAATTACTGCAATTTTAATAACATCAAAAATCCTACCCACTTCAAAGTTTTCAGGTCTTGCTACTTTAACTGGTATAATTATTTTGTTTTTGCATGCTTACTAAAATTCAATTGTCATCAGAGAAGTGTGACAGAGTTAATTTCTTTGGCTCACTAAACTCTAACAATCATAGAGCATAGAGTGGAAGGGTTAGAACAAACGATAGACATTTTCCAGTACAGTGATTCACAAAGTACATTCCATAGAACACAAGCCCCACAAATTATTTTGAGGAAAAAGAAAAGATTATATCATCAAAATGATTTTGGGAAACCTCATGCATAACATTTTCTTCATGGTGGTAACTAATATATATCACCATAATAAAGAATTGAAAAAGACTCTTAGTAAAGAGCAGGGCTTAGTCTTCTTTAATTTCCGATTTCCCCAAATTATTTGAAAATAATCTCTTTCAACTTTCCTTAGCCAGACTGATTCATGGAAACATGCTAGAAACAGAGCTCCAGTCCAAGCATCTTATAGAATGGAGAAATACAGACAGTGAAAAGTATGAAGGTGAAGACTTTAGGGTCTGGATTTAGGGCAGACAGAGCTGCCACTATTTCTGTCCTTGGTTAAGTTACTTTGATGTTTCTAAGCATCAGTTTCCTTACCTTATGTCAACTTCAAAAAGGAGGGAAAAGGGAAAAGGAGCAAAGGCCTTTATCTGGGGTCTCAGAATTGCGATCAAGGTCAAGCAGATTCCAGAGCAACCAGAAAGGTACCCCGCTCGTGTGGGGAAATCACGGGATTTTTATGAGAAAGAAGGAAGGAGTAACTACACAATTCAGATAAAGAGAAAAACAAAACTGCTAATTTGGTGCTGATGGGCTGATCCACTTCTGATTACCATCTTCTTGATTATTTTACTGGTGCTATCAAATGAAACTATTCCTACTATGTATTAATTAACTTTACTGTCCTCATATGAGCCAAACGCCAGTTGCTCTGTTCAAATTTTATGATCAACTGCTTGTAAAACAATGCTGCTTCTGGTCCAATTCAAGAGTTATTAGTTAGAAGAGAAAAAGGAACTTCAAAAGGGAGGCTTTTATGTCCAGAAATTGTATACAATTCCACACTTACAATGTAGCTAATAACCGTATCTCATAGGTTATGATGATTAAATATAAATTGCTTGTCTACATGTCCATATTAACACTTCCTATCATCAGACATGATTGTTTTAGTGATGAGGCAACTAAGTTCAGAGAGATGAAGTACTTAGCCCAAGTTGTTAGCATGGGCTAGCCAACATGACCTTTCAGCTTGCCTTGATGTCTCGCTGTTTTGCTTGCATTCATAACTAGTTGAAAAGGTTTAAGACAGGACCCCACAGAATGTGCTGCTTTGACAATGTGGACTATTTTGAGCTGAAGGCAGCTGAGACCCTGTAAGCCCAACAGAAACTTTCACCGTTCAGTAACTTGCACCCTTCCTTTAACTACATAGAAGAATCTAAACTGGGTTCTTTCCCAGAATAAGGGTTACTAGCAGAGATAAATTTGATCTGAGTGACTCATGTATACAGTAGGGCAAACATCTAATTACCAAACATCTGCTGTTCTTATGGCCCTATAAAGTACATTTCTTTCCTCTGAAGTCCGCACTATCCCCTTCCCCTTAGTTCAGAATGACATATATAGCTCATTTTGCCTGTCTTTGGAATTTCCGTGTCTGTGTGGATTTTTTGTACACATGCTATTAAATTTTATTTCTTCCTGTTAATCTGTCTCATATCAGTTTGATTCTTAGTCCAGCTAGAGGGACCCTTGAAGGAGACAAGAATCCTTGCTCCTCAATGGAGTACAATGTTGTGAATTATAAGAAATATATAGTTGGTCATTCAGACGGTCATATATTTAGTCTTCCGATAAGGTTCCTGGCTCACAGCTCCCAACCTTTGAAATTTTCTGACTGTTAAGAACAACAGGAGCATCTTTTGCCATAATATTTGTTCTCAGTTCCTGAAATGAAGTCAGAGCCATAACGGTGAAATAGGTATCATGTTATTTGTAACAAACCCCTTTCTATCACAACTGAGTGATACATTACATGAGTTTATGTTAATAAGCTGACTCTTGGAAATCCTCTAAAGAAGGAGGGGGCTGGTTGCCAGGGGACATAACCAGAAGTAGAAAGTTGTGACTTTTAGGCCCATCCCCTGATTTCTGGGGAGAAGAAAAGGGCTGGAGGTTGAATCAAATTACCAATAACCGATGATTTAATCAAATCATGTGAATCTAATGAAGTCTCCAAAGAAACCCCAAAGGAGGGGGCTTTGGAGAGCTCCCAGTCTGGGAGATTGGAACACTTCCATGTGCCACCATGTTGGGCTGCAAAGTCCATGTGGACAAAAGCTTCTTTGTTCAGGATCTCACCCTATACGTCTCTTCACCTAGCTGTTGATTCTTCATCCTTAATATTCTTTGTAATAAACTGGTATTCTAGTGAGTACACTAGTTTCCTGAGTCCTGTGAGCCCCTCCAAACCCAAGGAGGGGGTCACAGGAACCTCTGATATACAGCCATTTGGTCAGAAGCAGAGGTAACAACCTGGATTAGTGACTGGCATCTCAGGCAGAGACAGTCTCATGGGAGGAGCCCTTAATATGTGGATCTGATGTTGTCTCTGGGGGGACAGTGTCAGAATTTAGTTTAACTATATGACACATACCTGGTGTCAGAGCACTGCTTGTCAGGGTGGGGAACCTCCCACCACCCCCTGAAATTGGGCGTCAGAATTATTAGTCAATAATGTAGGAGGGAAAATAGGAACAGGAAAAAAAAAAGAACAGGAAAAAAAAGACACATCTTATTGCTTATGGGGCCTGGCAGAATTCAATAATATAGCTCACACTTTAAGAGGGTAAACCTTAATTGGGGTATCCCCTAAGTGGGGTGTGGAGTAGGAGGGAGTTAGTAGGTAGCCAGAAATGTTTTGAGGCCCTTGGTTGTCTGGAATAGGTGTTGGAAAGAATTTTTTAAAAATAGTTACATAAGCTATAAGGATATGGAAGAAAATCTTTGCACCCTTCAAAATTTTATCTAGGCTAATCCCATCTGACATTTTCCTTTTTTTTTAATTAGCAGTATAATGTTCTTATTTGTGGCCTTTTTTTCCCAAGTGCATTACTTTTCATTGATTTACTCTTTATATTCCTTATTTCTTAACTCTGCTAACTCTCTGGCTACTCCAGGGTGATGTGGTAGGACCTGGATTACTCACTGTAGTGGTTAATCTTTTTTTTTTTTTTTAATATTTTTATTTATTTCTAGGAGAGAGAGAGAGACAGTGTGAGCAGGGGAGGGTCAGAGAGAGAGGGAGTCACAGACTGAAACAGGCTCCAGGCTCCGAGCTGGCAGTCAGCACAGAGCCCGACGCGGGGCTCGAACCCACGAACCGCGAGATCATGACCTAAGCGAAAGTCGGACGCTTAACCGACTAAGCCACCCAGGCGCCCCTGTAGTGGTTAATCTTATGTGTCAACTTGACTAGCCACAGGATATCCAGATTAAACATTATTTTTGGGTGTGTCTGTGAGAGTGTTTATGGGGAAGATTGGCATTTGAACTTGTACTCTCGGTAGACTGCATTCCCCAGGGTGAGTGGGCTCCTTGCAGCAGAGAAAGAAGGAATTGCCCCTTTTTTCTGCCTCATTGCTTGAGCTGGAACATCTTGTTTTTTCCTGTACCTGGACTCGAATTTAATTATACTACGTGCTTTCTTGGTGGGACTTTTCATCCTTCATAATCATGTGAGCCAATTCCTCATACTAATACACACACACACACACACACAATCTTTCTATTTCTCTGGAGAATCTTGACTAATTCACTCACACTTCAGATATGTTCACATTCAGATTTGCTCCAGCGCTACAACTATACTTACTGATCATTCTATGCCCAGTCCTAAGTGACACTTGGTCTCACCAAAATTCTGGAACAACTATCAGGTAATATACTACCCTGTAGTAATTTTTAGAGATCAACTCAGAGAAAAGCATATATGAAGGGCTTATGAAACATAGAGTACACACACACACATGCACCCATCTGTTCTAGGCAAAAAGATTAGAGTTTAAAGGAGCTAAGATCAATATGGCAAGAGCAATAGAAAAAAGAAAAAACTTGTCAGATACATTTATAAATTACACAGTAATACTAAGTGGGTTGCCTAGAATCCCCTGAACACCCATAGACAGGAAAAATTGCCAAACTGAGTCTAATCTTTTATCGCAGTGCTAAGACAAGGTTGTGAGAAGCCATGCTTATTTTCTTTTGTGTCAACTATGAACTAAATATGAATATATTAAATATGACCATATTTAATCCTTATAGATACTAGCTTAGGTAACCTTTGGAAATAATTATTCTTTTCAGGACACCTGGGTGGCTCAGTTGGTTGAGTGTCCGACTTCAGTTCAGGTCATGATCTCACAGTCCATGAGTTTGAGACTGGCATTGGGCTCTGTGCTGACAGCTCAGAGCCTAGAGCCTGTTTTAGATTCTGTGTCTCCCTCTCTCTCTTCCCCTTCCCTACTCACACTCTGTCTCTCTCAAAAATAAACATTAACGTTTTTTTAATTATTCTCAACTCTTCCATTAAATATGTAAAGTAGCACTCAAAAAATTTTGGCCTAAATTTACTAGAACTACTATGTTTGAAAACTGTGAAATGTTCTTGGTCACATCATAGAAAATTTCTTCACTCATTCTATAGAAAATGATATATAGTGATTCTTGAGTATCTCAGCTCTAAGTATTTATTGAATTAAGCTGTGGCATTTTTTAATACAAAAGGAAAATCTGTAAAGAATTATTTTCCTTCATATTTTTCTTCAAACTCCTGCTCATCCTAGAAAATGCTTCCATAAAACCTTCCCTTCTCTGTCGGAAATCTCCAGCTCCGAATAGCCCTCCTTCCTCAGAAATCCCTCCCTACATCTCCTGGGTGTCTCAGTCAGTTGAACATCTGACTCTAGATTTTGGCTCAGATCATGGTCCCAGAGTCATGGAATTGAGCCCTCCACCAGGCTCCATGCCAAGTGTGGAGCCTGCCTGGGATTCTCTCTCTCCCGATGCCCCTCACTACCACTTGCTCTTGCTCTCTCTCTCTTAAAATAAAAAATTCTCCTTTCCCATCCTTGATCCTTCTTTAGGATTCTTCTGTAGAAATATACATGCAAATTGTCACCTGGGTGGCTCAGTCAGTTGAGCATCCAATTTCAGCTCAGGTCACGATGTGGTGGCTTGTGAGACCCACATCAGGCTCTGCTATCAGTATAGAGCCTGCTTCAGATCCTCTGTACCCACTCTCTGCCCCTCCCACTCGCACTCTCTCAAAAATAAGCATTAAAAAATAAATAAACATGCAGAAAAGTTCAAAGATTAATGAATACCCACAAACCCACCTAATATTTTACAATGTTTGCTTTATATTTTCGTATTTTTTAAATGTTTATTCAGTTTTGTGAGACAGGGGGTGTGGAGTGAGCAGAAACACACCCACACACCCACATGGAATCTGAAGCAGGCTCCAGGCCCTGAGCTGTCAGCGCAGAGCCCTACATGGGGCTCAAACTCACAAACCGTGAGATCATGACCTAAGTGGAAGTCGGACACTTAACTAACTGAGCCACCCAGGCGCCCCTATATTTTAAGAAACTAAGGCATTTCAGGTACTGTCAAAGCCCCCAACCCTGACTGTTCCCGTGGTCTTTTCCTGCAACCTCCCACAATCCATAGTAGTAACTACTGTCAACAATATGGAGATAATTATTCCTATGAAATTAGGTAAGTTATCACTATGTATATATTAATAAATAAGATACAAAATTGTATTTCATACTCTCCAATCATAAATGGTATGATGTTCATTCCTTTTTTCAACTTGCTCCTTTCCCTCAACAATTTAATCACCTTAAGTACTGGATCACATTCCACTATATTCAAATGCCCCAAATTATTCTCATCCCTCATTAATACATAAGCCATTTCTACCTTTCCTCTATCATAAAACTGGCTGCAATGAGCATTCTCACCGATACAGAGAGTTTTAGAATAGTGCCTCACACAGTTAAGCCTTCAAATGTGACCTATCCTAACAGTATGGTCCAGGAACAAGTGGCATCGGCATAAACTGGAAGCTTCTGAGGAATGGTAGAATCTCAAGGCCCACCCAAGTCCTACCGTATCAGAATATGCAGTCTAACAAGAGACACCATGGGTTCTATGTGAATTAAATTTCAAAAGCACTGATTTATCCCACTCTTAGCTACAGGTTCTCCTATTATTGCTGCTACAGTTGCTGCCGTTGTTATGTATCCTTGCAAGTGGGCAAGAATTTCTCTATAAGGCAAAGGTGTGGGGATGTGAGATTTTATACAGGTTTTTAACACTCCTTAATGCTGTTCTACAAAGGAAATATGCCTATTTACACAGGAAATAGCCACCTTCAGGAGTTGTCAGTCATCTACATCCTCAACAGCAATTCATATCACCATGCTTTCAATTTTCTGGCAGAATTTAATTGAGATGCTTTACTGTTTTACTTCAGATTTCATGATCCCCATAAAGTTGAACACTGGTAATGCTTACTGGTCATTCGCTTTCCCTCTTTTGTGAAGGTCAGCTTCTAGATGTCCATTTTCTACTGAGATGTGGCAATTTTTTAGTTGTTTGTATACTGGGAATACTATGTTTTCTGTCAGTGTACTGTAAATATCTTCACCCATAAGTGGCTTTTTTGATGTTCTTGTTTTCTTTAATTTGCATTTATAAATTATAATTATGCATTATAGCATTTATTTCTCCATTTAAAATAATCTAATAAAGTCAGATTTCTTATAATTTCCCTTATATGTGAGATACTTATTAGTTTTATTTATTTAATCTTTTTTTAGGGAGACAAGTTCAAGTTGGGGAGAGGTCAGAGAGAGAGAGAGAGAGAGAGAATCTCAAGCAAGCTCCACACTCAGCATGGAGCCTGACACAGGGTTCAATCCCACGACTCTGGGATCATGACCTGAGCTGAAGTCAAGAGTCAGATACTAAGCTGACTGAGCCACCCAGACACCCCAAGATATTGTTATTTTTAAAGGGGCACCTGAGTGGCTCGGTTGATTGAGTGTCCAACTTTGGCTCAGGTTATGATCTCATGGTTTGTTGGTGCAAGCCCCACATCAGGCTCTGTGCTGACAAGTTAGAGCCTGAAGCCTGCTTTGGATTCTGTGTCGCCTTCTCTCTCTGTCCCTCCCCTGCTTGTGCTTTATTTCTCTATGTCTCTCAAAAATAAATAAATGTTAAAAAAAAAAAAAAGAAATACTTCTACATTTCAAGACCACTGCCCCAACATCTATTTTTGAAAAGTCCATTCTTTCGTTCATGCATTTGCTACGCCATGACAAACCTCTGTATACGAGTGAACGGTTTAGTCTCCCACTGTGTTCAAACATGGTTTTAAAACTGCCCACTTTTAAGACTGCTATATGTTTATAATATGTAGTAGTTTATGATAGAACTGGGCCATTTTTTCTCATGACTCTGACAGTTTGGGCTTCATTTATTTAAACCATTTTTTTAATGTTTATTTATTTATTTAGAGAGCACATGCACACACATGACTCAGGGAGAAGCAGAGAGAAAGGGAAAAAGAGAATCCCAAGAAGGCACAGAGCCTGATGCAGGGCTTGAACTCTGGTACTGTGAGATCATGACCCAAGCCAAAATCAAGAGCTGGATGCTTACCCAACAGCCACTCAGAGCCTCATGGGCTTCATTTATTATAAGGCTATGTTGTTAAATTCATACAACCTCATGATGGCTATATCTTATTTTTTTCATTAATTATTATTCATTTATTATTATTTGGAGGAACTAAAGATACAACATAAGGAATATAGTCATATTACATATATGTTATATATATGCATATACATAGACGTATATATATGTGGGTGTATATATATATATATATTCCTGTATATATACTAATACTATAACAACACTGTAACACTGTAATAATACTGATACAATAGTCATTATATATATATGTGAATATACGTATATTTATAGTATTAGTGTTGTGTGGTGACAGATGGTACCCAAAGTTGTGGGAGCATAGCATAATGCAGAGACATAGAATCACTATGTTTTATACCTGAATCTAATATAACATTGTGTGTCAACTCTAATTTTTTAAAAACAGTAGTGTTTTCTGTCTACATTTAAATTTTCCATTATCACAATATAGTGTTTAGTTTATTAAAATTTAGGACTTTAAGCTTTTAAATTTTAATAAAAATAATAAAGGATTTGTATTATCCTATGACAATTGTTTTTTTACTGTGATATTAGATCTTAGTCTTTGTAAGCTTAAAATTACCACATCCTTTATTTTTTTTTGTCCCTACTCTAAAATATGGTTTGGCTAGGAATAAAATTTTAAGTTGGCAATCATTTTCCTTTAGTACTTTGAAGATGCTCATATTTTGTTTCCTTCTCTCTATAGTTGTTGGAGAAATGCCTAAAATCAATTTCGATACTATTCCTTTCTTTAAAAAAAATATGTCTTTCTATCTGGGAAAATATTTAAAGTAATTCCATTTTTCTGTCACAATTTGCAGCCTGATATTGGTGTGTGAAATTGTGTATTTCTTTTTATTTGGCACAGTATACAAAGAGTTCTTTTACCTAGAGATTCCTGGTTTATATTTTTTTTAATTCTGGGGGAAAAAATCTGCTACCTTTTCCTCAATTAATACTTCACAATTCTTATTTCTATTTTCTACAACTAGATTTCAATCAGACCTGTTTCGAGCCTGTTTTCCATGTCTCTTTTACATTCTTTCCATATTCTTTCATATTTTGTCTCCTTCTATTTTGAGTGAATTTCTTAAAACTAACTTCCAGTTCATAAAATCTTTTTTAATGATGTCTAATATAGAGTTTATTTTGTATTTGTTCTTCAGTTTCCAAATGCCATTAATTTTATTCTACAGACATCTACATATATACATGTAAAACCCTGGGTTGTAACTTGCTTTGTGAGTGTTCCACAGACAAGCAAACATTTCTAATAAATTTTAACTTGATAAACTAGCTGTGACTTGCAATATGAGAACACAACTGAGCCAATGCTTCTTGAAATTTGCTTTGATATACAAGTGTTTTGGATTATAGGCATGTTTCCAGAATGAATTATGCTTGCAAATGAAGATTATACATGCACAGGCACACACACATACACACATAAATATATTTTTGGCCTTTTTAGGTCTTTATTTTTCTATGTAAGAAAAAATAACATTGTATTTATCTTTGTGGGTATTCTATGCATTTCAAATTTGCTACTTTTCTGTAAAATTACTTTCAACTGAAATGAATTCAAGTACTAGTTCATTTTGCTGGTAAAATCTTATCAATGGATATATTTACACATTTTGGAATTTGGATTGCAGACCCATTTTCTGAGGATTTTTTTTTTGTCTTTTGCATTTTTTGTTTAGTTTTACTTCTTTCTGTCTATTCACATGGTCCTATAAGTCAGCTTTGTAGCTTTATCTTATCATGGTATTCTAGATTTCCTTTTCCACAATACTGTATGGAATATCTCAGATTCAGATGCTGGGAGTGAAGGACGAAGGGTTGCAACTGATACCTGGGTCCAGGGATGTGGGCAGGGCCCCGGCTGCCTATAGAGCTGCAGCCCTAGCCAACAAGTCAACATACTTATGAGTTATTATTTCTACAGATTTTCACCCAACTCCTGACTTTCATCAGTGAAATTGGCTGTGGTCTGGAGTCTCACAAATATCTTGTTCCTAAACAAGCTTGCTCCTAAAGAGCTTGTTTCTCACCTGCCTTCTTCTGGACTTAGATCCCAGCAAGCCTGTGGCTTCTGCCTACTCAATTCTTTGTGATTCTCTTTTGTTTCTAGTGCATGGAAATGCTTATCTTGATTTGTCAGTTGTATTTTATGTTTTTATTTTTATATTTTACCAATCTTTGCCATGTGTTTGTAGTATGGGGAACTAAATCTGAGTATACACTAACTAAGCCATCTTGTCTAGATGATATGCAGTAAAATGACTCAATCTACCACCTTTCTTGGTTTTGCCTTCCTTTCCATTTTCAACTGGACAGTTCATAAACAAAACACAACAAACAGAAAGATCATTTCTTTTTATGAAGTAAAGGGAAGGAGAGAGCCATGAATACTTTCCTTTTAATATTTTATCCAAATGCATAAGGCTATTAATAGGCATTATACTTCATAGATTTGTTGTGAGAGTAAATGTGATAATGCAGCCAAGTGTCCAGCAGAGGCCTGGTACACATTAAATACTCAATAAAGTTAGGGCAGGTCATTAGTACTAATCTCTAAACCTGGTTTGCCTACTAGTGGTTCAAAACATCATGACTTCTTTTTACAAATAGATAACATATATCCCAATCATCTAATAAGAACACAATTTGGGAGTCAAAAATCTCCCAAATGCTTCCTCGGTAACAATAAAAGAAAAATAGTCATTCATTCCTCTGGGCTTGCTCTTTATTCCTACAGATACTTTACAAACTGTTATTTACAATGACTTTTTCTTCTTTTACTCACAGAAATGTAGGTACTCAGAAGAAATTCTAAAGAGCATCTATTTGTACCCTCTCAGTTTGCAGATGAGTCCTCAAAGAATAAACTATCTTGGTCCAGTTTATCCAGCTAATAATTGACATATGTGGGTCTCAAATTCTGGTGTGCTGCCCCTAATCTTCTAATTTTATTTTAGGTCTTTTTTCCTTATCTTAAGAAAAATTATAGCTCTCACAAAAACCCATTGCAATCCAAGGAGCCATGTACAACAAAGCTTTAGAATGGAGATTTATACCCGACTAGATGGATACAAAATGGTACCACACCTTTCTTATTGCCCTAATCCAAATTCCCAACTTCATCATTAATTTCTTGTTGTGTAAACAGAAAGCTTGTTTCCTACTTTTTCAAACTACCTTCATATTTTCATGGATATTTTTTAACTTCACTGTTAGGAAAAATGAAGGGTAGTAAAATATTAATCCAAATTTATGAGCCATAAGTAGATCATTTTCAGATCTTCCAGAACTTATACTATGCCTAATGATCAAAGCAACATTGCAAAATATTTAAGTGCTACATGAGAGGGAACCTGGAAGATACCTTTTCATTCATTAATGTCTCTCCCCTTGTGTTCCAACTTGCCTAATTAAGGAAAACCACATGGAGCACATGTTGTAGATGAATCAATAGTAGCTGCCATACAATAATCAATGTGAAAATATCTGCATATACCTAACATAGGTATTTTACTTTACATAGACTTAAATTTGTTAGTCTGCATTTTCAGGCAACAGAATCTCCAACAGCTTCTTCCCGAGGAGAGCTATCCTGGTTGACTGGCACTAATTATTATAATCATCCTACATAAAAGGCATGACTTTCCTGCCATTATGTTCCCTCCCCGTGACAGGGAGATCCTGATTTCAGAACTGAGTATACAACAGAAAATTGTCTCAAGCTCATAAAACTTCAACAAACAAAAGTGATTTGATTTTTCCTATTTCTACAGTATTCTAAGGCATTTTAAAGGACAGATTTTTTTTTTCAATTCCAGAGTCTAGAAATGTAAACAGAAAAATTTCACATGCCCATAAGAAGTATTTATCTTCAAAGCTGAAGGATGACTTGATGGATATCTAAAAGGGAATTTATATAGGCACATAAATTCTAACTCTATATAGCCTAAACCCTCACCCTCAGAAATCCACTGAGGTCATAGCTGGGTCTAGGTAATTGTTTAGGAAATAGATAATGCTGTCTTTGCAATATTCAGCCCTGCTTTCTAAGAGTTTTCCTCATTTCAAGGCACCAATTTACTGTGTAACCAAGAATTCACTGCTCAAAACTTCCCTCTTCCAATACCAGTAGCCTTGTCTGTATAGAGTTTCTTTTTCTTCTTTTTATATGTTTATTTTTGAGAGAGAGAGAGAGCGCACATGCACACGAGCATACCTAAGTGAGGGAGGAGCACAGAGAGAGGGAGACATAATACGAAGTAGGCTCCAGGCTCTTAGATGTCAACAGAGAGCTCAATGCAGTGCTTGAAACCACGACTGCAAGATCACGACCTGAGCAGAAGTCATTCACTTAACCAATTGAGCCACACAGGCACCCCAGAAAGAACCTAACAAATAGTGAAAAAACCAAATTTTATTAGCCATGGAATCTTAAAGACATTACTTTGCTCCTTAGATTCCTATCCTAGGAAACACAGATAAGGCTTACTCACTAGGTTAGGGCACCTGGGTAGCTTAGTCAGTTAAGTGTCCCACTCTTGATTTCAGCTCAGATCATGACCTCACAGTTCATGAGTTTGTGCCCCCCACCAGGTTCTGCTCTGACGATGCAGAACCTGCTTAGGATTCTCTCTCTCCCTCTCTTTTTCTCTCTCACTCTCTGTGCCTCCCCCACTTGCAGGTGCATGGTCTCTCTCTCTCTCTCAAAATAAATAAACAAACTGTTGGGAGCCATTCTGAGCCCACTAGTTGAGAAAACTCCTGGTGAGGTTAAAGCAAGTTTGCACTGTCTCCTGCCATCAGATGATGACCAGTATCCACCCCCACTCAATTATTTCTGCTTCAGCACCGACCTTGTTGATCGGTATCAGGAGTGACTTGTCTCATTATTCTGGCCCTGGTATGATGATTGCACCTTGTGAAGGAACTTATTGTGGGAACTTCTTCTTTTGATTATGAGAACAGACATCATGTCTCTGGTAGGTCCTGTTTCCCTCCATACTTTCCCTTGAGCTATGAACAGGCTAATGACACTTACTCATAAAACATTGACCTTTACATGTACAATTCTGTTTCTTTTTTTTGAAATGTTTTATTTATTTCTAGGAGAGAGAGAGACAGCGTGAGCAGGGGAGGGTCAAGAGAGAGGGAGACAAGGACTCTGAAACAGGCTCCAGGCTCTGAGCTGGCAGTCAGCACAGAGCCCGACGCGGGGCTCGAACCCACGAACCGCGAGATCATGACCTAAGCGAAAGTCGGATCCTCAACCGACTAAGCCATCCAGGTGCCCCATGTTTCTACTGTTGCATTAGTCCAAGACGTTCATACAGCTCAACATGCAAATCAAGCTAACCAAAAGCGTCTGTCATACCCTAGCTATTTAAGAAATCATAAAGCTAGACACAAAGGTAAATACACTCAAAGAGGCAATTCTATGTATTGGAAATGAGCTAAACTCTTTAAAGGTATGGTTGGCTCTCTGGTGCCATAAAGAATATAACTGGACAATTAAGTCTTGCCCAGAGACAAAGAGCCTAACTTAGAGAGAAGGAACAGATAAAGGCAGAACATAAGTTATCAGATATACCTTTGCTAACTGATGATGATAGCAGCCCCTTCCCTAAGGCCCACATTCCACAAACACCTTCCCTTACCCTGGCAGCTGTGATGAGGATGGATAAGAGTATCTACAAACCTATGACTTAATTTTAGTGTTATTAAAATGTGAATACCCTCTTATTTTCTTAGTTACTCAACCTCACTATAATTGGGGCAGTTCTACAAGAAGACTTCTGTAAAACCTGTTTCTGTACATTTTCCAAAAACATCTTATCACAGAGAACTATCCATTGTAAAAATTCCATTTTCTGATGCCATGTTAATGTTTGACCTATAAATAAAGACACCGAAACTGACAGAGCAGAAATGCCTGCCTGGTGATCAGAAAGACTCTCAGGGGTCTCTCCCTCCCTCCCTCACTGACACTGTCCATCCTTCAGGGACCCCTGGGCTTGGCCAGAGCTGAACTCTGGCAACAAACATTAAAAAAAAAAAAAAAGACTTACTAGCTTATCATATGTACAGGTAATATGTATGATAAAGCATTACAAATAGTAAAGTAGTATATTACATTAATCATGTATACACCAGTACAGGTTTAACTTAGTTTACTATCTCTGCACATTGAATATTTTCTCTAATTATTAATGTCCAAAATTTTTTAAAGTGTCAAAGACTAACAGATGGGATAGCATGGGGGCTCAGAGAGCCTTTCCCCTTGTCACAGAAGTTGGCAGCTGCCTTTTGCATCTGGATGTCTGACATCGTCTCTCAGCCAACTCTAGTTTAAAGAACTCCACAGTTGGCTTTCTGCTCCTTTCCTGCTTGCACTCTGACTCTCTCAAAAATAAAGGCTAAAAAAAATTTTTTAAAGTGATGCCTGGGTGGCTCAGTTGGTTAACCATCCGACTTCAGCTCAGGTCATGATTTCATGGTGAGTTCAAGCCCTGCATCAGGTTCTGCGCTGACAGCTGGGAGCCCAGAGCCTGCTTCTAATTCTGTGTCTCCTTCTCTCTCTTTTTACCTCCCTCACTTCTACTATGTCTCTCTCTCTCTCTCTCTCTCTCTCTCTCTCTCTCAAAAAATAAATAAATAAACATTATTAAGGGGTACCTGGGTGGCTCAGTCCATGGAGCATCCAACTTCGACTCAGGTCATGATCTCACAGTTTACANACTTCTACTATGTCTCTCTCTCTCTCTCTCTCTCTCAAAAAATAAATAAACATTATTAAGGGGTACCTGGGTGGCTCAGTCCAACTTCGACTCAGGTCATGATCTCACAGTTTACGGGTTCGAGCCCTGTGTCAGGCTCTGCGCTGTTAGCTCAGAGCCTGGAGCCTGCTTCAGATTCTGTCTTCCTTTCTCTCTCTGCCCCTTCCCTGCTCATGCTCTTTCTCTCTCAAAAATAAATAAACATTAAAAAATTATTTTAAAAAAGAACTCCTGGCAATGAGCTGGCAAGGCAGTACTTTTTTTCATGTTAGGCTGATGAATGTCGGTGTTTACATTGTTATCTGGAACCCAGAGCTCCTTGCTTTAAATCACGGAGATGTCTAGGCATCACTATACTCATCCCCTGAAATAGTGTATGAAAGGGCCAGGATTTTTTCATCATCAAGTAGAGAAACCCAACATAAATGTTTAAGAACAAAGAAATTTATTAGCCAAGACATAAACTGGCTTCAGCCATGGATAAAGTAATGTACTCAAATGATGTCACAAAACTGCCTTTTTCTGTCTCACGTTTAGCTTGCCTCTATGCTGGCTTCCTTCTCAGGAATGGTCTCCCCATGTGGAAGAATGAGGGCCAAGCCTTCCTCCCTCTAGATCAGCCACCCCAGCAAAATGAGCACTTTCACTTTCTAGCAGTTTCCAAAAAATCCCCAGGGATAATACACATTAGAAAGGTTTGAAAGGTCTGGCTTGGATTTGAGGCAAAACTGAATTTAAAATAGAAAATAGTTGTTTTGAGAAGAATAAAAAGTGGATACTAGCAGGCAAAACAACAGATGTCCACTACGTGGACACACCACTTGCGTGTCCCTCTAGAGCCCACTTTGTATTTGTTTTCAAAAATTGTATTTGATCACCAAGTATACAATTACTTTTATCGTCAATTCAGAGGACTGTATTAAACAATTTATACAGCAGCAGTGTTGTGTATCATGAATAGAAGAAACAAACCCTACAGACAGAGTCTGACCTTGCCAAATCCCACAGGAAAAGAAACTGCTTTATGCCCAGCTAAGGCTGAGATGCCTGATAATAATGTGTCATATAATTGCATGTGAGCTGTGCTAAATGCCAGGTTCTACAGAAATCAGTGTGATATTTCACCTAGAAGTGAAGCCAACAATTACTTTCAAATTTAATGCTAGTAAAAACTGATTGTTACAGGATAATTTCTCCGCATAGTTTTGGCGGGAAATGTGTGTTTTCTTTGGAAAAATCAAAAAGCCAGTGTTTTCTACATTTTAAAGTAATCCCTCATGAGGAAATAACTTTCAAGAACTTTGGGAAATGCAGACTGATGTAAAATCCCCACGGTACCACTTACAAGTTGTATGACTTTGACAAAATTTCACAACCACCAAGGCCTCAGTGGTCTTATTGGCAAAACGGAAACATGATCTAATTGTTTCAAAGTAGAAGAATAAATCACAAGAGTTTTGAGCATTTTTAATGTGAGCAAAGCAAAAAGATACAAAACACAATATAAAGCTGAAGGAATAAAAATATATACTTCAATGAAAACTTTCATGAAATAAGTTTAAAATTCCATAAAAATATTTATACTATTAAAGAGAAATGTTGACTTTATCATTCTTATCCTAATGTTTTAGCATAGAGACTATTTTTCTACAAACCAATGAGTCATTACAAGGGGTCAGAGGGCATATATTGTTTTAAAATTTTTTTTCTAAAAATAGGATAATGGATGGGCACCTGGGTGGCTCAGTCAGTTAAGTGTCCAGCTCTCAGTTTTGTCCAAATCTTAGTTTTGGCTCAGATCATGATCTCAGAGTTTCAGAAGTTCGGGCCCCACATTGGGCTCTGTGCTGACGGTGTAGACAGAGCCTGCTTGGAATGCTCTCTCTCCCTCTCTCTCTATGCCCCTCCCCCACTCACACTAGCTCTCTCTCAAAATAAATAAACTTTAAAAATTTAATTTAAATAGAATAATGGAAATATATATGGACAAAAGTCAAGACTATTAGGTCTTCATCTTGGTTTTCTCTACAACTTTTTGGAAAACTTAAAAAGTAATATCTACTGTATATGCCACTAAAGACACTAAAGTACTCCCTGTGTTCTCATATGACACTCAGACAACAGGAAAATTCATGGCAATTATGTAAAGTTCTATAAACTAAAGAAAAAATATAAACAAAAGGTAATTTTTTGAGTGTTCTTTAGAAATCTAAGCTATTTGGTTTCTTAATTTTTTTATTCATGATCTGCCTAACCAAGGGTTTTATACTCAAGCTGTCCTTTTCGTTAATGCTTTGCCTTCTGCTTTGGCCTTCATTTATATTAAATCTAGTAAAGTGGCTAAGGACACAGGCTCTGTTATCAGGCAAACCTGAATTTCCTTCCCAACATTAGCACTTGGTAAGTGTGAGGCTCTAGGTAGATTAAATAACCATTCTACTGCTGTTTCCTCTCCTGGGAAAGGAGGATAATATTTTTATCTACTTCACAGAATTCTCACAGGAATGAAATAAGGTAACATATACAAAAAGATTTTTCAAAGAGTTTCACACAAAATAAGTACATGATAAATGTTATTCGTTACATTATGGATATTATTCCTATTCATCATAATAAGCATTATTTCGGTGCTTAGCTGAGACAACAATCAGAAACCTGTTGCAGGTAAAAACTCACCATTGAATAGTGGATGCGGTCACTAAGTAGATGCAAATTTACACAACATGGAAGAAATATAAAGTGAATCTTAACTTTCACTTCAAGGTACATGTGGCTCATGGATAAAATGTACATTTTTCTTCTATCAAGGAAAACAAGGTCACATCTGTTAATGCACGCTGAAATGCAAGAAGAATCACGGGTAATNTAAAATGTACATTTTTCTTCTATCAAGGAAAACAAGGTCACATCTGTTAACCACGCTGAAATGCAAGAAGAATCACGGGTAACTTTTCCTCCCAGCAGATATGGCTGCGGTCAGTGATCAGGCCATAATCCTGGGACAACGGACAGCAATTTCTGTAACGAAACTGCGTCACCCTTCAAATCCTCTTCCTTGCCCACTTCAATTTACTCCATTGAATGTTCTACCTTGTGAAGCTCTTTGTTGGAGGATTTATCATAACTACGTTGCAATTTGTTTGGTTTCATGTCGGTCTCCCTTATTTAACAGAGAACTCTTTTTTTTTTTAATTTTTAATGTTTTATTTATTTCTGAGAGAGAGTGTGTGTGTGAGCAGGGGAGGGCCAGAGATGGAGGGAAACAGAATCCGAAACAGGCTCCAGGCTCTGACTTGTCAGCACAGAGCCCGATGTGGGGCTCGAACCCAAGAACCCACGAACCCACAAACCGTGAGATCATGACCTGAGCCGAAGTCGGACGCTTAACCAACTGAGCCACCCATGCGCCCCAAGAAAGAATTCTTTAAAGATGTCTGAATGGTAGTCATCTTGTACTTCCAGGGCTTAGCACGCTGCCTGGCAAATCATAGCCATGCGAGAAAAGTTTATCACATTTCACTTCATCTGTACAGGGAATTTTCAAAGCTCCTTGAACTTATGTATGGACCATTCCTTTCTCTGGGAACATAATATCTCAGCCATTTTGCAGCCAGATATTCTCTCAATTTAGGAGGCAAATGACAAATGTAATCAGTCTCCCATATGAAACACATAAACGTAAACGAAAAACCCTGTATTTTCTTCAGCTAGTTTTAAGGTCATCTCATTCAAGAATACATAAAACCAGGGGTGCCTGGGTGGCCCAGTCAGTTAAGTGTCTGACTTTGGCTCAGGTCATGATCTGATGACTGGAGACTTATAGCCCAGCATCCGGCTCTGTGCTGACAGCTGGGAGCCAGAACACTGCTTCAGATTCTGGTCTCCCTCTCTCTGACCCACCCCTGCTTGTGCTATGTCTCTCTCTCTCTCTCCCTCTCTCAAAAATAGAAATAAACATAAATTAAAAATATATAAATATATATAAAACTAATCGTACTGCTTTACTGAAACTCAAAGCAGTAGGATTTTAAATAGCATGCAAATCGTTTGTTATCATTTTGCATCTGAATGAACTTCATGAACCATCTTTTAGATTTTACCTGACTTGACACCCGGGTAATCTGCCTATGGATGCATCCATCTAGATTTCTCTTTGATCCTAACATTGTATATTAAAGTATCAAAATACTGTCCTTAATATATATATATTTCTTAATGTGGGTTTAAAATATTAATTCCAAAATATTTCTTAGCTCCAAAGTAGAAATAGTCATACGAAACATGTCCTCTAAAAATCTAACCAGGTTCACAACTGTGTGATCTCGCTTCATTAAACTTCTAATATTCTGGCAGAAATACTTTTGACTATTCACATCTGATACTGTCCTGGGATCTCCCACTTGAACTGTTTTCATCACATTTTCTAAATTCTAATAAATGAAATAAAAATGTGTATCTCTTTAAGCTGATGGAAAATTAAAGCTTAAGCATTTAGGTAGGACTTTTCTTTCAACCACAAAATAGGTCTTTTTGTTTTTTTAATTTGAAAAACACAAACTCTCTTTCCCTAATTTTAAGTATCAATCATTTTTAATATTTTATAGTTTTGAAAGCATTCTAAGCATTTTAAGCCATACTGTATCATTTTAGAACTAACATGCTTCCTCTATGATTGGCATAAGGGAAAAGAAATAAGTCAAGGACACAGAAAACCTGAACTCCTTACTAACTTCATGTTAGTGGCCTGATCGGAACTTGCCTGTGGTCAGTACAAATTTGCCCACCCTCTGTTGCTCCCTACTGCAGCTTTCTCTTTCTCAAGGACTCCAGGGATCTTTCTTTGGGACCATCCAGTATCGACTTACATGGCAACAGTTACAGCTGATTATAGTAGATGTGCAGAGTCCCATTCTTCTGGGAGCCATCATACATTTTCTTTATGCCAAATGTCTAATTTCACTAATTTTTTTGCTGCCCTTCCAAAGTAGCCATAATATGCCAGCACCATATTTTAAACCCTATGAACTGCAACAAGACTCACTCAGAATTTATTAAGGGGAACGTATCAATATCTATAAATAAGAAAAAAAATATTTGAAAGCCAGTCGTTCAAGATATAGTTCATACACACTTGGTCTAGACCTTGGAAACCAGAGATTCCAAGCTTCAGCTCATGCTTAGGAGGTTTTAGTTGGCTTGCTTGGCACGTTCCCTTTCTGACTGCCAGCCCTATGGATTCCAGCCCTGCTTAGCCAAGCACCGCAACTGCTTTACCCAGTTCTTTGTTAAAAGTCTGTAACAATTATAGTACTGTTGTTCTAGAAAACAGCGTGGCCACTAAGGTATGAGGAATCAACATACTCACGTACCAATGTCTACATTTTTTTTAAAGATCACTATGGAAAAAATATTGTAAATGTTATCAAATTCATTCACAAACTTAGTAATTAAAAAAATAAAGAGCCAGATGTGTTAGAGCAGATACTCATTTTTTTTTTGGATTTTACACTGTTAGGTTCAACTACTTGCAACTGTCCTTTATGACCCAAGAGCTGTAGTAATTTATAATTTTGCTAAAGCACACATTTAACCACATCATTGACAAGCCTGTCAAACAGAAGCTGAGTCAACCAAGTAAACAAAAATCACATTGCAAAAATCACATTGCAAAGACCATCTTCATCATGGTCTACTGGCAAGAAAAAAACAATGTGTGCCGAACTATTTGATGAAACAGTATACAAAACACGTAGATTTCCTAAAATATCTTATAATTTATCTCTTTCAAATGTCAAACATGTAAACGTTCTTCAGGTTTTGTTTGTAATCAGTATATATGATTGGTTTTGTTAAGAGCTACATTTTGTTACTAGGATATATCATGACTATCTTTTAATAATGGAAGTTTAGATCATTCAAGTGATTATTAACATTTGATGGACACTTTTCTCATCATCTCCAGTCTATCAACACCTTGTCTGATTTGGAAACCTAAAGAAATAATTTGCATTTTTTTTTTTTTTTTTTTTTTTCTTCTTCTACATCAGTTTATTTTTACTACATTATGTTTTTAGTTCCCTGACTTATAAATTGAAAATCTTATATTATGGGTGAAATATGTCTGTAAGTAGGAATGGGGGAGGGAGGCCGAAAAGCAGGGGAAGGCAGTAGACAGATTTAAAAAGAGAGAGAGGGGGGCACCTGGGTGGCTCAGTCGGTTACCCATCCGACTTTGGCTCAGGTCATGACCTTGCGGTTCCTGAGTTCAAGCCCCGCATCAGGCTCTGTGCTGATAGCTCAGAGCCTCGAGCCTGCTTTGGATTGTATCTCCCTCTCTCTCCCCTTCCCCTGCTTGCACTCTGCCCTTCTCTCTCAAAAATAAATAAAAACATTTAAAGAGAGAAGGGGTGGGGGGAGTGAACCCATCCTTTGCTTTCCACAGTGAGGAAAAAACATATCTTTTTCTTCTTATAGATACTAATGCTTTCTGTTTTTATTTTCTTCTTCACCCAATAAGTCAACAGTATCATCTTTCTAACACTCTAACAGTCTGTACATGCTGCTGTAAAAGCAGTACATTGGCTTCTCCTGTTAATTTTCTGGCATGTTGGCCGGGGAAAGTAACACCTAATAATAACAGGACCAAAATCTTGAGTCCCAATGTCTAGTCTGAGCTCTGCCTATCACTAACAAAATGATGACCAACTGAGGCCTGTTTTTTCACCCCAAATGCCTATCACAAAAGATTGTCAGGATGGTAAAAGAAAATAAGCCATATAAAATTTACAGAAACACTAGAAAATTCTTACTTGAAATTTCTTACTAACACTAGAAAATAAGTGTTAAATGAAATTGTGTTATTTCTTTCTCCATGTTTCATAGACACTAGGAATCATTTTAACAGATAATTTCTATCCTTCTCTTTTCCACTGCCTCCCCCAATTTTATAGAGATGTTTCACCAAAAAATAAAAACAAAAAACCTCTTTGTTCTCAGACAGCAGCAACTCACCATGGTTCAATGTTTGCAACTCCGTTTCTGACAGATTCTAAGCATGCAGAATACACTGATGGCTTCTTTCTTGCCAATCCAAAGGCCTCTTTAAAATTCTCCTCTTTCTTGACCTCTCTGTAGGGTCTGACACTGCTAAACCTGCTGTTATTCTTGAGATGTTTCATTCCTGTGGCTTCTATAATAGCGCTTCTTCCTTGTATTTCCTACTATAGCTCAGGCTTCTCTTTCTTTTTTAACACCTCTTCTTATGCCTATCACCCAAGTCATGGGTTCTCTGTGGCTCGCTCAATCTCATCTCTTATCTATTTGACACAAATGGGTTCCTTTCCCCCTTTTGAGATTTTTAAAAAGATATGCACTATTTTTGCCTCCCCCCAACTTTATTGAGGTGTAATTAACAAATAAAATGGTTCATATGACAAGTGTACAATGAGATGACTTGATACACATTGCAAAATGGCTCCCACAATCAAGTTAACACATCCATAACCTCACAATTACTTTGTTTTATTTTTGTGGTAAGAATGCTTAAGATTCAATCTCTTAAAAATTCCAAGTCCACAATACAGTATTATTAACTAGTCACCATGCTATACTTTAGAACTTAAGAATTTATTCATCTTATAACTAAAAGTCTGTAGGCTTTGGTCTTCATCTCTCCATCCCTCCCACACACACCCCAAACCCTGACAAACATCATTCTATTCTTTGTTTCTATGAACTTACTTTGTTGTGGTGGTGGTTATTGTTATGATACTATGCAGTGTTTGGTTATCTTTGTCCGGACAATTTTACTGAGCAAAATGCCTTTCAGGTTCATCCATGTTGTCTCAAATGACAAGATTTCCTTCATTTTTTAAGATATAGATATATAGATATATATATATATGCATTTTTTTCACATATGACATATTTTTTCTATATTTTCTTTATCTTTTCACCCACTAACAGATACTTAGATTGTTCCCATCTCTTGGCTATTCTACAGCTCTTGGCTGCTGAGTGAACTTGGGAGTTCAGATTCCTATTTGAGACATTGGTTTCTCTTTCTTTGGATATATATCTGAAAACAGAAAAGCTGGATGATATGGTAGTTCTATTTTTAATTTTGAGGAACTTCCATAGTAGTTTTGCATGATGGCCGTACCAATTCAAAATTTCTCCCTACAATGTAAAAGGGTTCTGTTTTCTCCACATGCCTGCCAACATTCATTTGTTATCTCCCAAGTTTTTTACTTGTTTGGGTTTTTTAATTTTTTTAATTTAAATCTAAGTTAGCATATAGTAGAATAATGATTTCAGGAATAGTATTTAGTGATTCATCACATTACATGTAACAGCCAATGCTTATCTCAACAAGTGCCTTCCTTAATGCCCCATTTAGCTAGTCATCCTGATTAAGGGCGAATTGGTATTTCGTCATAGTTTTGATTTGCATTTCCTGGATGTTTAGTAATACTGAGCGCCTTTTCATGTACTTGCTGGCCATTTGGACATATTTGGAAAGATGTCTATTCAGGTTCTTTACCCACTTTTATGGATTTAATTTTTTTAAGTTTTACTTATTTTGAGAGACAGAGAGAACATGAGCAGGGAAGGGGCAGAGAGGGAAAGAGAGAATTCCAAGCAGGTGCCATGCCATCACCGCAGAGCCCAATGTGGGGCTTGAATTCATGAACCATGATATCATGACCTGACCTGAAATCAAGAATTGGACGCTTAACTGACTGAGCCACCCAGATGCCCCTCCTTACCCACTTTTAGTTGAATTATTTATTTTTCAGTACTGAGTTATATGTATTTCATATATATTTTTAGATATCGCTCCCTCATCGTATATATGGTTTGCAAATAGGTTCTCCTATTCCAAAGGCCGTCTTTCCATTTTGTTGACTTTTTACTTTGTTGTCATCCTACTTATTTTCTCTTATCACCTGTGCTTCTGATGTCATTTCCAAAAAGTCACTGTCAACACCAATATCAAGATTTTTCTATATATTTTCTCCTATAAGTTTTATAGCTTCAGGTATTATATTTAACTCTTTAATATATTTTGAGCTAATTTTTTCAGTGGCTTAAGGCAGGAGTCCAGTTTCATTCCTTTGCATACAGATATCCAATTTTCCCAATACCATTTATTGCAGATACTATCAATTCCCTGTGTTCTTTGCATCCCTGTCAAAGATCAGTTGACCATGTGTGCAGTTATTTCTGAGTGGTTGATTCTATTCCATTTGTCTATATGTACATTTCTATGCCAGTACCATACTAATTTTGATTCCTATTGCTTTGTAATATAGTTTGGAAAAAACAAAGTGTGATGCCTCCAGGTTTACTCTTCTTTCTCATGACTGCTTTGGCTATTCACATTACCTAACAGTCATCTCAAGTTCCTCTGCCTACTGGTCAGTCAACCGTAAGTGTTTTATAGACACCACAAACTCAGTATTCAAAAATTAAACTCGGGGCGCCTGGATGGCTCAGTCATTTAAGTATCTGACTTTGGCTCAGGTCATGATCTTATGGTTTATGAGTTCAAACCCTACATCGGGCTCTGGGCTGACAGCTCAGAGCCTGAGCCTGTCTTCAGATTCTGTGACTCCCTTTTTCTCTGTCTCTCCCCTATTCACACTCTCTCTCAAAATTAAATAAACATTAAAAATTTTAAAAATTAAACACATATTTCCCTGGTAACACTACTCATCAATCTTCTTTCAAACTAAATGTCTATGTTTTTTGTAGGGTTCTGTGAACATCTCATAAGCTTACATTCCGTATCTTGATTTTGAATTTACCATTATTTCTAAAGCAAATATTCATTCATTGATCAATTTTTTAATGTTCTTTTAGATATTTTCTTCCTTGTTTTCTTTCCTGTCTTTTCCATGAGTCTGCCATTTTGTCTATCCCAGCCTGTTTTCTTATTATATCATCTATTGTATCACTTTGTAAAATATGTTTTTAATTCTTTTTCTTAAGGGTAAACAAATCACTGAAACTTACTCCTGTTTCCTGTAGTTAAAAAAGAAAAAACTCAAATTATGCTCCTCTTCTTCCTCTTGAATGCTATGTCTATTTCCATTTGGGTTGCTGAAACTTTGAGTAGGCTCCATGTAGGAGGAAACTGTTACTCATTCTTGAATAAGAATTTATTCAGAGCTGGCATTTGCCCAAAACTGGTGTGGGTGGATTATCACTGACTCCCTTCATTGTTCACTGAAACTCATTGGGAGTTCTTCTCAGTTCTAAAGCAGAGGCAACTTGAATTTCTGTTATATGCTGCGAAGGCAGTGTCCTATGGGGAATAAGGAATGTGCTCCCACCACGAAAAGTTTTAGTATTAGACAGCCTCCTCTGGAAGTTTTTGTTTTCCCCTAAGTTTGATTAAATTGCTTAGGCAAAAGGGTGGCCTTTCTTGGCCATTTTGGCCCAACTTCTATTCCAAAAATCTACGATGGCAAACCCAACTTCTTTTCTGATACTTCTCCTTGTGACATTAAGAACAATTCTGCCTGCTGAGGGATAAAGCTATTTTAGAGGGATTCCCTAGGCCCTGCAGACCTTCTACTCATGTAGCCATAGTCAACCTTGGGCAAAACTCGGGTCCTGTAGATCTGGGGTCCTGTAGATCCACGAAGCTCTATATATTTGGTGGCATTTAAATGTCACACTGTTTTTCAAAATTCCCTCCATCTGTAAAAATAGCTGGATAGACCAATACAGAGTTATATTGCTCTTTTCTGAGCATTCTCCAGGCTGTATGCCCATTCTCCAACCTGTGCACACTCTTATATAATGTAAGGGACTTCTATAAAGATGGTTAGTTCAATCTGTCTAACTTACTCTCCCCTCCAATAAGCTGAGAGGTACAAGATATGTAAAAATGTGCTAAAATAGTAAAAGTGCCCTTGTGTACAGCAAATGCTACAATGGGCACTACACAATGAGAACTAGGCTGTCCCTATAAACAAACACAGCCAGCATCACTGAAAACAAATATGTGCAATCCATAGAATTTATCTACCTGATGAAAACCACAGAATGAAAAACTGCCATTTTTAATTCAATATCAGGTTACTTTCTAATGTTGATTTTAATAAAATCACCAACAAGATCACAATCAACTAGAAACAAAATTATCTTGTTTCTCAGTGATTTTCCATGTTTTAAGAAATGTCTCACTCTTAATTATTGATAGCTCATGCATTAAAAGCTTTTTGTTTATATATTTCAAGATGGAAAATACGCAGGAATATTTCAGAAATAATAAGGTATGATTGCTGAGAGAGTGGGAGGAAACATGAATAAAAACACACTCAGAGAAACTTGTGTTAACAGATAGGGAGGAATTTAAGCATGACTATGGTTGCATGTAATCCATATAGTTAGTGGCTGGAAGTTGATGACATTCTAGATCAGAGAATCTCAAACTTGGTTGCAATACTAGAATTAAAATGAGCTTTAAAATCTACACCTGAGTTAGATATGCTAATTTATTGTTTCTGGAACATGGCAAAAGCTTTGGATTATTTTTTGATTTCCTCATGTTATTCTAATGTGCCACAGGGTTGAAAGCCACTCTTTTAGGAGGTATTAAAAGAAAGATGACTGAAAAAAATGGGGAAAAGAGATTGTGAGGAAGCTTTCAAATAAGCTCTGCAGAATACTAGAAAGTGAGTAGAAACTCAAAGAGATAACAGAAGTCAGACAGCAGTGTAGGCTCAACTAACTGAGAAGGGGACTGATTTTGTACTTGTGTCCATCTATCCTATTTGAGTCTCCCAAAAGGCTCACCTACAATCTTGGAACTCAAACGGTTTTCTATGATCTCGCCTGGGAACTTGTTAAAAACACAGAAACTCAGGCCCACCTCAGATCTCTGGAATCAGACTTTGCATTTTAACAAGATCCCCAGGTATTTTGAGTCCAGATACAAAAATGATATATCTCACTGAGTTCCTCAAGTACCTTCTATCTTCTGAGAGAGTAAGACAAAAGGACAGGAATGTAGGGAATTCGGGGTGTTACCACAAGTGAATTGATCAACATTATGAACATGGGCTGTGTAGGTGCAGGAGTGCAGAAAGGAAAGGGCAGATGGTTAGAGAGAAGCTTTCAGGATCAATGTGCCAGAGAGTTAAAATGGTTCAAGGTTAGTGAGGGCTGGAGGACTTGCACAGGTGTTCAGACTAACAGTAATGGGAGTTATTAAATCACTGGAACGTGGGAAGAGCTGGTTTCCACTTTAGGAGTCAGCTAAGGAAAACAGAGCTAAGAGACCAGATGGTTAGTCCTGACAAGTTCTTGGAGGACAGTGCACACTCAAGCTTGATAGTCTGGTAGCTTCAGTGTACAGCCCAACATTTTCCTTGGGTTTTAGAAATTTCGTGTCTGTGGCAAGTACAAAAAAACATCTGGTACTTCCTGAAACATCTGCTTCCTGAAAAGGAGGAAGTAGACTTCCATGGATGTGTGTGCATTCAAACATGTGAGCATGTAGTATGTGTACATTGGACAGAAATAGTCAAAAGGAGGCTATGGGGAGGGGTGCCTGCATGGCTCAGTCGGTTAAGCGTCCGACTTCAGCTCAGGTCAGATCTCACAGGTCATGGATTCAAGCCCCGCATCAGGCTCTATGCTGACAGCTCAGAGCCTGGAGCCTGTTTCAGATTCTGTGTCTCCCTCTCTCTCTCTGCCCCTCCCCCATTCATGTTCTGTCTCTGTCTCAAAAATAAACTATAAAAAAATTTTTAAAAAAAGGAGGCTATGGGGCAGAAGCAAATCTTTCATAGGCTAAAACTCTGTTTATATGGAAGCTAGCAATCTTAGCACATAGGTTTAAGGTACAGTCAGGTTTTTCTGGATCCACGTAATCTCAGTCACTGATGAGCCAAGGATTACTTCATGGCTCTTATCCCCAAAGCAGGGCTTTTTCACATGATTCATGAGATCATGATCTGAGTTGAAATCAAAAGTAGGATGCTTTGGGGCACCTGGTGGCTCAGTCCTCTGACCCTGGATTTCTGTTCAGGGTCATGATCTCATGGTGTGTGAGTTTGAGTCCCAAACCAGGTTGCTGCTGTCATCACAGAGACAACTTTGGATCCTCTGTCTCCTCTCTCTTTTTGCCCCTCCCCTGCTCACATTCTTTCTCTCACAATTGAATAAACATTTGAAAAAAACCAGACACCTAACCGACTGAGCCACCCAGGTGCCCCCCCCCCTTTTTTAATATTTATTTTCAGAGAGAGAGAGAGAGAGAACTTACTGGAATTTAAATAAAAACAAAAATAGATAAATAAATTACTAACTAAAAAAATAAATATAAAAACACAGAAGGAAATAATGAAATATACACAGACACACAGAGACATATATATTCATGCATGTGAAGATTGACAAGGAAAGAAAATCTGATTTATAGTCCTGCCTTGAATTTCTGAGTGCTTCTCTTACTATGATAATGACCTATATATTTTTGAGGTTCTATATCTAAATTCATCAAAACAAGAGCCTTGTTCTTTATGATTACAAACAAAAGGGGGGGGGGGACTCATGATAAGCCAAGGGTGGTTTTCTTAGAAGGGGCAATTAGGTTTGGCTTATAATTGTAGTTGTTGGATCATTTTAACAACTCAATTGCAATACAATCCATGTACCATACAGTTCACCAGTTTAAAATGGCCCAACTCAATGGTTTTCAATATATTCAGAGAATTATGCAAACATCGCTATAATTTTAGAACATTTCTATAATTCCAAAAAGAAACCCCATGCCAATTAACACCCACTTCCCTTTTTCCAAACTCCACACCTACCCCTAAGCAATCTTTAATCTACTTTCTATCTTCACAGATTTGCCTATGCTGAACATTTCATATAAATAACATCATGTTATATGTGGTTTTTTCTTACCAGTTTCTTTCCCTTAGCATGTGCTTTCAAGGTTCATCAGTTTTTGTGTTCAAATTATATTCCACTATATGAACACATCACATTTGGTTTACCTCTGCCTCAACTGATGGACATTTGAGGTGTTTCCATTTGAGGGATATTATGAAGACTGTTGGTATGAAAATTTATATACAAATTTTTGTTTAAGTATGTATTTTCAGTTCTCTTGGGTACATACCTAGGAGTGCAATTTCTAGGTCACATGGAAACTCTTTAACTTTTGAAAACTGCCAAACTCTTTTCCACAGCGACTGTACCGTTATTCTAGACTCTTGTAGCTTATTAGATGTAGTAATTAGAACTATCTTCTCCCATTCTAAGGGTTGTCATTCTCACTTCCTTGATGGTGTCCTTTGAGGCATATAGATTTTAATTTTTACAAATGCCCACTTCATTTTCTCACTGTCATTTGTACTTTGGTGTCATATTCAAGAAGCCACATCCGAACTCGGGGTCACAAAGATTTATTCTTATGTTTTATTGAAATTATTTTATAGTGTTAGCTCTTAAATTTAGTTCTATAATCCATTTTTAATTAATTTTTGCACATGGTATGTGGTAGAGATCAAAATTCATTCCCTCACATGTGGGTAATTCAGTTATCTTAGAACCATATCATGCTACTGGAAGTCAAAAGAAAGCTAGAGTAGCTATACTTATATCAGACAAACTGGACTTTAAAGTAAAGGTAGTAACAGGGGATGAAGAAGAGCATTATATAATAATTACAGGGTCCATCCATCAGGAAGAGCCAACAATTATAAATCTCTATGCACCAAATATGGGAGCACCTAAATATATAAAACAATTAATCACAACCAGAAACAATCCTATGGATAAGAATGTGCTAATAGCAGGGACCTTTAATATTCCACTTACAGCAATGGATAGATCAACTACACAGAAAATCACTAAAGAAACAATGGACTTGAATGACACATTGGACCAGATGGATTTGACAGATATATTTAGAACTCTACATCCAGAAGCTATGGAATTCACTTCCTACTAAACTGCACATGGCACATTCTCCAAGATAGGTCACATACTGGGACATAAAGCAGCCCTCAATAAATATAAAGGGATTGAGATCATACCATGCACACTTTCAGATCACAGTGCTATGAAACTTGAAATCAATCACAGGAAGAAATCTGGAAAACCTCCAAAAACATGGAGGTTAAAGAACACCCTATGAAAGAAGAAATGGGCAAATCAGGTAATTAGACAAGAAATTAAAAAATATATGGAAACAAATGAAAATGAAAATACAACAATTCAAACTCTATGGGAGGCAGCAAAGGCAGTCCTAAGAGGAAAGTACACTGCACATCAGGATTATTTCAAGAAATTAGAAAACATGTAAGTGCAAAATCTAGTGGTGCACATAAAGGAACAAGAGGCAGAGCAACAAGAGCACCCCACACCCAGCAGAAGAAGAGAAATACTAAAAATCAAGGCAGAAATAAACAATATAGAATCCAAAAAACCAGTTGAACAGATCAATGAAACCAAGAATTGGGTTTTTGAAAAAATAAACAAAATTGACAAACCTCTAGCCAGGCTTCTCAAAAAGAAAAGAGAGAGCACCCAGATAGACAAAATCATGAATGAAAATGGACTTATTACAATCAACCCCTCAGAAATACAAGCAATTATCAGGGAATACTATGAAAAATTACATGCCAACAAATTGGACAACTTAGAAGAAACTGACAAATTCCTAAACACACACTCACTACCAAAATTCACATGGAAAGAGATGGAAAATCTGAACAGACCCATAACTAGTGAAGAAACTGAATCAGTTATCAAAAATCTCCCAATACATAAGAGCCCTGGACCAGATGGGTTCTCTGGGAAATTTTACCAAACACTTAAAACAGAATTAATACCCAATCATCTCAAGCTATTCCAAAAAATAGAAATCAAAGGAAAACTTCTGGACTGATTTTATGAAGCCAGCATCACTTTGTTTCCCAAAACAGTCAGAGACCCAGCAAAAAAGGAAAACTACAGACGAATATCCTTGATGAATACGGATGTAAAAATCCTCAACAAGATACTTGCAAATCGAATTCAACAGCACATAAAAAGAATTATGCACCAAGATCAAGTGACATTCATTCCTGGGTTACAGGGCTGGTTCAATATTTGCAAATCAACCAATGTGATACATCACACTAACAAAAGAAAAGAACGATATAATCCTGTCGATAGATGAAGAAAAAGCACTTGACAAAATACAGCATCCCTTCTTAATAAAAACCATTGAGAAAGGACAGAAGGGACTTACTGAAACATCATAAAAGCCATCTATGAGAAGCCCTCAGTTAACATCATCCTCAATGAGGAAAAACTAAGAGCTTTCCCCCTGAGATCAGGAACACGACAGGGATGTCTACTCTCACCACTGTTGTTTAACATAGTGCTGGAAGTCCTAGCATCAGCCATCAGACAAAAGGAAATAAAAGGCATCAGAACTGGCAAAGAAGAAGTCAAACTTTCACTTTTTGCAGCGACATGATGCTCTACATAGAAAACCCAACAGACTCCACCAGAAGCCTACTAGAACTGATCCATGAATTCAGCCAATTTGCAGGGTACAAAATCAACGTACAGAAATCGGTTGCATTTTTATACACCAATAATGAAGCAATGCAAAGAGAAATCAAGAAACTGATGCCATTCACAACTGCACAAAAACCATAAAATACCTAGGAATAAGCCTAACCAAAGATATAAGAGATCTGTATGATGAAAACTGTAGAAAACTTATGAAAGAAACTGAAGAAGACACAAAGAAATGAAGAACTATTTCATGCTCATGGATCAGAAGAATAAATATTGTTAAAATATCAATACTACCCAAAGCAATGTACACATTCAATGCAATCCCAATCAAAATTGCACCAGCATTCTTCTCAAAACTAGAACAAACTATCCTAAAATTTGTATGGAGCCACAAAAGACCCTGAAGAGCCAAAGTAATATTGAAGAAGAAAACCAAAATGGGATGCATCACAATACTAGACTTTAGCCTCGACTACAAAGCTGTCATCATCGAGACAGTGTGGTATTGGCACAAAAACAGACACATAGACCAATGGAATAGAAGAGACAACTCAGAATTGGACCCACAAATTAAGGCCAACTAATCTTGACAAAGCAGGAAAGAGTATCCAATGGAAAAAAGACAGCCTCTTTAACAGATGGTGCTGGGAGAACTGGACAGCAACATGCAGAAGAATGAAACTAGGTCATTTTCTCACACCATACACAAAAATAAACTAAAAATGAATAAGGGACCTGAATGTAAGACAGGAAACCATCAAAGCCCTAGAGCAGAAAGCAGGAAATAACCTCCTAGACCTCAACCGCTGCAATTTCTTACCTGACACATCCCCCAAGGCAAGGGAATCAAGAGCAAAAATGAACTACTGGGACCTCATCAAGATAAAATTGTTTCCTTCTTCACGGCAAAGGAAACAATCCATAAAACTTATAGGCAACTGACGGAATGGGAAAAGATAGTTATAAATGACATAAGATAAAGGGCTAGTATCCAAAGTCTATAAGGAACTCACCAGAACCTATAACAAGCTCCACATNTGAGCGAAGTAAGTCAGACAGAGAAGGACAGATACCACATGTTTGGACGTATAGGTGGATTAGGAGGAACTTAATGGAGGATCATGGGGGAGAAGAAGGGGAAAAATAGTTGGGGAGAGGAAGGGAGGCAAACCATGAGAGACTCTTGAATGCTCAGAACACACTGAGGGCTGATGGGGGTATGTGGGTAGGGGAAGGGAGATGATGGCATGGAGGAGGGCACTTGTTGGGATGAGCACTGGGTGTTATATGGAAACCAAGTTGACAATAAACTATTTAAGAAAATTAAATAAACAAACTCCACAAATTATACTCTCAATGTTCTGAAGGCCAGAAATCTAAAATAGGTGTCAGCTGGGTCACACCCTAGAGGTGCCAGAAAAAAATCAGTTTTGTAGCTGTACTGGCTTCTGGTAGCTCTAGGCATTGCCTCACAGGTCTGACAGGCAATTCTATATGTTTCACTTACCAACATATGATAAGTTAATGGGCATCACTCCAATCACGCCCCTTGTGGTCACAGTGTACCTTCTTCTTTTTGTATCAAGTCTTCTTCTGCCTCACTCTTATAAGAACAATTACCAGTTGTGCCTGGGTGGGTCAGTCGGTTAAGCAGCTGACTTCAGCTCAGGTCATGCTCTCAAGGTTCACAAGTTCCAGCCCTGCATTAGACTCTGTGCGGAAAGCCCAGAGCTTAGAGCCTGCTTCAGGTTCTGTGTCACCTTCTCTCTCTCTTCTTCCCTCCCCCACTCACACTCTCTCTCTCTCAAAAATAAAAATAAATTTAAAAAAAAGAACAATTGTCATTGAATTTTTAAGCCAACGTGGGTAGTTCAAGTCCAGGATGATCTCATCTCAACATCCTTACCATAATTACACATGGAAAGACCTCTTTTCCAAAGTTAATATTCAGAGATTCCAAGGATTAGGAAGAGGATATAACACTTGAGGGGAGCACAATTTAGTCCACCACAAGGAATATGGCCATCTTAACAATACTGCCTTCTAATCCATGAACACAATCATCTTGACATTTATTTAGGTCTTCTTTAATTTCTTTGAATAGTTTTATAGTTTTTAGTGCATAAAATTGCATTTTTGTGCAATTTATTCCCATTTGATGTTTGATGCTTTGAAAACTGGAATTATTTTATCTTGAGGTTGTTCATTTTTATACAATATCTATAAATACAAGTAATTTTGTAGATTGATCTTGTGCCTTAAAATGTTGCTGAACTCGCTTTCGCTGTAATATCTTTTCAGTAAATTCTACAGAATTTTCTACAGATAAGATTGTGTTGCCTGCAAACTGTGTCATCTACGAGACTAAAAATCAATTGTTTTATTTCTTTGATTCTAATATGGTTGCCTTTTACTATTTGTCTCGCCCGAGCTAACCTTAAGTACAATGTTGAATAAAAGTGGGAAGAGCAGCTATCTTTGTTGTCTTCCTGACCTTATAAATATTTGGTCTTTTTCACTGCTATAATATTCACTATAATATTAACTATGGATTTTTCAAAGATATACCCTATCAGGTTGGGAAGTTCCCTTCTATCCCTAGTTTCTTAAAGTTTTTTGTTTGTTTTGTTTTTTAATGAAACAGTGACTTTTTTCAAATGCCTTTTCTATATCTCTTATGATGATCATGTGATTTTTGTCTAGTATTGACAATGGTATGCTATATTGGTTGATTTTGGATGTTAACGCAATTTGTATTCCTGTGATATTATATAATATAAATTGGTTATATTGTACAATCCTTTTTATATGTGACCAGGTTATATTATATAATTATTATATAATCCTTTTGATTATGCTGTATAATCCTTTATATGTGACTACATTCAGTTTGCTGGTATTTTGTTAAAACTGTATGCATCCATACAGCCACTGTTTGTATGTGTTCTTTCTAAAGAGCATTAATTACTTTGTCTCATACTTTTCATAAAGTCCTTTTAAAGAATTACCCTATTTGTAATTATTCATATAAATTTGCTTGAGATTTCTCAGCATTTCTCATGAACCTTAAGTGTAGAAGACATTTATCTCTTTCTCACTTCCAACTATGATTTAATCCATATCAGAAATCACATCATGACCATTGTTTTTCTTTATTCTTGTGCTGGTTCTTCAAATTTCATTACAACGGCCTTCCTTAGAGTTAAGATAAAAGTCTCCAACAAAGAAGTTCCTATCCCCTGGTATTTCGATACTGATTGCTGCTCTCAGAACTGAGTTCCATAGTTGATAGTGATTCTCAGCATGCATGAGGAAAACCAGAGCTAGCAGGATTGCTCCTTTCTCAACCCAGTTCAGGGACCTTACAGCCTCTACAACTTAACACTGCGCTGAGCTCACATACTTCTCTCCCTTATGAGCCATGCCTAGGGAATATACCGCATACCTCTTCATATAAAACTCATTGGATCAAGGACATAAACTCATATATAAAACATACAGATCATCTGCCATTACCTCTGTGACTTTAGGCAAGTCTGACTTCAATTTCCTGGAATTATTGTTAAATAAAAGTGTGCATGTATCTCAAGTGCCAAGCACTGTGCCAGACACTTAGTTACATGCAACAAATGCCACCCTATTGTTTTTCAAGGTGAGTGAGGATTCATGAAAAATATTTAGCAAAGTACTTAGAACATATGAAAGACTTGATAACTACCCAAAAGATTTTGATATTATTAAAGATATTAAATCTAAAATCTAGGGTTCAAATATTAACCTTATAACTTTGCTCTCTGTGTGAGGCTGACCAGGTCTCTGAGCTTTACTTTCTTCATATACAAATGGGGGATGTTAATGTCCATGTCCCAAGATTGTTGGGAAGACCAAATAAAAGTATGTTTAATGACAGCACTGTCATAAACTGTCACTTCCATACTGTAAATCCAGGTACCAATATTTTTATTGCCATAATTGACGCCATTGTACCTCCACAGAACCATTTAGTAAGTTTTCAATCAAAATCAACTGAATTTTAATATATTACTGAGCGGGTGTAGGATAATTGAGTTGTGTGAAAAATGTTCAGGTATCAATAATATCTGCTTTAATAGCAAAGTATTTGAAGGTCAAAATAATCTGTCATTGCAATAGCACCTAGGGGGAAAAAACATTTAGAAAGTTTCCAGGTGCTCTTGGATAATAATTTTATTATTATTATTTTTTAAATAGTCCCCACTCCTGGGATGGAGCCTACCACATGGCATGAACTCACAACCCTGAGATCAAGACCTGAGTCAAGACCAAGTGTCAGACGCGTAACTGACTGAGCCACCCAGGAGCCCTTGGACAATAATTTCTAAACGCAGATTTTGTCTGGAGGAATCTATATAGCAGCTTAAAAAACAAATAAATGTATGGTGGAAGGCAAAGAGCCCCGACTGTTAGGGGAGAGGATAAAGACGGAGTAGATCAGGGTCAGATAAACAAAATCATTCTGGTTTCTATCCCTCTGCAAAATGAAACCTTCATTACGCTGTAGCAGGCAAAATGCCCAGCCTAACCCCTAACTAGCATCTTAACTTTTTCTGTAAACCGGAAATCCCAGGGAAGAGGTTCCGACCCATGGCTACCTAATAACTTCTCCATAGTAGAGCAGCAATGCTTTTCTGAAGCAACTTCTAAACAAATAACAAACACAGAATCAGCCCTGTGTGACCCCAAGCAAATCATTTAACCCCACTGAGCCTCATTTTTTCCATTAGCAAAATAATACTACCCCCTATCCACCTTTAAAGTGTTGTCAAGATAAAGGAGTTGATTCTCCAAAGCACAGGGAGTTCCTGAGATTAAACATGCTCTATGAACACAAAGTGCAATCACTTAATAATTTACAAGTTCTTGTGTTTCGGTTTTGATTTTGATACTGGAGTGCTTATTTTACAGAAGCTTTTTTTTTTTCCTGTTCTAGCTTTTCACTTATATAAGAAAGAGCTGCCTAAGTGAAAGGTCTTGCTACAACTTCAGAGTCAACAGCACACAAGATAGCATAGCTTGGAAAAACTCTCTGAAATATCTACCATAACTAGAAATTAAAAACTCTTTTTCATCCATTCAATAAACATTTGTTGAGCCTTGACTCTTTGCCAGAAAAAATGCACAGCCCTGAGAATTCAAAAGAGAATGACAGGTCATGCCTTAGGGACAGTCTGATTAGGAAAGAGATGCATAAACCAACAGTTAAAATGTAACATTGTTACAGCTGACTATTTTTAAGTTGTTATTGGAATGTGAGAGTGGAAGTGACTGATTGGTCCTTTGGTTTGTCTTGATTTAACTGATAAGAGTCACACGGACTAATTATAGCTGCTGGAGGATCCTTGAAGCGTTTAATGGCCAGCATCTGAGAAGTGGAAAAACTAAGAATACTAGCCCGGGAGTTAGAAGACTTAAGCCCCAGACCCATTTCCAGCATTATTTAGTACAGCGAGCCTTAATCTCATCACCTACAAACTGAATTGGTCTGCTAGATGATTGCTAAGGTTCCCTCCAGCTTCCACATCTATGAAACCATTCTAGTACTGTATTTCTTACAATTTATCTTTTCCTCCATCCCCTCCATCCTGTGTCTTTAAATTATTTGAAGAGAAATGTATTATTTATTTTCTTTTATTGTGGAAAACCAACACTATCATTAGGTCCTATGAGACGTTCACAGACCACTGTCTAGTAACTGAGATTTCAAACCGACCCTTTATAAAACCAGCAAAAACCTGCCCGCGTTTATGCTTTCCTGCTTTCTGGAAGATGCCTCAGCCCTGCCAAGCATTTTTATAAGGTTACGAAACAGATTAGTGTATGTGGAATGACAGCGCCAACAACATTACAGTATGGAAATGAAGGCCCATAACAGAGTTTCCTGAAGGGAAATGGATGAACAAGTTGGCTAAACCGGCTACATATGAAAAATTGATCAACAAAGTACAAAATAATGAAGAGCCCTAGGATATTTCCACTCCTTCAGAAAAGAAAACTGATTATTGTTCATTTCAACATCGCGGTCGTTAACACTGACAATACTTAGGCCTCTATGACCCTGAAGAATTTTCCAAGTCAGGACTGCCTCACGAAACAGACCTCCCAGTGAAGTAGTTCAGACTTCCAGAAAAGGAATGGACAAGAAACAAACTGCCTGCTGGGCTGAGAACTGTCAAAACCTCACACACACAAAAATGGGTATTTTAAACAAGCCGTTATTTGAGGGTGGCAAGGGAAAGGGGGCATACTTGGGTTCCTCCCTACCCTGAACTTCAGCTCTGGATTTGGAGGGAGTTAAAGGCAGCTGTATTTAGAAGAATGGTTTAATCAAAGCCTATATTTCCACGAGCTCATGTCACTCTCCCTTTGCAGCCAGCTTAGCTTTCTAGCATGCCGGGAACAGTCCTGGTACAGTCTATATGCTGCTCTTCCGAGGTCTCCTTTAAAGCCCACCTCCAGTGCCTGAGGAGGCTGGTAACCCCAAGCCCCAGACAACTTCACAAACCATCAGATTAGGGCACTCCACTCCCATGGGACTCTTTCCCTCTTACCACGGGATCACTGTGTTGCTTCTGATTTTCCTTTCAAAGGTTTTTAATTGACATTTCAAGTAACATCAGACTCAAACTTGGTTTGTCAGCTTGGATGTGCTTTGCCTCTCCTTTTAAAAGAAAAGCTTAAAGCTCAGTAATTAAAATGCTGATTAACTTTTAAATACTGAAGTGTTTTATTCAGGGTTTGAGAGCTTCGTGCTTCAAGCTGTGATTCTTTATATGGGTCTGAGGGGTGTTTCTTCTTATTTTCAAATGTGGAGCCTTAAGAAAAAGGGCAAGTGAAGCTCAATTGAATGCACCAGGGATGTTAGGAACACAAATGGATCCCAAGAAGGAGTGTTAGTTCTGTGGAGCATAAACCTTTGCAAATGCCAATGACTGGGAGAGATTGGAGCACTGACCTTCAGGGATGGTGAGGGGGAGAAGGGTATAAGGATGAGAGTAAAGAAGTAGGAAAGAGCCAAGTCACAAGAATGAGTTTGTTTTAATCCCAAGAGTAATCCGAAGACAGCCAATGTTTTTAAGAAGGGGTCCACTGTGATGTTTTTTAAGAATATTTTAAAATTGTGAACCCATCAAGTTTATATGTGCATATGACAGCTAGCCCACTGAATGCTTATTATGTGCCAGATAATAATCTAAGGGCTTTACTTAGTACCCTGAGAGATGTTATGATTGCTAAACCCTCTTTATGGGAGCTGAGGACAGAAAGTTAAATGACTTGCCCAGGGTAACACACCTTGGAAGTGGCAGAGCTGTGATTTGTACCCAAGCAGTCTGAAGGAAGCACTTGTGCTTTTTAGCCACTACGGTATATAATATTTTCTTATTTCAAAAAAATTTTAATGTTTATTTCTGAGAGAGAGAGACACAGAGTAAAAGTGGGGGAAGGACAGAGGGAAGAGAAGGAGACACAGAATCTGAAGCAGGCTCCAGGGTCTGAGCTGTCGGCACAGAGCCCAATGTGGGGCTCAAACTCACAAAACATGAGATCATTACCTGAGCGGAAGTCAGACGCTTAACCGACTGAGCCACCCAGGTGCTCCAACTATGGTATATAACATTAAAACAAGAACCAGGCACTCTGAAGTTACTGATAGTACCCCACGGTGTGTTCAAAAGAATTCATATAGAATTTACTCTACTTTTTAGTCTTCTAGCTGGACATTAAGTATGATTAATTCTGGATCTCCTGCTATATTCTATTTTCCCAGTAAATAAGAGATTTCAGGTATTCAAGCTAAGTGTGCTCTGGTGCCTTACATGAATTTTCCTCAGGAACCACCTCAAGATATTGATGTGATAATAACAACAAGTAACATACATAAGGCCAAAAACCTTTTACCCTCAAGTCCCCTTTAGCTTTTCTGCTTTAACTGACACACAGATACTCCCCAAAGTCACTTCTTTCTTTTTAGCGGTTATATTCTTTCTTGGAGATGGAAGACATGTCTACCTGAATCCTTAAAGTCACAAGTCAGTCAGATCAAATTTCTTTCCTTCTCCCTCAATCCCACTTGCTACTCCACCTGAAGTCATCGGGTGACAATCTGGAGACCCCTTGCCTAGTGACTCCCACTTTTCTATGGGCAGGAGATCCTGGTCTTTCCTCCTCACTCCACTTAGATTCCATGACTCATCATCATAACCAGGCTCTTTTGTAAATACATGTAAGGCCCCCTCTTTCCGTCACTCTGGACTAGAAAGCCCCCAACTAAACTCAACCCTTTACTTTCTCAACCCGATTCTTAAACAGAGAAGAGCTTCAGCACTTTAAATTTGTAATGACCAACTTCAACTGCACTTTCAATTCCACTTCTGCCCCTAGTGTCTGCCCTAACCCCATGGAAACTATTTAGAAAAATTTAAAGACACCTGAGCCCTACCCCAGACCAATTAAACCAACCTCTAGACTTTAGACGAGTTTAACGTGCCTTGAAGTGCTTGGATGACTCTAATGTGCAGCCAACGTTAAATATCACTCTAGGTCGCTGCTGCTGTTTCAGATTTCTCAAATAGAAGCCATTAGGTAAGAATTTCTTCACTTTTTTTTACAGCAGATCCACAAAAGCCTACCAATTCTATCTCCATATTCTATCACAAATCTGTCTACATCTCACCATCTCCACTGCACTAACCCTGGTCCAAGCCACTATCATTCTATACCTGATCTCTGGAGCTTCTCATTGCTTTCCTAATTTTATTCCCCACAAGCCATTCTCCAACCAGCATCTATAGTATTTTTATTTTATTTTTTAGAAAGAGAGACAGAGCATGAGCAGGGGAAGGGCAGAGGGAGAGGGGGACACAGAATCTGAAGCAGACTACAGGCTCCAAGCTGTCAGCACAGAGCCTGGTGCGAGGCTCCAACCCACAAACTATGAGATCATGACCTGAGGCAAAGTCAGACGCTTAACGGACTGAGCCACCCAGGCTCCCCATATAGTAATTTTTTAATGTTAAAAACATTCTATGACTTCCCTAAGAATTAATCCAAGCTCTTTGCCAAGTCCTTCAATATCTATGTGATCTATCCTGTTTAACTACAAAATTTCATGGTCTCTTCTCTCCCAGTACAATTAAACACAAGCCTCCTTCATTCCACAAATTAGGAGCCTCTGCCAGCTGTTGCTTATGGGACAACCTCTAGCCTACCTTCATCCCCACCTGTACCTTTAACTTGACTAACTCCTACTCACATTCAGGCTTTCTATCTAAATCTCTCTTTCATGGAAAGAACTACTCTGTTTCCCAGCAAAATTCGGTCCCCTCTTATTTTCCTTTCTCTTAACACCCCAAGTTTTCCTTCTGTATATGTCTCATTTTTTTAACTGAATAGATTTCCAGTTTGTGTTTAGAAATTTAATGAATAGGAACTCTATGGGGTCAAGAATCACACCGAATAAGTTTCCACTACATATAAAATACCTAGCTTGGTGTTTGTCACATGATAGAAAAGCAGTATCTGTCTGCTAATCATGTACTATATTAAAATGAAAAAAATAATTTTAAATCACTTCGTTTGTTTTCTAAGAATCTTGGGAATCACTTCCTAACAATTTTTTAAAATTAATTATTCAATATGTCATTTCCAAAACCTTCTCCCATTCCCTAGGTTGCCTTTTAGTTTTGTTGATTGTTTCCTTTGATGTGCAGAAGCTTCTTATCTTGATGAGGTCCCAATAGTTCATTTTTGCCATTTTCCCCTTGCCTCCAGAGACATGTGTGGTAAGAAGTTGCTGCAGCCAAGGTCAAAGCAGCTGCTGCCTGTTTTCTAGGATTTTGACGATTTCTTGTCTTAAACTTAGGCCTTTCATCCACTTTGAATTTATTTTGTGTATGGGTTAAGAAAGTGGTCTAGTTTCATTCTTCTGTATGTCATCATCCAGTTTTTCCAACACCACTTGTTAAAGGGATATCTTTTTTCCATTGGACATTCTTTCCTGCTTTGCTGAAAATGAGTCGATCATATAGTTGTGGGCCTATTTCTGGATTCTCTTTTCTGCTCCATTGATCTATGTGTCTATTTTTGTGCCAGCACCACACTGCACTGACTCTTGATTTTGGCTTAGATCATGATCTAACGTTTCATGAGTTTGAGCTCTGTATTGGGCTCTGCATGGACAGTGAGGAGCCTGCTTGGGATACTCTCTCTCCCCCTGCTCTCTCTGCCCCTCCCTCCCTCTCTCAAAAATAAATAAACATTTTAAAAACACAATGATATATCCCCTCATACCTGTCAGAATAGCTAAAATGAACAACTCAGGGATCAGAGGTTGGTGAGGATGCAAAGACAAGGGAAACCCCCTTGCACTGTCGGTGGGAATGCCAACTGGTGCAGCCACTCTGGGAAACAGTATCAAGGCTCCTCAAAAAGTTAAAAACAGAACTACCCTACAATCCAGCAATTGCACTACTAGGTATTTATCCAAAGGATACAAAAGTACTGACTTGAAGGGCTACATGCACCCCAGTGTTTATAGCAAGTACTATCAACAATAATCAAATTATGGAAAAAGCCCAAATATTTTTCAAGTAATGTATGGATAAAGAAGATATGGAATGGAATAGAATGCTACTCAGCCATCAAAAACAATGAATTCTTACCATTTGCAACAACATGGATAGAACCAGAATGTATTATGCTAAGTGAAACAAGTCAGAGAAAGACAAATACCATATGATTTTACTCATGTGTTGAATTTAAGAAACAAAATTGATGACCACAGGGGTGTAGAAAAAAAAGAGGGAGGGGCACCTGGGTGGCTCAGTGGGTTAAGTATCTGACTCTTGGTTTCAGCTCAGGTCATGATCTCAGGTTCATGAGTTGAAGCCCCAACTCAGGCTCTGAGCTAATAGTGCAGAGCCTGCTTGGGATTCTCTCTCTCTCCCTCTCTCTGCCCTTTCCCTGCTCATTCTGTCTCTCTCAAGATAAATAAATAAACAAAAAAATTTTTTTAAAGAGAGAGAGGCAAACCAGCTGAAGAGATTATTAACTATAGAGAATAAACTGAGAATTGTTGCAGGGGAGGTAGGTGGGGAGATGGGCCAAATGGGTAATGGGCATGAAGGAGGGCACTTGTGATGAGCACTGGGTTTTACATATAAGTGATGAATCACTAAATTCTACTCCTGAAACCAAATACTACACTATATGTGAACTGACTTGAATTTAAATAAAATCTTGGAAAATTAAAATAAATCCGAAGCAGTAATTTCTTTTTGTAATACTAACATTGTCAAATAATACTAGAAGCACTTCAGATTTGAGTATACTACATATCAGGTCCTATGTAGAGCATCCTTTCTCCCAGCAATTCATGCATAATCCTGAGGCCCAGATGATAATCTGTAATCAGCAATTACAAGACCTCTAGGATTAAACACACATCAATGTACATTTCCACCTAACATAAAAATTATCTTTATCTGTTATTTCTTACTTTGTCACTTTGATGAAATTAAATAGTTAAGCACTAATTCAATTTTATTCGTCAATTAAAAGGACCATCCTCAGAATACACAATTCCTTTTATTGAATGTATCTTTAGTTTTATTTACTCTTATCTGTGTATTTCATTCTATCTTATTTTGTTTGATTTTTCATTAATTTTAAAGCTGAATGTTGATATCATTATAGTCACTCTGCTTTTCAACTAGAAAAATGAAGACCATATATATAATCCTCTAAATCAGAAACCTGCACACTCTAGTCTACAGGCCAAATCTAGCCATGTTCTTTGCCCTTAAGACTAAAAATGGTCTTTACATTTTTAAAGGGTTATAAGAACAAAATAAAAAAACAATATGTGACAGAGAACATATGTAGTTCACAAACTCCAAAATATTTATTCTCTGGACCTCATGGAAAAACACCTAATCCTTGATTAAAAGAATGTTCTAGGTGTCCCCTATATTTTTTGCTATATCGTATTTTTATTATCACTTAATTGTAAATGTTTCTACTTCCTATTATAGTTTTATAATTTCATTTTGATCTATAAATTACTTAGAGGTACTTTTTCAATATCCTTATAAGTGTCATTTGGTGTTTTGTTGCACTATTGACGCTAACAATTTCTTTCGGCAAATATCTGATAGAATCCCGGACTTGCTTTATGGCTTACACATGGTCAACATTTTTACATCTTCACCTATGTGTGCTTGAAAAGAATCTTTATATTTTAAGTGTTGGTTGTGTATTCTATTCACATCTATTAGCTCTAGTTGTTTAATCAGTTTGCTCAAGTCATCTACATCCTTATTGACATTTTGTTGGTTTATCTAGTAACCACTAAAAAAGGTGAGCTAATATCTCCCATAACACTGGTAAGTTTATCAATTTGTCCTTGGACTTCTAATTACTTTTACTTTATGTATCTTGAAACTATATTATCAATTGCATATAAGTTTAAAACTTCTCTACCTCTTGGTGACTTGACTCTGATTAATATAGATGGCATACTTATTATTAATAGCAATGCTTTTTGATGTCAAAATAATCTTTGATATTAGTATACTTATAGTAATACTCATCTAATTAGTATATTTCTGGTTCATCTTTTTATATTACTTTCAACCTTACCAAATCACTATAAATAGAAGTTAATTGAACTATTATAAGTGTATGTAGATCTTTCAACCGGAAAGGGTACTTATTTAAAATTATTTTGGGGGGCGCCTGGGTGGCTCAGTCGGTTAAGCGTCCGACTTCGGCTCAGGTCATGATCTCACGTTTCTCCGGTTCGTGAGTTTGAGCCCCGCGTCGGGCTCTGTGCTGACAGCCAGCCCAGACACCCTGTTTCAGATTCTGTGTCTCCCTCTCTCTCTGACCCTCCCCTGTTCACGCTGTCTCTCTCTCTCAGAAATAAATAAAAAATTAAAAATAAAAATAAATAAATAAATAAAATTATTTTGGTTACTGATATATTTGGATTCCTTTCTATCATCTTATTTCACACCCTGTTTTCCTACTGTTTCTGCTTGATTTTTATTTCAAACTTAGTTTTAACTCTCATTTGATTTTTTTTTCTGGCAGAAAGGAAATAATACACTCAAATTACCATAGAGATATTCAAATGTATATTTGACCAAATTCTATGGATAATCAATTTATTTGCCATTCTCCCAAACAAAGACACCACAGTGCTTAAACAGCAATTATTTACTTTATATGACACAAATTATCAATTTAATTTGTCTTGCTTATATTCCTTCAAATTAGACAATCTTAATGTCATAAATGTTCATTCTTTGCTTAATCTAAAGGTTTGTCATGTCTTCCTGCTCAAGTATTCTTTTTTAATTAAGTAATTAATTAATAAATTTTTATTTATTTTGGGAGAGAACTAGAGAGCAAGAGGGGAAGAGCAGAGAAAGAGAAGGAAACAGAGAATCCCAAGTAGGCTCCACGCTATCAGCACAAAGTCTGATGCGAGGTTCTAACTCACAAACCACAAAATCATGACCTGAGCTGAAACCAAGAGTTGGGCGCTTAACCAACTGAGCCACGCAGGTGCCCCTCAAGTATTCTTCATATAGTCAATGCTCACTATTTGCAGATTCTGCATTTGTGAATTTGCCTACTTAATAAAATCCATAACCCCCAAAATTAGCCGTTGTGGCACTTTTGTAGTCATTTGCATACATATGCATGCCAAGAGCAACAAAAAAATTTGAGTCATTTTATGCACACACTCCCAGATGAAGTTGAACAAGATGACACTACTTTCCTCATTTATCATTCTAAAACAAGTGTCCTTTGTGGTCTATTTAGTGCTATGTTTTGTTTTGTTTTGTTTTTTGTTGGTGATTTCACTGTTGAAGTAGCCCCAAGCACAGTGCTGAGGTTCTGCCTAGTGTTCTTAAGTACAAAGAAGCTGTGGTGTCCCTTCCAAAGAAAATGTGTGTGCTAGATAAGCTTTGCTCAGGCATGAGTTATAGTGTCATTGGCCACGAGTTCAATATTAGTCAATCAACAATATATATTAAATAAGTTATCTTTAAATATAAACACTCATAAAACTTAAATACTGATTGGCTGTCAAAAACATCATCACCAGAGGTTCACAGAATCATGACTCTACTTTCACTAGGAGAAACAGTTCAATATTTGCTAATTCGGAGTTCACAGCAACTTAATAGAACATAGCTGCAGAACATTATAAGAATCAATTTATTATTATGACTTTCCTTCCCCTGGAACACATTCTTTAGAAATATATTAATAAAGGTCTATTGGTTGTAAATACATTTAGTTTTCATTTAAGTATATCAATTTTATCTTTATTCTTGAAAGATAATTTTACTAAGTGTAGAATATCAAATCAATAATTACTTTTTTAAGCATATTGGTAATGTTTTTCCATTGTTTTCTGTCTTCCCTTATTACTACTAAGAAATCAGTTATAAGGCTAATCAATTGTTTCTTCATAAGTAATCTCTTTTTTTTCCCCTGATTACCCTTGGACATCTCTTTGTTTTGCTGTTCTGAAATCTGTTAAGCTTTTGATTGGTGCTTTTCATCGGTTCTGGAAAGTGTGCACTGATTTTTTTTTTCTCCTTTGAATATTGTATCTCCCCCCTTCTCCCTTTCTGGAACATTTAAGCAATGTATTTTAGATCTTCGCAATCTGCCTTCCACATCTTTCTCTAACATCTCTGTTTTTTCTTTCTTTCTGTGCTTACCTGCAAATATTGTTTCCTATTAGTCTTCAAACCACTAATAGTTTCTTCATTGGTACCATCCTGAATTCCAGCCATCCATTTAGTTTCTAAGTTCAATTATTATGTATAGTATTTTCTTTTCTTAATTTTACTTATTGTTGAAAAGAAAGAGAGAGAGAGAGAGAGAGAGAGAGAGAGAGAGAGAGAGAGAGAGACAGCACACAGGCAGGGGAGGGGCAGAGAGAGAAATGGAGTCACAGAATCCAAAGCAGGCTCCAGGCTCTGAGCTGTCTGCACAGAGCTCTACATGGAGCTCAAACTCACTAACTGTGAGATCATGACCTGAGCTCAAAGTTGGACACTTAACTGACTGAATCATCCAGGTACCCCTATGTAAAATATTTTCTGATACTGAAGTTTCATTTGATTCTATTTTAAAAACTGTCTTGTCAATTTTTATACATTTGCATTTTGTGCTTTCAGGTTTCTGGGGGCACATATGACCTGAGACCAATTGCATCTGAATTTTCACTTAAATTCACAAGGTATGAATCCTTACCTTAGGCTAGAAATGCTCTGGAGTTATATTTTCTTTTTTCATTCTACTCCAAGCCAAGAATGATACAGACACAATTCCTTCCAAACCCCCTGCAAGGCAACTATCTCTGTAGTTCACCACTAGCTTACCATCTCAAGGATCCCAATTTATGCAAGGTGAAAAGGATGATTCTAAATACATTAGAATAGAAAAAGATTCTCAATGATAGACAGACATCCTCAGGATATACATTAGATTCCGTACTTTCAGTATTCTTCATAGTTTTCTGAATTCAAAACTACTTATTTTCATGTTCCCCCAAATACATTTAAAATGTCTTTAAAATATTTCATTTTACACAGCTCTTCTGCCATACAGCCAAACAGGGAAATCTAAAATTGTTTCTAAGAATTTTCAGAATACTTTTATTATGATTACAATAACAAATTAATGTTTAATTGATTAATTCTTATGCTTTTATATTAGCTGTCTTCTCAAACTAATAAAATAAAAACTAAAAGTAGGTAGTTAGATACATAATATATGTATTTCAACCTAATCCCAACACATTATTACATATAGGGCAATGTTGCTGCAGTTAAGAAATAGTGATGCTAAAAAAATATAATGATACATGTTATGGACTGAATTGTGTCCCCACCCCAACCAAGTATGCTGAAGTCCTACCCTCTACTAGGACTATTCTTGGAGATAGGCCTTCAAGAAGGTAACTGAGGTTAAATGAGATCATTAGGATAGGGCTCCAAAAAATAAATAAATAAGCATTTTTAAAAAAGATTAATAAACTTTACAAACCACTCGTAAGATTCAGCAAGAATAACAATGAAAACACAAATTACAACTTAAAGAATACAAAGGGAATGACAGACATCAAAAGGAAAGCAAACAGATATTAATAATTTTATACCAATAAATTTGAAAATTTGGATAAAATAGGACAAATTCCTTTAAAAATACAACTTAGTAAAACAGACCAAAGATAAAACAGAACATCAAAATATACAACTATCTAGCTGAATCCATTATTTAAAACCTTCCCAAAAATATAACTCCAGGCCCACATACCTTTATCCATGAATTCTTCCTAATAAATCTAACATAAACCCTTTTATGAGGGGAAAGAAAAAAAATTGTCCCAACAGTTTGGAAGGAGCAAGCATAATCACAGAAGCTGATGAGGACCAAAGAAACTAGAATTACAAACCAATCTCTCTCAAGAACACATTTGTAAAACTCCTACACAAGATATTATTAAATATAACTCAGCAATACCTAATAAGGGTCATACAATGTGACCAACTGAAATTTATTCCAAGGTTTGGAATTACAATGTTTGCAATGTGATTTTTTCTAAAATCTTAAAAAATCTTTAAAAATCTTGTAACCAACTTAAAGTAAATGTTATTGATAAAAACCAAACAAATTAAAATACTATGGCATAAAAGCATTTCTGAAATACTCTCAAAGTATATTTGTACAAATGTCTTGAGCCAAAACTTATCCTAACAAATAATCTCAAATTCAGGTCTAACTTGACTCTGCAATTCCATTTTTGATCAAGAAGCTAAAGTAACTAATATTATTCCCCGGAAGTAGTATTCTATGCTTTCTCTTTTCTTATAAATGCATCTTTTCTTATAAATCCAGTGATTCACAGATCATCCTATAAATAAAATTTATAAATTTCCAGTCAATTACATTATTTTAGGCTACTGCACACAAAAAAAGATGTTTGCATTTTCACATTACCTGAAATTACATCTAATTTTTGTCCAGTGTCGGTAAATAATCAAGATATCATCAACTTCTTATTGTACAGCCAGAGTTTCATATCTCTCAAAGTGGTAACACCAAATTTCAACCTGTTACCATCAGGTAGCTTAACTATTTCTCTCATTAGAAATATGCTGAGTTTATATTTCAAGCAAATATGGTATGAAATTAATTTAGCTATATGCTGAATTTCATTACTTTCTAAAAGGACTGCTTCTCTAATAAAGGAAACTTCATTTCTCTCGAGTTAATTAATTGAATGATATATAATCAAATTTTAACATAGTCACTGAAATTTTCCAGGGGCTTATTTCAAATATGAGTCTTCAAAATCTTATTCAAAGTCATAAATTATAGTTAAGATCAATTTAATACTACATTCCATTAAGATTTTGAATGAACTATTACTTGCAACTTTGCAACTAACCAACTGAGGGTTTTATGACTACATATACTGTTGTTAATCAAGTTTTATTTTCTTTATTGGTCATAATAAAGTATTAAGACTGCCTCTTAAAATGTTCATAAACCCAACTCATATTTTTACCTGAAATATTTGTTCAATCATCTTGGGAAGGTCACAGATACTGTAAATATATTTAAGTTTAATATTTTTCTAGTTACCTCAAAACATTAAAAGCTTAAAGTTAGGGTAATGTATTAAGTAGAGAAATACAATGTGTATAATTAAGACACTACATTAATTTTTTTATTTTTTTAAAGTTTGTTTATTTTTGAGAGAATGACACACACACACACACACACACACACACACACACACACACACACANATGATTACAGAGAGAGGAAGACATAGAATCTGAAGCAGGCTCCAGGCTCTGAGCTGGCATCACAGAGCCCAACATCGGGCTCAAACTCCCAAGCTGTGAAATCATGACCTGAGTCAAAAACTGACACTTAACTCACTAGGCCACCCAGTCACCCCAATACTATATTAATTTTTTAATGTTTATTTATTTTGAAAGAGAGAGAGCGAGCATGCAAACATGAGTACGGAAGGCCAGAGAGAGAGGGAAAGAATCCCAAGGAGACTGCACTGTCAGCGCAGAGACTGATGCAGGGCTCAATCTTATAAACCATGAGATCACAAGCTGAGCAGAAATCAAGTCATATGCATAACTGACTGAGCCACCCAGGTACCCCAAGATACTATATTCCTGAATACCAATAAAAAAAACTTGGGTAAATTATCTCTCTAACACCAACTACAGTGAATTCTTTACCTAGTTAATTATGCTCTATGCAGAAAAAATAAATTAAGAGATATTTATTTGAAGAGATAAATAATTGAAGAATAATTCCTTCAATAGTTTTTGGAGAGCATGAATTTATCCATATGGATGCTGCCATCATAATAGAAGATGTCAGAGGATATGATAAAAAAAAGAAGACTCATATTAGATGTCAAATCCTTCAAAGAAGAAGGTGGATTACCTGGCAGTTCAGAAAAAACCAGCAACCAGAGAGGCACTGGGTTGACGATCGGGTAACAAATACATGAAAGCAGAAAAGTGTAAACATGACCACAAGAGCAAAGAGAATATCAAAAGCAGAACCTAATTCAGTGTCTAACAAAGATTACATACTCATTAAATTTAATGTTTGTTGAAGAAATGTTTGTTGAACAAGCAAATTAAAAAATAAATAGATAAAAGTTTTAACACCACTTCTGCTTCCTGGTATATCTGAGCATGGAAGAGTAAAATTATATTCAAGAAAAGAAAAATATAAAAAGGCAAGAAAAAAGAAGGGGGGGGAATGGAGTAAGTCTGTAAAAAAGAGTTTGATGTTTATTAAGTCAGGAAAATAAGAGCACATTCTAAAAAGAGGGATGTTTAAGAACAAGAGACAGAGGAGGCACCTGGGTGTCCCAGTCAGTTAAGCATCTGACTTCAGCTCAGGTCATGATCTCACAGTCCATGGGTTCAAGCCCTGCATCAGGCTGTATGCTGACAGCTCAGATCCTGGAGCCTGCTTCAGATTCTGTGTCTCCCTTTCTCTCTGTCCCTCCTCTGTTCACATTTTGTCTGTCTTTCTGTCTCTCTCTCTCTCTCTCAAAAATAAATAAATAAATAAATGAGCATTAAAAAATTTAAGAATGAGAGAGGGGATGTAGAACTGCAGGAAAGGAGACAGATCATCAGTGCCTAGAATAGTGACACATTTATAATTGGTGCTCAAAATGCATGCTAATAGGATTAATGGAATCCAAGAAGAAGTGACTATGGAAGCAAAAGTATATCACTCTTTGGGAAAATATTTTGTCCTACATACATCCTCAACACCCTTCTAAAATACTCATTTGTTTTACAGTCTAACTTCTCAAGTAGACTGTACATTTTGCAATTTAAAAAAAACCCACCAACTATGGTGTGTGGTACATGTATGAATGTAAAGACAGAACGAATGAAAGGAAAAAGGAAAAAAAAAGACAGGGGGAGGAAAATGATAGAGAGGAAGAGAAGGAAATGGATAAATGGGGGGATGAAGTTTAAAAATAAAATCACACACACTATTCCTTAAATTTCATTCCATGAGGCAAATTTCCCAAAACAAAAAAGATGCAAAAACTCTCAACAAAATATTAGCAAACTGAATTCAGCAATATATTAAAAGGCTCATACACCATGATCAAGTAGGATTTATTCCAGGAATACGAGGATAGTTAAACATCTGCAAATTAATTGTGATAGAACAGTAACAAAATGGTAACTAAAAATCATTCAATCATCTCTATAGATACATAAAAAGCATCTGACAAAATCCAACACCCATTCATAATAAAAACTCTTAACTGGGCACAGAGGGAGTATACCTCAAAAATAAAGTCCATAAATGACAAACCCACAACTAACTAACATCATACTCCATTGCATGATCAGGAACAAGAAAAGAATGATTACTTTTGCCACTTTTATTGGAAGTCCTACCCAGAGCAATCACTCAAGAAAAAGAACTAAAAGGCATGAAAACTGAAAGAGAAGTAAAACTGTCTACATTTGAGCAAAGATATTCTATGCCCACAGGCTAGAAAAATTAATATTGTTAAGATGTCCATACTCTTCACATTGACCTACTGATTCAATCCAATGTTTATCAAAATTTCAATGGCATTTTTCACAGAAATAGGAAAAGCAATAGAAAATTTATGTAAAACCAGAAAAGATTCCCAACAGCCTAAGCAATTATGAGGAAGAAAAAGTTAGAAGCATTATACTTCCTATTTCAAACACACTACAAGCCTATAGTAATCAAAAGAGTATGGTATCAGCATAAAAACAGACACACATCACTGGAACAAAATTAAGAACTAAGAAATACACCCATGCATATGTGGTCACAATTTATGACAAAAAAGTCAAAAATATAAAATGGGGACACGAAAGTCTTTGCAATAAATGGTGCCTGGATTATTACATACAAAAGAATGAAAATGGACCACTCTTATACCACACACAAAAATCAAATCAAAGTGGATTAGAAATATGAATGTAAGGTCTTAAACCAGAAAACACTAGGAGAAAACAAGCCGCATTGATGGCAGACTTGGCAATGATTTTTAGGGTTTGATACCAAAAGCAAAGGCAATAAAAGCAAAAATAAACGTGGGATTAAATCAAGCTAAAAAGCTCTGCAAAGGAAAGGAACCATCAACAAAACAAAAAGGCAACCTACAGAATGGGGGGAAATGTGTGCAAACCACATATGTGATAAAGAGCTAATAGTCAAAATATATAAAGAATTCACAAACTCAATAGCAAAAACAACAAAAATCTGATTCAAACCCGGTCAGAGGATCTGAACAGACATTTTTCCAAAGAAGGCATACAGATGACCAACGGTACATGACAAGGGGCTCAACATCACTTACAAAGGAAATGCAAGCAAAATCACAATGAAGTATCACCTCATACCTGTTGAAATGGCTATTATCAAAAAGAAATAGTAAGTGTTGCGTATAGGAGGATTAGGAGGAACTTGACGGAGGAACAAGGGGGAGAAGAAGGGCGGAAATGGTGGGGGAAAGGGAGAGAGGCAAACCATGAGAGACTCTTGAATGCTGACAAAAACTGAGGACTGATGGCTGTGGGGGAAGGGGGGGATGGGCATGGAGGAGGGCACTTGTGGGGATGAGCGCTGGATGTTATGTGGAAACTAACTTGACAATAAACTATTTGTAAAAAAAAAAAAAAAAGAATCAACTACAAAAATTAAAAAAAAAAGAAATAGTAAGTGTTGGCAAGAAATGTGGAAAAGGGAACACTTGTGCACTATTGGTGGCCATGTAAATTGACTCAGCCACAACTGAAAACAGTACGAGTGCTCCTCAAAAAATCAAAAATAGAACTACCATATGATCCACTAATCCTACCTCAGGGTATATGTCTGACAGATACAATCTCATAGCGATATCTGCACCCCCATATTGCTGCAGCATTGTTTACAAAAACTAAGGCATGTAAACAACCTAGGCGTCCATCAAAGTTTGAATGGATAATATATTATACATATAATGGGATATTATGTGACCAGGAAAAAAGAAAGGAAATGCTGTCATTTGCAACAACACAGACAGGCCTTGAGGGCATTATGCTAGGGGAAATAAGTCAGATAGAGTAGGACCAAAACTACACGATCTCGCTTTTAGGTAAAATCTGAAAAAAAAAAGTCATTGAAACAGAACAGGTTGGTGGTCACCAAAGATAAGGGTTGGGGGTAAGTTAAATGGGTAAAAATAGCTAAAAGGCACAAACTTCCAGTTATAATAAATTCTGGGACTGTAACATACAGCATGGTCACTATAGTTAACAACACTGTATTATATATTTGAAGGTTGCTCATAAGTAGCTCTTAAATGTTTTCATCACAAGAAAAAAGAACTATGTGAAATGATGGATGTTAACTAAATTAATTATGGTAATTATCACATACATAAAATCATAATATGCATATATACATGTATAAAATCAGTATGTTGTACACCCTAAACTAACATAGCATTATATGTCAACTGTATCTCAATAAACCTGGAAGTAAAAAATAAACAATTGAGCACTTCAATCACTGTCCAGGTTTCGGCAAAATACAGTCCCACTATCTCAATTATAAAAAAATGCCAGGTGCAATAAGCAGGTTTCCAAATTTCTGAATCAGTATGATTTTAAATTTTGTCCCATTTTTATCATAAATATATTTCTCCTGACAAATTTGGTATCTCAGTTAAAGTTCAGAAAATTATGATATAATTTAAGACCAAGAATTTTATTAATTTTACTTATCCCCTATGACCTCTAAAGTTATCTTGTGTTAGATTTGAGACCATTTTCACTTCTAAAACAAGAGACCTTTTCAACATGCCTAAGAACTAAACTTTTGCTGAAACTCCTGTACTTCCAGGGGGTTTAGTAATCTGCAGAGACTTATTATTAGTCTTTCCTTATTAGCCATTTGTTCTACTTGGCAGACCAGTCACCATCAATTACCAATTTCCTATGACAGCTCTCACTTGCTGATCATCTCTGAGCCCTTAAATATTTTTTTTAATTGTGAAAGTAATGAAAACCTTACTGTTTAAAAAAAAAATAAGAGTATCCAAAGAATACAAGTATATACACAAATCCCTTTGACTACAACTTTGAGTCTTTAAAGTCTCATTCTTCTTAATTTAACTAAAGACATAAATGCATATATCCTAATGTCTTTCTTGCTAATGGACAGTATGGCTTTTCTCCCTAGAGTTTTCTAAGGACTTTTGAACTCAATTTAAAGACTTTGGGGAGGGGTGCCTGTGTGGCTGTCGGTTAAGTATCCAGCTTCAGCTCAGGTCATGATCTTGCGGTTCGTGGGTTCAAGCCCTGCTTCAGGCTCTGTGCTGACAGCTCACAGCCTGGAGCCTGCTTCAGATTCTGTGTCTCCATCCCTCTCTGCCCCTCCCCTGCTTGTGCACGCTCTATCTCCCTCTCCCTCCCTCCCTCTCTCTCTAAAATAAGCATGAAAAAAATAATAATAACTAAAAAATAAAGACTTTGGGAGAAAAAAAAAAAAGACTTTGAAAAGAAATTCCAGAAAATTGAACATCTATCTTCTATCTATCCACATATTTTTTTATGATTACAAAGTTACTTATTCAGTGGCTATTTTATTTGGGACTGTGTGTAATACCCTAAAGATACCAAAGTGAATAAAAGACACATCGCCTGTCCTTAAGAGCTACTACCTAGCGTAAGAGGTAGATATAGAATGGTAACTTATCTGACCCATACAATTATCTCAGTCAAATTCATATTTGCCAGATTTGCCTCATTTCTCTTGTTCCTATTTTATTTTGCTAGAAACATCTAAGTGTGAATGCTGAGAGGGAGGCAGCCCAAGGAACACTATCCCATGATTCTTCAGACCTAGAGCCAAAAAAAAAACCCCAAAAAAAACCACATTTCTCATTTTATATGGCACAGAATTCCAATTTTTTGAGGTATCTTGCTGCAACTCAAGTGCCTCCATTCTGAAATACATCAATCATTAAATAATAGTAACGGAATGAATCTTGGAGATTATCTAGTCTATTTGTCCATTGCAAAAAATTGCTTCTCCAACATAAATAGCATATTTGTGTATCTCCAGGGATAAGGAATCTACAAACTTATGAGGAAATCAGTTCCATTGTCAAATGGATCTGTGTTTCCAGTTTGAATGGGAATACACTTCCCTAGGACTTCTGTTCGTTTTTCCAATTTATACTATTTGAATCCATATGAAACAAATCTACTTCCCTTCTATTAATTTTCTTCAGACTCTTAAACACGTCCAGGAAGCCACACTAGATGCATATGTTCATGCTTTGGCATAGTAAACGCTTATCGAGCAAATATTACTGGCAACTTGGGTTAAAAGATGTATGAATGGCAAACAAGTCTTGAAAGTTAATGACAGAGGTATCTCCCGTGGAGCTATTTATTTATGGTTCAAAAGGTAATAGGCCCAGGGATCAGCGGCGTTTCTTCCAGAGATGATTTATATTGTTTACGTTACAGAACAAAGCTCTGTCTCATCCTCCTCCCTCCTTTCCTCTGTCTCTGTCACTTCTTCTCTCTCCTCCCAGAGGTGAGGAGTAACAGCTGTGCCAACCCCTAAATAAACTCTGAGATTCATAATTCTGGAGTTCCTGTCCCTGCTGTATGTGTATGTGCAGATGACATCTTTCCTCATTATGTCCGCCCATAGGGGTTTTGGAGGTAGGGAACTGATTAAAATGTTCGTGGGTAATTAAGAGTCTGTCTCTGAGCCAGAAACCTCTTATTTCCTGTCAAAATACAATAAATAAATAGGGATACGACAATTTAGCAAAAGCAGCTATTATTAAGACTTTTCTTCTTCAGGTTGAACATCTTGAGACTCCTCAAGCCTCAAGCTAATTATCAATCCCCTTAGCACATTAATAACAGTTCTCCATTAGCATGCCAGTTGGCCAATGTCTTCCATAAAATAGGTCCTTAAAATAAAATAACCAAAATATAAAAAATGACATGTCTTTCCTTTTAATCCACGTTTCTATTAGTATATGGAAAAGTGTCTTTCTCTGTGTCTCTGGGTTGATGAGGCATGACATTAGTCTTCCTTAGACTACTTACATTAACTTGAAAACCTAGCCTCAGCTTTCTACAAGTCCGACTGTATATGTCTCCTATTATGTTCCTTAGCAGATTCTTTCGAATCTTGCCTGTAGACTACTGGAAGACGTCCATAGCGTTTTGAGTCACCACAGTGCCTCAGGAGAGAGAAAGCAGGCCCTAATATCTGCTTTCAAGTAGTCTTCAAATATGACCACATGAAAGAAACTGAAATACAAAGTCAATATTTAAATAAAGTTATATATTTCTGCAAAGTGGACTCCTTAGGCAATAGTGAATGTTATGAGGGGAAGGGCGATTACTTAAGAACACTGGTCTTTATTTAACGGAACGACAATACAGCCAAAGTAAAAGTTGGCCTAAAATCTCAGCGTTTGGGGCTTGTGGCTTTGAATTTGGATTCTTGAAGTCTCAGAATTTGGTTAGAGTCAAAATGTTTGGCCAGCTATGACATGTAATAATCGTTCTTAAGCATACGCTTTTACTCATTTGATGTGAATATTTTTGTGCCTCCTAAAACACTTTAGGGTATGTCCTGGTCTGACACATCAGGTGCTTCTCTAACACATTTACAGCTCTGAAAGAGACAATTTGCTCAACAGTCATGGATTGTCAACAGTAAAGAGAAACGTGAAGAAGTAAAAAGCCATTTTAAACATATACCTCTTATTAGAAAAATCTACCCACTAATGACATGATCTTTTGCTTATATGACCAGTGTGATTCTCTTATCTTCTTTCAAAAGATATTCAGTATATGCTATAAACAACCTAGCCTATAAAGTGTCAGGAATATAAATATTTTTTAAAGAGCAGTTACAATCCTGTGACTCATGTTTTTAACAATGATTTTTAACCCCTGTCCAAATCAATGTGAAATTTGAAGGTTATTGATTCTCCTCCATTAATAATGATCACCAAGGATTAAGTTATATAATTATGATAAAATAAAACACAAAGGATCACTTATTTTGTTGTTACCAAAGATACAGACACTCGAGGTGATGTTCTGTGTTCCACATCCTCAAATTTCTCACGCTCTATAGTCAATTTCATTCTCAAAAGAGGGAACAATTTTATCTATAACTGGTTATATTCCTCTTAGGTGTGCCTGTATTCATCATTTGTATTCTGGTGTTCTCCCTTAGAAGTGTGCATTTGGGACAGGGCAGCTTTCAAAAAGAGAAACTCTGTGTCTGAACAGTGCGCCCCCTTTAATGCCAAGGTTGACAAGGTCCAAGAGCACTGGAAGGGAGTCCAGTGCTCTTGGACCTTCTCACTGAAACTGGCAACAGTCCACACTTTGAATGCCCGCAGTTCCCAGTGAGCCCGAGACTGTCAGCTAATTTCAGCTACAAAATGACTCCTACCGTGGTTTCTTCCATTAATTATGCCTAAGAACCAGTTGATTGTCGGCAAGGTGTTAAAAATAACTTTTTTCCCCCCCGAAAGGGTTCCAGGTTGTATTAAAGCCCCTTTGCACTTCATTGTCACTGAAAGGCCGTGATACTCACTCCGGTGAGGCACTCAGCAGCAGGTCACGTCTCCTGTCTTCTGACGCAGCTGATCCATGCACTCCAGTGACAATGCTGGGTGACAATCTCAGCCTTTCGAAGAACCATCCTGCTCCATGTCTTTTTATTTTTCAAGATGAGGCTCTACAGAGGGAAAATATTGGGGGAAATTATCATCATCGTCGTCATCGTCATCATCACTCATCAATCTCTGAAAATCAGGCCATTTGTGGTTTCCTGAGATTACTCTCCCTCAACAACAAGCCAACAAAAATAAACAAGACAAACAAAAATAAAACAGTGGCTTAGCCTTCACATCAGCACTTTTAATACAGCCCAAATTAGTTTAGCTATAGCTCAAAAAACACTTCACTGTTTCAGGTTGTTAACCACAATGTCTTATAAAATGAAGCATGTTTATTGTCATTTCACAAAAGTCATTTCTTCCTTTATGAATTTGGCAACGAAGAATTTCAAAGATACCAACGCGGGATTGTTACCGCGCCCCAGCCAAAGCTGTCAGGCCTCATTACCTCCAAGACAAAAATTACAGACTAATGTATTAAATGCTTGGATAGAAACACAGCGCGCCCCGTCCTCGTTGAGCGGTAGGGGGAGGGCACCAGCAGCCCGCGCGCTGAACCACAGCCGGCTCCCCTCCCCCTTCGCATCGCGCGCGCAGAAGTGCAGAGATGATAAACACGCCCGTCAAAATCGAATTGCTGGATTTATTGTCACCAGGACCAGGCAGCACCGCTGTTCCTGTGAAGGCAGTGCATTCATTTTAACAAACCCCGTTTCAAGGGGTCTGTGGTGAAGAAAACACACTTCTTATCTGGCTGAGTATTAGCATAGCAGCCCCCGGGCCCAATTTCTCTCTTTTTAGAAGGGAACTCAAGTCAACTTGAGGGGTTTGTTCTGCTTCTCTAAAACAAATTGATCTCAGTGATTACATGATGATGTCATCCTGGCTGGAGGGGATTGATTTTTTTTTTCTTTAGTATTTTTAATTTTCCAGTCACTTTTTAAAAATTCACTTCTGTTTCTCCACAAGGTTCATACTTCCAGACTTTACAGATAAGTCCTTGAACACATTCTGCATCCCTAAAACAGACTAGTGAGGTCACATTTTAAAATCCATCACACTGACAGTGACTGTGAACTTCCTCTCCTCCTGCTTTTCATCTACTGTACACACCTGGCAAAAAACAAAAACAAAAAAACCCCACAACTCCAAATTAGCTCTTCCTGCCTGAATTTAAGCTGTGAACTCCAGGCTTATCTTCCTAAAGCTTTAGTGTTTATGGTGGACACCTGCAAGATCTCGGCCGGCAATAAGAAAGCCACAGGACTTAAATACACAACAAATATGTTGGTCTGCCCATGATGCAGAGAGAATATGAGCCTCATCCTGAACTAAAAGGAGTCATTCTCTTGCCCTAACCAGGCAGATGTATAGGCATGCCCCCCCACTTTTTCTAATCTGGAAATTTCAAAAATTGTCAAAGTATGGAAAACTTGCAGGGAACTCATTTGGGAAAATAAGGCAAAATAAGAAAACATGAAGCTTGGAGTGAGACTGACCTAGCTGGGCATCATTATTCTAGTACTTACCAGCTAGGTGACATTGGGCGAGCTTCCTAACCTCAGTTTTCCTTTCTGTAAAATGGAGCAATTAATGCCTCTTCATAGGCCTTGGGAGCAGTAAGAACTATCATGTATGAAATTCACTTAAAATAGAGCATGGCATACTGGAAAAATTCATTGGTGGTTAGAGGTTATTATTATTTGTGAATAATTATCTTAATTCATCTATCAAATATTTTCATTTGCCAAAATGTTATGAGCTTTATAATCATGCCATAAAAATCTAGGCTATTTTAGCAATGTTTACTCGGTTATTGCCTCTCCTCCTCCACAACCCTCCCCCCCATCCCTTTTAATGTTGATCAATGACATTTAACGTCTACTCAGCTGTGAACAGCTTCCAAGTCTTCACTCTGAGACTATGGGTGAGTATGTGACATTGATACACATGGACATAGTTTCACTTTTTTTTAATATTTTTATTTATTTCTAGGAGAGAGAGAGAGAGGGAGAGTGTGAGCAGGGGAGGGTCAGAGAAAGAGGGAGATACAGACTCTGAAATAGACTCCAGGCTCCGAGCTGGCAGTCAGCACAGAGCCCGACGCGGGGCTCGAACCCATGAACCGCGAGATCATGACCTAAGCGAAAGTCGGACGCTTAACGGACTAAGCCACCCAGGTGCCCCGGACATAGTTTCACTCTTAAGTCCACACCCTATTTTCGCCTACCCCATGGCTCTACCAGAGAAAAACAAACATTTATCAGAAATCAAATACTTTATTGCCGCTCATGGTTTAGTTCAATCTTTCACTTCTACTGTCCTAACATAGTATAAATAAGTGGCTTTGGCGTATAATTTAACCTAAAACATTTTCTTAATTGAGTACCTATGATGACCAATGCAGCATATATTAGGTGCTAGAATAGATCAAAACATAGCTTCTTCCTTCCAGGAGGGCGAAATAAAATGATACGCAAATGGCTAAAATAGAAGGTGAAACAGCCCAAGTGCCATGTGAGAAAAATAAAAATCCTAAGGAAATTCCGTGTATTAAGGGGACCAGAAACCGCTTCTATGAAGTAGTATTTAGCATAAGCCTTTATGTATGCGCAGGCTTTCTTTAAATTGGAAAAAAATGAGGTGGCTTGGGGGAAGAATAATTACAAAAGGAAGGACAACGATTCAGGTAGAGGAAAATGTATGTATAGGGAATAATAGCTGCAGATCATATTGTAGAGGACCTCTAATGCTGTGGTAAAAATTGGTCCTCAAATTGTAAGCAATGGTTAAACACTCAAAGTGTTTGAACAAGGAAATAATATGATTTTTAAAAACTGCTTTAAAGGGACGAACCTAGTAGCAATGTGAAGGTAATAGGATAATGAGGAACAAAGAGATTCGGGGCTATCACTAGAATCCAATTTTAGGAAATAGTTAGCAAAGGCCCAAACCATAAGCCCCTGGGTGATACAATGTAGTTCATCTGGTAAAATACCTATTACAAAACTTTGGGGATGCCTGGGTGGCTCAGTCGGTTAACCGTCCGACTTCGACTCAGGTCATGATCTCAAGGTTTGTGGGTTCGAGCGCCCCGTTGGGCTCTGTTCTGGCAGCTCAGAGCCTGGAGCCTGTTTCAGATTCTGTGGCTCCCTCTCTCTCAGACCCTCCCCCACTCACGCTGTCTCTGTCTCAGAAATAAATAAAACATTAAAAATAAAAATTTTTTAAAGCTTTGCTCAGTTAGGTACTTGACAATTTTGAAGGGGGTGGATGCATTCATATTAAATACCCAGAACATCTCTATTTTCATGAATGGCAACTTCTTATCTCGTTCTCTTGCCCATATATTCATGGAAAAGCCTAAGATGGCAACTCTGTCTTAACTGTCCCCTCAGCGTGCCACTAGGAACATTGGGAACACTTTCCTGCACTATAGAAGGAGCAGTGACCAAAGAGTGGACCCGTAACTGACGCCATTCCCAGAGTACTGTTTCCCAAGATGCCACGGCAGGCCACATAAAGCCACAGGCAGCCATGAAATGTGGCTCCTTTTCTCCATTCCTCAAACAGTAACTAAAATTTTCTACTTTTATAAAGCATTCTTTTCTCCAATGGAACCAAAATGTTCTTTTAATAATTCTTTCAATAGCCCTCTGAAGGAAAATGTACAAGAATTATCATTCTGTCTTTACAGATGAGGAAAACAGAGACAGGGAGATTGAGTGCCTCGCCTGAGGCCCCGCAGCAAGTCGATTTTAGAACCAAGAACAGTGATCTTCACTGTGTCTCCAGTGCCATGGTATAATACCGTATTACTGTGAGTATGTTCCTTGTAAGCCCTGCGAATGGCAGCCAGTATTATACTGATGCCCGCATTCCAGATACTGATAAATGTGTACCAATATTATGAATGCCACAGATGAACTAGGCTGAGAGGAAGATCATTGAGTTTAGTCCCATATCTCCCTCTTTTTCATATAGTTAACTTATTTAAAAATTGTTGGTGTAGTCTCTACTTAGCCTTTAAGTTTTTACTTTTTTAATCCAGTTTGTCACCAAAGCTGAAGTCTAAACAATATAAGATTTGGCCTAATGGGATAGTGTGTTTCTCAGCAACACATAATTTATTTTTTCTTACCCTTGAGGCTCTCACAATAAAGGACACAAAAATGTTGTAAGCTCCAGTTATGTCATTTAATGCATTCAGTACTTATATTAGTTAGAGACGATCCAGGCTATAAGTAACAGAAAATCCAACTACCAAAAACTTAAACCATAAAGATAATTACAATTTATTTAGTAGGAAGTGTGGAAGTTAGATGATCTCTGAAATGAGTCAGCAACATAATGCTGTCATCAAATGCCCAGGCTCCTGTACTGTTGTGTTTTCAATAATGATTCTTCTTCTTACCTCATGGTGATGAGAAGGCTGCTGTAGATCATGCAACAAATCCTTGTAAGAAGGGAAAAAAGAAATGGGAAGTGGCAGTACCAGCAAACAACCACTAGGTGCTTCTTTTATCAGGAAACAAGAGTCTTTACCAGAAGCTTTCTAGAAGAATTTCATTTATATCTTATTGCGCAAGATTATGAGGCTACCTTAGCTTAAAGACAAACTGGAAAGAGATTATCTTGGCTTTACAAGCAAAAGAAAGAATGGAAAATAAGCATCAGAACCAAGTGCCATGGCCACAACTCTCATGTCAATCAGTGGAGATTGATAAAACACAGTATATATGTTCTTCACTTAATTGGCTTTCATAAGCCTTTGGGTAAGGTACAATAATAATTGGAAAGAAATCAGAGAAATGAAGGAAATAGAGTAATAAATGGGTAAATGTTAAAAGGAAATGATGTAGCAAGAAGAGAAAACTTTTATATGATTGGATACATTAAAAGGTGTCTTTTACAAGAAAAAATCCCTAAAATCATGCAGAGAAATGGGGCATGTAATTCAGCTTATCTGAGCTCACATGTGGAGTCCTTAATTTTTTACTCCTCCTTCAAATAATAATGTCATGGCCAGGATTGTTTTATAAAGATAGTTTCACATGGCATTACTTATACCCTTTGAGCAAAATAACTCTTAATTTTCCAATCATTCTGTAAAACACTGGAAACAGAATTGCTCACTGAACTTTCTTGTTGCCAGTGTCTGCTTCAAGTATACCTAAGAGATTCTGGATGTCTCTGCATGATTGGGGCCACAGCAGATAATTAAGTTTCCTGCCCACACACCTTGGGAGTCAGAAATTTTCCCCTGGGTAGCCCTCGCTAGAGAAATGACCATCAGGATTCAACAAAACTCTAATTGGCAAATATGCAAGGTAAAGCAAGAAAACATTTTAAATGACACCTCAGAGCTGATAATGTAACAATTTCTGATTTCTACCACCACTCTGCCATATGCATTTTAAATAATTTTCCTTTTCAGCTATGCCCTGAGGCAAACTGATCCAGAGTGGCACCAAGTCATAAATTTAATAAATAAAATACCATTGTCCATTGTGATATCTTAATGCCAGGCACAGGAAAGGCTCTTTCTCCTTATATTCCTAAGCTCCAGTAAGTACTAAGTGTCCTCATTGGTAAAGAGAGAAGGTGGGCTGAACTGCTGGTCCTCTACACTGATGATATTTACTCCCTTGAAAATAACACAATCATCAGCAACATAGTAACAAGTGTCTATGGAACATTTATAATGGGTCAGCCCCTGTGCTAAGCACTTCATGTATTTCTTCATTTGTTCCTCACATTTACTCTATGAGGAAGACCCCATTAATCCATTCTATAAAGAAACTGAGGATCAGAGATATTAAGTAACATATTTAGGATAACACAGCTTAAGTCATTTGTCACAGGGCCAGCATGAGGACCTAAGCCATGCAGTTCATACCAATACTCCAAAAGAAAGCTTTCTCTTTGTAGTTTGGCATTCTGAGACTACTAGAATCTCTCAGTCCAGGAAATAAAAGTGTTTCTAATATGAGTATGTTTCAGACAGTATAGGGATTGCCATAGCGCAAATTCTTAATCAATGGTAATTAAATTGAAATGCACTCTTTTTTTTTAATATTTTCTGAGAGACAGCATGTGAGTGGGGGAGGAGCAGAGAGAGAGGAAGACACAGAGTCTGAAGCAGGTGCCAGGCTCTGAGCTGTCAGCGCAGAACGTGATGCAGGTCTTGAACCCACAAACTGTGAGATCATGACCTGAGCCGAAGTCAGACGCTTAACTGACTGAGCCACCCAGGTGCCCCTGAAATGCACTCTTTAGGGGCACCTGGGTGGCTCATTCGGTTAAGCATCCAACTTTGGTCCAGGTCCTGATCTCGTGGTTCATGAGTTCAAGCACGCGTCCAGCTCTGTGCTAACAAAACAAAACCTGCTTCAGATCCTCTGTCTTTCTCTCTCTTTCTCTCTCTCTCAAAAATAAAGAAACATTTTAAAAAACTGAAATGCACTCTTTAGCTGCCTAGGTATCTTTATTTATCGAGAAGCACTGCCTTATTAAAATAAAAGTAAATACAACAGAATGGAGACACAGGGCATTTCAAGTTCTTGCCACCAGAAGCCTTTATATGCCATCTGCCATGAGACACATTCTCTAACAATGCAGACCCAGTGGTTACAGGCAACCCAGAGGAGTCCAACAGGTCATAGCCTAATTGCCTTCTAAGTTTTTATAACACCAAGAAAAGGCTTGACCCTCCCAAGCAAGCTGGCAGGAAAATATGTCTTGTTAAAACCTTCTGACCTTGAAGCACTCATCTCAAAAAGCTTCTTCCACCTATAGGCAGATACGTTTATCCATCATTCTGAGTGTGAAAGAAGAGTCTACTGAGATATGTTTCACTAAAAGAATTATAGATTAAAAAAAAAACCCAGAACACTTGGGTGCATTGGCAGCCCATTTCTCATTTCCAGAGGAATCTCATGGGAAAAGCCATGGGAAATGCCACAGTGAGAGTATTTCCAGGGTTGAACTTCCCAGCTATCTACACAGCTCAGGGATATCTGGCTTCTAAGAATATGGGGGTCAGTACCAAACAGCAATTAATATTCGTTTACAAAATAGCATAAAAGTTTCAGCAAATAATGACTCAACGTTACTCAAATAATACTGTTTTTAAAGTATCTAATCATTATTTTTATAGGACTTGGTACCTCTTTTTCTACATCTTTAAAAAATTCTTTTAAAAAAATGCTATGTCCTGAATACCTCCTCCACCTCCACCCGGTGGTGGGGGACGCCCCCCCTCACCCTCCCCACAAGCATTCACACATAAAGATGTCTGTTGTAGTTACAAGAGCAAATCTTGGTTGGAAGTCCTACCTCACCTATTACCTAGGATATGATCTCTTGCCAGTCACCGTTCACCCAATTTACGGTTTCCTCTTGTGTAAAATTGAGGTAACAGTACCATGGACATTCTATGGTCACTATATACAGTAAATACATTCTGTAAATAGCCACAAACATCAAATGAGCAAATACTTAACAATTGTTCTTAGGAAAATGCAATGTTCGGTTGCTGCGACCCTCTGGTCATATTTCCATCAGCCAATAAATATTTACCTTTGTTATATGTGTTTCTGTATTAAGGCAGCTTTCTAAATATATATATTGATGATTTATGAACATTGAACTTATGGCCAGCAGCACCATAACTCATGCTGAGAAGGCTTCCTAATAATCCACATTTTTGTTCTCTATATAAGGTCCATCACAACCTTCTTGCCGTTAAGAATGTTAGACGGCACTTGAGTCTTAGGCTTCACTGCCATATTAAAGGACAAAGTCACCAAAAAAAAAATTAATAAAGTACAGAAATGTGGAAGAAGTGGCATGAAACTCAGTAAACCATGAAAGGGACACGTTTTCCTATGAGAACTGAAACAAGAAGGCAAGACACAGCTTCGTACAGCTTCAACTGGGAACATCCACATGGGACAACTCAAATTTCACACCCTGTATGTCTGCCTTGAAGGGGCTGAGGGTGTTGGTTTGGGGGTTGCAGACAAATTTTAGCAAAATAGGCAAATGTGCAAATACAGAATTGGCTAATAGTAAGGATATACTTGGGAATATTAAAAATGAAATTCTGATTTTCTTATATGTGATTCTTTACATTAAACAGAAGTCCTGGAACTTATTTGTCATTAACATGCCAAAGGTGTGTAGATCTGTTCTAACTTTTGCATGACCTCGGGTGTCAGAAGATGAAGCGAGGACAGTGCTGCAACAGAGATTCATGAAGGTGCTGATTTGCAAGAGCCCAAGGAGCGAAAGCAAGAACCGAAAGGCTGCTTCTGAACTGTTTATGCCACACCACTTCTAAATGTCTTCCATTCATTCATTCATTCATTCATTCAGCTAACAATTTAATATCACAGGAACTTGGCCAGGCAGCAGGTACACAAAGAGGAATGCAATATAGCCACTCCTGGGCAGGAGTCTTCTCAGTGTCTTGCGGAATTGTACATAGACCAGACTTTTGCAGCTCTGTGTGCTTGTGTAGGAAATGGCAATACAAGCTCGTATTTGCTTCCATGTGTATCTTCTTAGACTAGACTGTACTCCCAGACGATCACACTGGGAAAGTGGGGTGAAATTTTAAGGCAAAACAACGACTATGCCCCCCATTCCCTGAGGGTTGGTAAAAGGCTATAATGCATGTGAGAGCAAGACGGAAATTGTCAAAGAAGATATTCATGTTAACCTATTATTATTATTGATGAGGAGAACAAAGCTATATTGTTAGCATAAGTCACCAGCCTGGTAAGGTAGTTGTTTGTTTTCCCTGAATGAATGACTATTTTGAAGAAGCACCACAGATTGATTTTTAGAAGGCTAATGTTTTTTAAGACATGCTGAAAACTGCTGGTATGTGCTCTCCCCCGTGGTTTAAGGATTTTCAGACCATCAATATAACTATATAACAAAGCATTCATCATGCCTCTCCTAGCAGAATGGAAGCTGAAATTCAATGCTGATACAAATAATTTATATTCCGGGAATTGAAATTTTAATGTATAAAATTAAGAAACAGCAACACAAGTTCATTTGTAGATGATCTGAGCCTGAACGTACTGCACCAAAAGTGATTCACATCTTCTCAAACTCCCCTTGTCAATGATGGTAGCTCCATCAATCATTCCCTTCAGTATGTGACAGAAAAGAGCTTTAAATCCTATCTTAAAGTAGGTTTTTCATCATCCTTTTCTTAACTATTTAATTCTCAGAAGTTGGATACTGTGCATATTTTTATTCTCATTTTTATTGTGCTCTATTTTAATGGCTTCTAGGATGTTCACTGCAACCTGCCATCAATTTCATCTTTTCTGTTTGGTCATATTAAAAAAGTGGATTGTTAAGAGAGGAAATAATTGTGCCATTTCTTCTTTGTTAATAGAGAGCTGGAGTACATATAGGGTCTTTGCTCAGTAAGGCAATAGCATTTCCCACTTCCACTTCGATAAATATTAAAATTCCAAGTGGAAGAACTCAATATCAGTAATCATGTGACTATAACTTTATCATGGCATTACCATCAGCACAAACCTTCACCTACACATTTTTTTACTAATTGACTAATACTTCATGAATCATCATTCTTTAAGATCCCCTGTTCCTTCAACCATCCACCAAAACTAGCTTATTAGATTTTCATGCAAGAACAGTACCCAAGTGCTCTTTTAGTTTTCTTTAGATCTCTTCCACACATTTCAATGAGCTGTTGCTCCCTATTATGTAGGGTGTTACTCTTCATTGTTGCTGAATATGAAGTAGAGAGATCACAAGAGAAAAGACTTACTTAAGGAAATAGTTTTCAGAAATAGAATGATGACCTAGTAAATAACACTCTGGGTACAGCTGTACCTATCAAAAAAGAATTATCAATTTTTCTCAATTTTCATAAAACCAGAGGGGTCAGGGAGTGGATGAGATGTGAGAGTGGTCAGTTATTACCTTAGGATATGGAGGAAAAATGATCTTGAAAATTTTTAAACAAAAATCATCATCTAAGCAGTCTGTGATAAATATCAAATTGCTGCATAAATCTGAAATGAGCTCTTAACAGTTTTGTCTTAAAATATCATTAAATGGGGTCCCTGGGTAGTTCAGTCAGCTGAGCATCTGACTCTTGGTTTTGGCTCAGGTCATGATTCTACTGTCGTGGGATAGAGCCCCCTATCAGGCTTCCACACTGAGCATGGAGTCTGCCTTTGATTCTCTCTCTCTCCTCTCTCTCTCTCCCCCCCCCACTCCCTCATGATCTTTCTCTAAATAAATTTTTTAAAATATATTATTAGAGTCTCTCCCCGACCCCTGAAGTTGGTTCTGAGTATTTACTGTTTGATTTCTGAGAGAGAGAAGAGAGAGAGAGTGTATGTGCAAACAAGGGAGGGAGGGCAGAGAGAGAGGGAGAGCGAGCGAGAGACAGAATCCTAAACAGGTTCCAGGTTCTGCACTATCAGCACAGAGCCCAACGCAGGGCTCAAACTCACTACCTGCAAGTTCAGGACCTGGGCTGAAATTGGAGGCTTAACTGACTGAGCCACCCAGGCTCCCTGATTTACTATTTTAAATTGACTCCTAGGTTTGTTTGTTTGTTTACATGCATAACTATGGAAAGACATTTGCACGAGACAAGGTTGATGTGTTTTTTATGGGATGCCTATACTGAAAAATAAGGTGATGTAGCAGCCTGAGGATTTTGAGACCTGGGAAATGGTCACGTAGTTATCAGATGCACCTGCCTCATCCTGCAACATGCTCCTCAAGAGGAAAGGCCAGTCATCCATCCAGTGTTTAAGCAGAACTGAGGGTCTGCTATTTGTAGGCAATGGGCTGACACAGTGCTGGCAATGGGAAACAAGTTGGTCACATTACCCAATTCAAATGAAAATTCAAGTGGGGTTTCATTCTGTGCCCAATGATTAATACTGCTACATACTATCTCATGTTGTAATTAAAGAATGGAAAGTAAAATCACATTTTGAGTGCTGACCCTGTGTTGGTACCATACCAGAAATGTTTTTGTTTTGTTTTTCCTGTGTGGTGGTGGTGTTGTTTTTACAAAAGATCTCATTTAATTCTCATTGAACTCTGAAAGGAACTTCATCCAATTTTTACCGATGAAAAAGCTAAGTCTCAAAGAGCCTAAACACATTTCACCATACCACGTGATTTGGAAGCAGTAGAGGTAGAAACAAAATCCAGTATAATCTGCTGTATTGCATACCACTCTTCTTTAGTCTTTGGAGTTATGAAGTCTTTTCTGTCTTCAGGAATCCACTATACCAACCCAGAGACCCTTAAGGAAACAATACCCCATGTTCCTATCAGGGAGGAGATGCCTTCATTTCTAGTCAGTGCTTCAGAAAAAATCTACTGTCACCTGTACACCAGAATACAGCATTATAGCTGGAGAACAGATAAGAGCCTAGAGTGAAGGAAAGAGGGAAAAGGAATTTAAAGTTCTACTTCCAGTCTAAGGGCCAGCCTAGTCTATATAATTCTTCTTCCTCGGTATTTTGTTACAGTGGATTTCTCAGAAACAGGTACATTCTTGAACTACATAAACCTACAAAATCCCTGGGAGAAAAACAGGGTTTCTCCCTTTTGGGACATCGATATATACAACTCCCAAAGTCCCTGGGAAGTAATAGGCGATCTTACTTCTCACATGGTTGTATCTCTTTTGTTTCATTGATTACAAATAGCTTTGAGTATAGACTCCCCAATGTGTTTTCCAAGTGTTTTTCTTCTGCATAAAACATGAAATTGTCAAGCGTGGAGGACTACACAGTTCACTGCAGCCACCAGAAGTCATTGATTCCTGAATTTATTTTTTCCAGATTTCAAATCTATTTTTCATGCTGCTTGTCATATAGGGTTGACATGTATCACAAGATGCTGCTACATATTGAAGTGATGCATAACCATCAGGCAAAATTTTCAAAGAATAATGCATTTTAAATGCCTCTCTATTGACTCTAATGTACTCAGACAACTGCCAAAAATCAACATCTAGGGAGTAAAATAAATAAAAGCTATTTCTCAATTAGACCCCTAAAAGCTAATAAACAAAAATCAAAAAGACCATCCCCAGTTTTATTATTTTGCTAACTTTAAATGCATAGAATTAACAATGTTTATTAAAATGCCATTGAAAGGTTAGTTGATAATAACCTTTCAAGTCTCTTCTTCATACTTAGAGTGTTGGATTTCAGTCCCCCAGGATTCTCACTTAATTGTGGCACTGATTTTCTCTGAGCTACAAAGATCCTTTCGTTTATTAAGGATCAATTTTTCTCATCTTTTAAATCCTGTCTCTTCTCTGGAAATTACCATGAGCAAAAGGAAATGAGGACTATAAGATGAAAGTCATTTTTATCCTATAGCATGATATTTATTCAAGGATTCCTGTAATAAGGTGAATATATATATTCTACATTTATAGATAAAGCAGTATTACTGAGTTATGTCAATAGAATAACACTGGTACAAGGTATGTGGTGGGCTTGCTGTACCTGATGGCCCATGGTCTAGGCAGGAAATCTAGACAGATCAAAGATCAAGAGAACTAAGTCCCCATCTCTGCTTCACTATGACATGTTTAAAGCAAAAATAAAGATTCATCAAGGCACACTACCTTCTCTAACACATACAAATGAACACACATATATTACCTGGACACATGTTCTATACAGAAGCAGATATAAAATGCTGGCACAGTCTTCTCATTGGTCCAATTTCTTTGTACAGAGTGGACACAGTGAAATGAGGCTAAAATGAGATAAATAGTAATATGGTGAAAATAATAGAGCATTCCTTCTAACCAACTGTTAGATGCTATTTTTTCTATATTAATAGTGTTCCTACTTGATACTTGGCTTTGAGTTATTTAGAAAGAAAGCTATGTAATTCATTCATTTCACATGGCTTACGTGGCTGTCTATTCGGTGCCCATTCATCTCTTCTGTGTCTCAACTCTTGCCACTTGTTCTCATTATTTCTGCTGCACAATTACTAGTCTATTAAGTTGAACTACAGGAAATTGCCAATATTAAACTTTTTAGGCTATAAAAACAGTAATTTCATGTTTCAGCCCATAACTCTGGTTTACTGGTCTTACCACGTTCTCTCTCTCTGGACTCCAGCCCTCATTCCAGTTAGCTCTTCCTCACTTGCTTCCTCATACCCAGCCCCTTCCTACCTTTACTTGGCTAATTCTGACTCATCTTTTAGGTGTCTGCCTGTAGTCCTCTTTTGGTAGCAAACTTTTCACTGAAAAGAAATATCTGTGCTCCTCCTAATCAGAAAATATATAGGATCCAACCTTTGCTGTTCTCTCCAACAGCTATCTACGGCATCCATTCTTTGAAACATAGCCCCATTGAATTCTTTTATCTGCTTTATTATTCTGTTTCTGACAATTTATGCCACACTAGAAATACTTGCATAGATTGGGGATTTATTCATTCTTCATGGTAATTAAAACTTATTTTGATGGCATTCACCTTCCTCAGCCAAATAAGCAATCACAAATAGCTGCTGCAAATGTGTTATTCTCTAAGTTGCATAAATTCCCCAATCTCTACACGTTTCTTTCAACTGCCTTTACATACAGACAATAGTTTCTATTATAGTCACAGAGAAAGCTAAGCTTTCACCTGATTAGTCATCAGTACAATTCCAGGTGCTGCCAGTGGCTAATCTGATTCTTACCGATATGGATTGAATATCTATTTTGACACAGGATGCTTCAGGGAAAGAGCTCTACAAGATGCTATTATATACCTAAATATTACTCCTACTGTAGCCTGAACTTCAATGCTATGAAACTTGCCAAACTCAGCAAAAATCTATTGCTTATTTTTATGAGGATGTTTCTAACATATTCTCAGTAGATCAACAACAGGATAGACTCAAGTTTTTATTTTTACTTTCAGGAAAAAGGATCACCATAGGAGTATAGCAAGAAGAAGAAAAAGACAATCAAAAGGTTTTTCCTCTAAGAAAATACACCTTGACACATCCTTTGCTCTAATTATTACCAAATGAGAACTATACCATGAAGCAAAGACACAGGGCAATACTTAAATTAAGACAATAAAGCCATTTGCACTGCCAACATGGCGATCATATTTGGTTATTTAAGGTAAATTTTGAAGAATGTTTATAGCAAAAAAAAAAGCCACTAAACTTAGTACAGTTACAAAGCTAAAGTTAAAAAAATTAAAATTAAAAATTAAGAAATAAAGAGCCCAGAAAAAAATACAATAAAGTCATATCTATATAAAAATATAATCTTTTCCTGAAATATGTTCAAAGACCTATCAAAAGAATAAATGAATTCTGGGACTACAAGTTTCACATCAAAGTCAACCTGACTAAACAATCTATTGAGTGAAATATATTTATTTCATTTAATGAGTGTGCAACAATATCCTAACCACCATTTTCCTGAACACCAAGAACACAAACTCAATGAACCAAAGTTGGCACACAGAAGCTTTCAGTCTAATACAGGCTAAGAATAAACAAACGAAAAGGAAAATGTATCTAACAAGCACCGTGTTTCATGACCCTATCTGTCATGACACACGGTGAGAGTTCCCAAGAATATATTTCTGTAGGACCTTAGCCCATCACACAAATTCATAGGATGGTCTTTTTTAAATTATTTTTTAAAATGTTTTATTTATTTCTGAGAGAGAGAGACCACGTGAGAAGGGGAGGGTCAGAGAGAAAGGGAGACACAGAATCTGAAACAGGCTCCAGGCTCTGAGCTAGCTGTCAGCACAGAGCCTGACGTGGGGCTCGTACCCACGAACTGTGAGATCATGACCTGAGCTGAAGTCAGACGCTTTACCAACTGAGCCACCCAGGCACACCCAGACAGTCTTAATACATCTCGTCACACCGAGCTGCTTCCACCAACCAACATGTTCCACCAACAGGCAAATACTTAACAGAACCACCTTAGCTCCATTTGGCCACACCAGAGAGTTTGGATTTGCCAGTTTTTTGTTGTTTAATTGTTTTTGATTAATTAGCCACAGAGACTTACCAAGGTGGACAAATATTACTAAGATTTATGCTCATAATCATTTTTCCATGCCTCTACTTTCCAAAGGGTCACAGGAGTTTCCTTTTGGTCAAACACCAACACCTCCCACACACACTCAAAGAGTTTAAAATTAAAAGGGCTTTCATGTGGTGGCAAATAATAACAGTAATGATCAAAATCACTTGACTATCCAGAAAAGATCATTAAAATGAATTATTGTACTAGAACACAACAAAAGAAAGCAGCAGGCAGAGAAAAATGAATAGGGAACTCTAGGTATATATTTTAACAAAAGACAGGATTGATTTTTTTTTTTTCTTGGAACTAAAGCTTTTGAGATGAACTTAATTTTCACATAGAAAAACCCAGGCTGAGAAAAAGAATTTTTAATTCAGGGGGGATCTTTTCTTTGTCAGGTGGCCTTTAAACTTGTTGAGCTGAACTTATCAATGGGGTCAATTCCACTGCATTTTTTAGGTAGATATGGATAGTTTTTTCAATTTAAAGTGAACACCTACCTTTAACACCAAGAGCCACCAATAACATAGGTGAAAAAAATTTCACCTTTGCTCAAAAGGTGAAAAAAAATTCTTAATCTTATACACCTTGAGTTTGAAAACCTACTTATATCAACTACTGCATATTTTTAGGGCTAGGGATGTGTACGTATCTTTTTTTTTTCTAAGAAATAAAAATACGTAAAGTCATTGGTACCTAGAGAAGATACAAAGTTATTGCCAACAGTGCTAAAATAAAAGTTCACATGCCAGATGATCCTGATTGATGTGTGCTAAAATGCTATGTTTTGAGACTTTAGGACATGGACTTCCTCTCCTGACCAAGATGGAGTCACAGGAACCATATTCACTTTCCTGACTAAAACAACTAATAATCTAGGGGCGCCTGGATGGCTCAGCTGGTTGAGTGTCTGGTTTCAGCTCAGGTCATGGTTTCGCAGTTTGTGGGTTTGAGCCACGTGTCGTGCTCTGTGCTGACAGCTAGCTCAGAGCCTGGAGACTGCCTCACATTCTGTGTCTCCCTCTCTCTCTGGCCCTCCCCTGCTCATGCTCTGCCTCTCTCTGTCTCAAAAATAAATAAATTATTAAAAATTAAAAATAAATAAATAAAACTAATAATCTAGAATATTTAAAAGAATACTTATTAGATATTGGACACTAGGCAGTGCAGAACTGTGATTCCTGAGAAACAAACTGTGTCCCACGATTGCCCCAACATATTTCCTCAAAAAAGTTTCTGAACTGCAGCAGATGGAGACCACATAGAGCCCAGCCATTTCACTGAATGGGAGAGAAACCGGGAGTCAGTTTTGAAGGGCAGAGAACTGGAAAAGTCAGAGCTGAATATAGAGAAAACTCCCAACGCAGGAGGGCTCCCAATTTTGTCTTAGACTGATTAACTCATGCATGTGAGGAAACTATGTGAGGCCAGGATAAGAACCACACGCACAGATTAGGGGGAGCTATCCTCAGCGTTTACACACAGCTGGAAATAATCTGTATTGCCACCAGCCAAAGTGACAAAAGGTCTTGTCATCCACAAGATATGAGGTACAGTACTCATGATGAGTGACAGAGTGCCTCATTAGTGGAGAAAAGTCTAGATTAGACTAAACAGAGATGTGCCCCCCCCCCCCA
>NW_027530997.1:1237423-1305645 GCF_008692635.1 Crocuta crocuta | reverse complement strand
CCCGACAAATCTGAAAAGTAAGATCCAAAGGGATCAAAAACTGAACTGAGTCTTTGAACAAAGCTCATGAATATTTATAGTAATACAAAAATATCTACCACCCAACCAGGTAAAATTCAATTTTGATATCCAAGGGTATCAAATCAAAAATTAACAGGCATGCAAAGAAGCAGGAAAGTGAAACCTGTAACAAGAAGAAAAATGAATTGATAGAAACAGACCCAGAAATCCCATGGATGATAGAATCTATAGACAAGAACATTCAACCAGCTTTTCAAACTATATTACAGATGTTCCAGAAGATAGAAGGAGATTGAACATGTAAAATGCAGACACACATTCAAATCAAACTTCTAGTAATAAAGGCTATAGTTTCTGAAAGGAAAAATACATAGGGTGGGATTAGCAGCAGATTAAACACTGAAGATTATTTAACCTTCAAACATAGAAATAGACACTAATGAAGATGAAATACAAATAGAAAAGCATAGGAAAAAAGGGAATAGTGTGTATCTGTGAGCTGAGAGACAACTTCAGGAAGTCTAGTATACATGCAGTTAGAGCCTACAAAGGAGAAGATCAAGAGAAGTTGAAGAGAAAAAAATATTTAAGAAATAATACCCAAGGGGCACCTGGGTGGCTCAGTCTGTTAAGTGTCCCACTTTGGCTCAAGTCATGATCTCATGGTTTGTGGGTTCAAGCCTCATGTCGGGCTCTGTGCTGACAGCTCAGAACCAGAAGCCTGCTTCTAATTCTGTGTCTCATTCTCTCTCTGTCCCTGTCTCTGTCTGTGTGAGCTGGAGCGAACATCTTCTGGCATTGGGAAAGGACAAAAGCATCACAGAGACCTTGATCCTGACCTCATGGAGCCAGTAACTTGAAGCCAGAACCTCCCAACCTCTTGTTATCTAAGAGAACTGGTATGTTCCTCATGCATCAGCAGTATCACTGGAGAGCTTATTAGAAATGCAGAACCTCCAGGGACAGCTGGGTGGCTCAGTAGGTTAACATCCGACTCCGTTTTGGCTAATCTTGCCATTTGTGAGTGTGAGGCCCAACTCGGGCTCTGTGCTGACAGTGTAGAACCTGCTGGGGATTCTCTCTCTGCCTCTCCCCTTTTCATGCTTGCTTGTCCTCTCTCTCAAAATAAAAGAAAACAAATGCAGGAGCTCAGGCCTCACCCTAAACCTGTGGTCTCTGAAACAGCATGTTGAGAAGATTCCCCAGGTGAGTGATAGGCACATCAGAGTACGAGAGTCCTGCTCCACAAAAGCATAACTTCCTGTTTAAATTGTCAGGTATTATGTTAACTGGAGCTGAAATTATTTAAATACTACGTTGTATGCATTGTATTCCCAATAAAAAATAAAACTACTTGAAATGATAAAGATGGTATAACAATAGAAAAATACTTACATAACCTTTTTATTTTATTTTATTTTAATTATTTTAATTATTTTTGAGAGAACGATAGAGACAGCATGAGCAGGGGAAGGTCAGAGAGAGAGGGAGACACAGAATCTGAAACAGGCTCCAAGTTATGAGCTGTCAGCACAGAGCCCGACGCAGGGCTTGAACCCACAAACCGTGAGATCATGACCTGAGCCGAAGTGGGACTCTTAACCGACTGAGCCACCCAGGTGCCCCTTACATAAGCTTTTTAAAAAAGATGTTTAGGTGCTATTTATTTCCCTTCAGCACAGGTACCAAAGAGCAAAAACTGTAGCTGCAAATGAAGTTGCTATTCCTTTCAGAATGAAAAAAAAATGCAAATAAATTCCAAAGGCTTTCAAAGTCTCAAATGAACTCCAAATGCCACCCTGTGTTAAGGTCATGGCTGAACATTAAAAAGGCTCCAATAATGAGATAATATAGATGTACAGCTATAATCAATTTTTTTTAATTTTGCCAAATAGTTCTTGTTTATTCTAGATTTGAATTTCACCAAATGTAAGCTCTATAATAGTTTTATCAAGGTAAACTTTTTGTATATACAGTCCCCCCTCCCCCCCCCCNNGTTTTAAAGTACAGACTGAAATCACCTGCGTTAGTAGAAACAAACCCCCACCACTAGCATTTTCCATTTCTGCTGGCTGCTCAATTGAACTGCTTATGTATCCTGGCTCTGCTATAAAGAAATTTTGGGCCCAAATCCCAGGATTGATTCCACTGCAATAGGACTGTCAGCTACAGAATTCTGTAAAAGTTTCCTTCCTTCTACATTTATTTAACTCAAAGATTTGAAGTCTCGGTCACCTAAAGTCTTACAGTAACAAAAATTTCACAGGATAACTAAGAGAAGCAGAAAGAGGTGACTGAATCAATTTTGCCCCCATATGCTGAACATATTCACAGAATAGAAAATATATCTATTTGATAACCCAAAAAGCAATACAGTGTATTCTATAAATATATTTTGTAAATGCGCATGCAAGGTTGAAGCAGAACAAGGCTTGGGGAAATAACTTATGTATGTAATCTGCATCAAACAGGTAACAGCATCACTGCCATTGAGATTTCATAACCACATTTTATATAAAGAGAGGAAAAGGATATTAAAGTAACTACACCTTGGTTTCACACTGATACTGAAAATATGAGAATGATTAGAACTTCATAAAAATTCCATGAAACTGTGCATTGAAAAAGTGTGTTCTTTTGGTTTTTAATTTCTGACTACCTTCAGTGCCCACTTTTAATGGCTATTTTTCAATAGGTGAAGTCTGAAGGATAGCATTCATCTGCCAGCACTCTGTTTTTCTCTATTTTCCATGTGTATGTATCTGTGCCTCCTACTTGACTAAGAGCTCCAACCCTAGGCTTGTGCCCGGCTCCTAGAAAGCTCTCCATTTTTGTTTCCTATTTAGTTCTGTGTTGGGCTCACTCTGCTGCTACCACTCATAAAACTAGTTGTTCTGACGTGCTTAGAGTGTTCCATTTTATTCACGGATGCCCTAGAATTGTCTTGCTTGCCTCTAAGAGACTGGTTTTAAAGACGGAAATCAGAATTGAAATGATAAGGTTGCCATGGGGCTAGGTGGGGTTAAAACCTAAGAATTTGGGGGGCGCCTGGGTGGCTTAGTCGGTTAAGCGTCCGACTTTCGCTTAGGGCATGGTCTCGCGGTTCGTGGGTTCGAGCCCCGCGTCGGGCTCTGTGCTGACTGCCAGCTCAGAGCCTGGAGCCTATTTCAGAGTCTGTATCTTCCTCTCTCTCTGACCCTCCCCTGCTCACGCTGTCTCTCTCTCTCTCCTAGAAATAAATAAAAAAATATTTTTAAAAAATCTAAGAATTTGGATTCCTGTCTGCCAATAATTAGTGGACAGACTTTGGTAAGTCTTCTCGTGGTACAGCACCTCCCTAAGGAATGTGGTGAGAACCTCAGGCCAAGGGAAGGCAACCTGTCTGTGCGCATGGGAGACGTTCCTCGTGACTCACGAGGCCACCCAATCAGACTATATGTTACCATATATGGGAGACAAAGGAGCAAAAAGTATACAAAATGCCTCAAACCCCTGCATTCGAGGCTCAGCCTTTTTGGGTATGAACGCACAGAGCCCATGCAACAAGGACAAATAAAGTTGCTTTCTGCATAAAAAAGCCTCAGTGTCCTGTCTGTGTGAGAACCCTGCTACATCCTAACCTCTCCGGGCTTTGTGTTCTCTGAAAATGAGGGTTTTGCTCTACATTCAGTGATCTTCCGGGTCCCTCTCATCTTCAACCTTTTGAGCCCTCTACTTCTCCAGTCTTCCAATCTGCCCTCAACAGCCTCGTTGGACAGGACTAACAAAATAACCTTAGTGGTGATAGGGAAAAGTCTGTTGTAAGATGGCTGACAGGACTGATAAGGGCATTCCAGTCCCTTCCAGAACACTCCCCTTCTGGGTTTTCCTTCCTACCCCACTTGCTGTGCGAACAGACTATACATTGTCACCTTTGCTTTTGTTCAGGACTCAGACTTCAGGGCTCCTCTGAGCTCACCAGTGTAAAATTAACCTCCTCCCTTCGATGATCTCCAAGTGCCACGTGGTTCTTCCACCCGGTGATCCAAACCAGAATCTATAACTTTGGTTCCCTGACCGGGAAACCCAACTGCACTGGCCTGTTGTTGCCACCCATTTGGGGAAATGGCAAGGCGGTGACAGGATGAGGAATCGCGGAGGAGAAGGTGCACCCTGCCTGAATTTCAGCAGCCTCAAACTTGGTCACCTCGGTCGGGCCCTGCTCCCCCGTTCCTGCTGAACTTGAGGAGACTTGGCAAGTGAGGCCCTGGAACCGACGTCATTAACTGGTAAGCCCTGGGCCCCNGTCACCTCGGTCGGGCCCTGCTCCCCCGTTCCTGCTGAACTTGAGGAGACTTGGCAAGTGAGGCCCTGGAACCGACGTCCAGGCCCTAAATCTGGTAAGCCCTGGGCCCTAAATCTGTCCAGTCCTTCCCACCCATAGTGGTGGAAGGGGGAGCTGGTCATCCCCCAGAGACCCCAAAGGTCTCACAGGCAGGAATTCTGTGGGACGAAATGTAATAACCTCTGGGGTGTATGAGTATGAATGTGCAACTCGGTCTGGCTTGCCTGCCGAGCTCGATTCTGTGGCTCCACGGGTGGGCACCCTTAAGGTCCCCAGAAACCTTCGGAGTCTGAGTGGGTCCATCTGCGATTCTGTGGTGAACAGCAATACAGTGGTAGCACTGGAATAGTTTCCAATGGTAAGTCACAAAGCTGAGGCTAAGCATCACCTAAGTTCGTTCGGGACATGGCCAGATAGGCATCTGACTGGTCTCATTAGAGGAGTTACCCCTACCCCTTTGTCTTTGTGACATGGCCTCATATGAACGTTATAGGGTTGGGACAGAGCAAACCCACAGTTCTTGAAACTATGGTCGAGAACTTTGAGAAGGGGTTTTCCGGGGACTATGGAATTAAGATCACCCCTGGCAAGTTAAGGACCCTACATGAGTTAGAATGGCCCACTTTTGCTGTAGGATGGCCCTCGGAGGGAACCTTGGGTGTCCCAACTGTCCACCACATCTGGCATGTTGTCACCAGAGACCCAGATTACCCTGGTCAGCTCCTGTATATCGATTTCTGGGAAGAGATTTCCCAAACCCTTCCCCCTTGGGTACGATTTACCTGCAACAAACAGGGACAGGCTAGGGTTTTAGTCGCCTCAACAAAGCAGCCCAAGGAAGGTCAACAGATGTCCCAACCTCCACGAATTCTCACCGGTGATCCAGAGAAAGAACCACTCTTGCCCCTGCCGGATGAACCCCCTGGTTCCCAATACTCCGCCACGTTCGGCCTCCCCAGCACCTCCAGACTTGGCAGATCCTCTCTCCCCCATACCAGTGACCAGACTGTGCCCTTAGCCAGGCACAGGTGCTCTCCAGATGCCGGTCCACAGCCGCTGGTTCCAAGAGACTCTCCTCTGGGGGATTGGAGCTGGGTCTACGAGGCCCATGAATATGCCCAGCAGCAATGGGAATCCCCCGGGTGTTATTATGAGAGGCTATGTGAGGCTTACACCCTGTTTGACCCCAAGACACAAGACAGCCATGACAAAAAGACAGGGAAGGTCTGGCCTCCATAAGAGGGGAGGCCCAGAACCTCCTTAGCAAGGGGTCAAGGAGCATACTGCCAGGAGAAAAGACATTAAAAGAATAAATGTCCCAGCCAGGCAAAGTCCCAGAAACCCAGCCAATATGCACAAGAACCCTGCAAAAAAAAAAGACCTCATAGGCCTAGCAGGAATAGATTCAGATTGAGGGGAACCAGGCTCACTTCTTCCTGGCCCCCATGGGCCCACAGTCAAAATAAAAGTAGGAGGCCTAACTATGACTTTTATGTGAACTCAGGGGCCACACGGTACAGCATGAGTTCCTCCACCTACCTGAGTGCCTTATCCCTCCCCTCGGCCTGGATATACTCTCAAAGCTGGGGGCCCAAGTAACCTTTGAGCCAATGGGACACACCAGCCCCCAGTTGGATCCAAATGGAGGCTATTCTGTGCCCAGGCCCAACCAAAAGGCCCACCTAAATTCAGAACTGCCTTCTCCACTGTGTGGGCCAAGGACAGCCCCCCACCCCTGGACTTGCCCATGACTGGGCCGCTGCCATTGTAAAGTTAACCCCAAGGGCTCAACTGCAGAGATAGTGGCAATATCACCTCCCACAAGAGGTATCGACCAGTTCAAGCCTTGGACCTGGTGGTCCCAAACCCATACACCCTCCTCAGCCAGATCCCAGGCTCTGCCAGCTGGTTTACCAGCCTAGATTTAAAGGATGCCTTCTTCTGTCTCTGCTCGGACTCCCAGAGCCAACCCTTGTTTGCCTTTGAATGGACTGAACCAGACATAGGGCATCAAAAAAAAAACAAACAAAAAAAACCAAAAAGCAAAAAACAAACAAACAAACAAAACCAGAAAAACCTCGCCTGCCCTCTTCGGAGAGGCACCGGCTGAAAATCTCACCGGCTTTCCAAGGGAGGCCACACATGGCACCCTTCTCTTGTATGTGGATGACTCCTCCTTGCCAGCGATCCCCGAGAGAATTGTACAGAGGGCACAAGGACCCTCCTACAACTTCTGTCAGACTCAGGGTATCCAGCCTCATGAAAAAGAAAAAAGGGCACAGATCTGCCAACAGCAAGGCTGATACGTAGGCTTCCTCCTCACTCAAGGGAAGAGATTACTAGGGCCAGATTGAGAACCCCCTGTCTGCACAGAAGAGGTGAAGCTGCCTTCTAGAGATAAAGGCCACCCTGGGGCAGGCACCAGCCCTTGGCCTGCTGAATACAGAAAAACCTCTTAATCTCTTTGTGGGTGAGAAGAAAAGGTTGCCCTCGGGGTTCTCACACAGACCGTTGGCCCTTGGCAATGGCCAGTAGCATACTGGTCCAAGTGGCTGGACCCAGTGGCAGCAGGATGGCCACCGTGCCTTGGGGCACTAGCGGCCACAGTTCTGCTCATTAAGGAGGGAGATAAACTCACCCCAGGACAAGAACTAAATGTCAAGGTCCCTCATGCTGTAGTGTCTCTCATTCCTCTCCAACTCTCAGCTAGCACAGTATCAGGGACTCCTCTGCGAGAATCCACGGGTCACTCTTAAAACACTGTGGACACTGAACCCTGCAACTTCCCTACCTCCTGAGGACGGGAAACCAGATCATGACTGTTCTGAGGTGACCGACAGGGTATTCGCAAGCTGCCCATATCTGTGTGACCAGGCCCTACAGAACCTAGACCTCACCCTGTTCAGTGATGATAAATACTAAAGCTCCTCGAGCCTGTCTGGCTTCCAAAGAAGTTACGGTTCTGCACTGCAAAGGACACCAGAAGGGAGACAACCCTACAGCATGAGGACATTGTCTAGCAGACAAAGGAGCCAAGATAGCAGCTAATGAGGAGGTAGACATAGCTCCCTCCCTTATCTGCGCCATGTCCCTCACCAGGAGTTCAAAGAAGAAACTGTCCCCCAGTTCGGCTTACCAGCCACACCCAACAGCAATAACAGGCCTGAGTTCCTGGCGGACTGCTTACAGGCCTCAAAGCTGAGGGAAAGTCTAGCAGATGAATCACACCCTCAAGGGAAGTTCTGTCAGGAAACTGACCTCCCAGCGCCGGACCTATTGTCCCTGGCCCTCCTGCATGTCCACTGCACACCAGAAACTCAAGGTTTCTCCCCTTTTGAGAGGATTCTCCCAATCTCTTTAGGATCCCCCATATACTCCCTCTCAGCAAGGGACTTGGTCTAGGTCAAAGACTGGAAAAAGACCGTCTCAAATCACAGGGGACTGAGCCTCAGTCAGGTGTCTCTCCACAGTTTCACCACTCCAGAGTTAAGAGGGCCAATCTTGAGGAGCCCCACAATTTGGAAGACTAACCCAAGTCGGATCTTCAGCCCTGTTCCAACCACACCCCAGAAGCTGGCTGGTCTATACACGGCAGAAGCTTGAGGAATCACCAGGCCAATAAGATAATTAGACTGTCCTTACTCCTTGTCACCAGATTGGCAGAGGTTGTCCCCGAAACCTGGGGAAACAGCAAGAGGTTCCTGTTTGCACTCACCTTCCTCTTATGGACAGGATGTTCTGTTGGTATTGATTACCTCTAATCTGGGCCCCATTTGTAAGAGCAGGACACCTTCTGTGGAAGAATCTGAGGGGTTTAAAAACCTAAACGTGGTGTAACTTCTTCCGGCCTGCTAGTTTGGATGCCAGTAAGAAGGTTCCGGTTAAATAAGCAGTGTTGCTACCCGTCCTGACAGGGTCAGGAATAACCACAGGGATAGGGAATGGCATAGGAGGCAGAGGCTCTTCTATGGGACTAACCCGTGGCTGACTCCCTACTATCCCTACAGAGCCGAGTAAGTTCCCTGGCAGGAAATGCCATCCAGAAGAGACGGGTACTTGACCTCCTTACTGCCAAGAAAAGGGACACCAGCATCTTGCCCAAAGAAAATGCTGTTATTCTGTAAACCAGTCAGGAATACTCACAACCAAAGTCCGGGAACTAAAAGAAAAGAACCAGTCCATAACAAATAAAGATGATGCCAGCAAGCTCTGTTTAAAGGGGCATCAAAGGGGGTAATGGTAGGGAAAAATCTGTGACAAGATGGCTGACAGGACGATAGGGGAATTCCAGTCCCTGCCTGAAGACTCCCATCCCAGGTTTTCCTTCCTACCCCACTTGCCGCGTGAACAGACTATAAATTGTTACCTCTGCTTAAGCTCTGGGCTCAGAAGAATGATCTCTGAGCCCACCAGTGTAAAATAAACTTCCTCCCTTCCAAGATCTCCAAATGCCACTTGGTTCTTCCACCAAGTGATCCAGACCAGATTCCCTAACGATGGGATCACTCAGAGTTCATGGCTCATAAAATTCAAAAGGCCAATTGCAAAAGGTCTTTCTAACCTGATTTTTAAACTACGGGTTATAGGTAGAAGCCCAAGTACAACTTTTAATGGGTCGGCACTAAATTGTCCTCCCTTTAAGTGGTGCTCCAATTCAGAAACGAGTTTCTCCTCCAAGATTAATTACCACTGTCTGACACTATTACCCATTGAAATGTTCTAGAAGACCACAATACCAAGAGTTTCAAAAAGTGTCACACACCAGCAATTCCTATCACTGAAAACATGAATATGACAATTGAATTTAGAGGGGGGGAGGGGAGCTGCCCCCAGGTGGTTGGTGGTTTTTTCGGGGCCTCGCTTGCGCCTCAGCAGGGGATGATGAAAGCTGACACTGACCTTGGCAGGACTACCCAGGACATCTTTCTATTAGGTTAAGGTTTCCTTTAAAATGCTTTGGAACAGACGAAATAGAGAGGAATTCTGTTGTCAACAACCAAATGTGCTGCTTAGTGTCACCTTTTCAGTTCCATGACACACACATTTGCATAGCAATTGCTAGAGAAAATCTTTCTTTTCCCTTCTAATTGGATTGAATTGCTCCTAGATCTTTCTTCTAGTCCCCAAAAGCGATAATGAGGGGGTGGAATAACTTAAGCTAAAAGGTAGAATTATTTAAAGCACTCACTTTGGATTCCAAAACCAGATAGGTGTTTCCTCTCTCTGTCTCTCCTTCCTCCATTCCTCCCTCCTTCTCTTTTCTTCTTTAATGAGTTTCCTGGGGTATATTTTTCCTTACGGATATCCAATAACTGTTTTCACATGGGCTTTGGCTGTGTGATTGTTCGTGTATGGCACTGAGCTGTGCTAATGTACAGGTCAGTAGGAGCCCCTACATTAGGAGAACCTTGAGTAGTTTTTTAAGCCTTCTGACTCCGATTTCCTGGGCTACACGATCCTGGGTGTGGAGAGAAAAAACCTTCTTTGAGGAAAAATCTGTTCTTGGGAATTTGAGGAATCCTTTCTCAGGGCTCTTCACACAGCTTTCATGAGGCAGCAGAAGGCAAGCTGAGGGCAAAACACAAGCTAGCGTGTGCACACACATACACACACCCTCGGATGGGATGTGTGTGACATTCCTCAGGCACTCCTGGCTGCCCAAGAACAAAGGAAAGGAAACAAAACAAATGGTTAATTGATAGAGATCACAATCTCGCAGGACGAGAGTCTCCACCAGTTTGCAAATGTCTTAGTAAATTACAAGAAAAAGGCAATTTATCAATAGCCTTATCTCCAGAAACCCATAGACTCAGTTTCCTGGATCCCCAGCATCACCCTCCCCTCCGGAGTGATGTGGGGAACAGAGTCGGGAAGAAAATGGCAGGAAACCTTAAGTTTCTTTACAATCTGCAGCCCATTGGCAAATACTTGAGGTAAATACAGGGTACACCACTTCTAGAGGAAAAACCACCTTAGCTTGACAGTAGCAATGCCTCGGGTATTTTAGGAGTCCTCTTTAGCATATCAAAGGCCCTCTGGAGGCCTCCCTTTTGCCTTTACCTCCCCCAGCTCCATAGTATATAACCAGTCACTCTTCACAACCCCAGGGCAGTTCTTTCTGCCCAAGGGTCCTGTCCCCGTGCTTTAATAAAATCATCTTTTTTCACCAATGATGCCTTCCAGAATTCTCTTTGCCATCAGCTCTGAACCCCTATCACTCCAAAACCCCATCAGCTGTATAGAACTCTTCTACCTTTTCCCTCTTCCTTTTCCTCTCCCCCTTTACTCCTTCTCCCACCCCCCTCTGAGAATGCCACAAAGAGATGATCTCAAGTACAAATACGGATATATGCAAAATAATAGGGTCTAGCTGCAAACCAAAGGAGAACATCTCTTAGCAGGAAAGGAGTAAGATCTTAAAGGGGAACGTTAGAGGACATGCAAAGGAAATGTGAAGAAAATCATTGTAGACAGGGACCAGAATTTTATATTCTTCATCACTCTCACAACAAATAAAAGTACCATCCACAAAGCAGGAGTGCAATAAAGAAACAAAACATAGCAATAAAGAAAGGTCAAAAAGAGTCTAATTTGACAGAGGATTCTTAAATGGGAGGAGGCAACTCTTCATTTAATTCCAATGTGCTTCTTTTTCCCATTTTAATAAAAGACAATGGTCGGGGGACGAGGGGTGTTGCAGGGGATGCTTTGAGTAACCTGAAGGGGTACAGCACATTTATAAATGTCTAGTTTACATGATGGCCACTGCTCTTTTAACTATTCGAGAGAATGTCAAGGAATAAATCAGAGAAAACTTGACTTTCCAAAGCTCTATTATTACATAGGGGCCATGGGCCACTCACTCACGATAAGCCACTTCAGCATAAAAGGTTATTTTGAGTTAAAGAACCATCAAAACCCAGTAGATTGAGGAAAAGATCTTTATCTCCCCCCTCAACTGCCTAAAAAGAATTTAGATGGAGAAGATACTCCAGCAAGGAGCTGTCACCATAGAGAGCTACATTATGACATGAACCAGAAACGGTCAACAGGGAGGAGCCAGGAAGACCTGTCTGGTCAAAGTCTTCTATATCCCACTGTTTCCAGAGTGGCTCAGTGAATATTTGTGTACCAAACATTTACTCTTGTTCATTCCTCTTGAGGATAGCATTCCTACTCTTTGAAGACCCAGATCCCTGTTCCCCTCTCCTCACTTCAGAGTATCATAGTACCTCATTTTGCCTGTTTTTGGAATTTCCAGGTCTGTCTGAATTCTTTATACGTATGCTATGATTTTTCTCCTGTTCATCTGTCTCATGTCAATTTGGTTCTTGGTTCAGCTACAAGGACCTCAAAGGGGACAGGGATTCTAGCTCCATGACAATTTCATTATAGATCATATTAATAAATACATCTTTTTTCTCAGATTTAGAAAGGAACACATGTGCCTCCATTCATTTAATTTCTCAATTATCCATTTTACCATAAAGTATCAGTAAGTTAAATACTTTCAAATAGAACCAAATTAATACTTCCCTTCACTTGAAGTTTTCAATGTACTGTTTCATGAGAAACTTTATACTTTCACTCAAGGCTGCTATTAGAACAATAGGTGAGATAACATCATTCCAGGAGAAGGAACTAGATAGCCTCTCATTCCAGGAGAAGGAACTAGATAGCCTCTACTTTCCTTGAAAGAATCGTTAAAAATAGCAATTTCTTCAAAAGTATAATCTATTCACTGAGCCTCTTCTACTCATTCTTAAGAAGAAAAATTACTTTTTAATACAGAATACATTTATTTTGAGCATATACATCTTCTATATACTCTCATTAAAATCAAACATGAATAGTATCCAATGCCTACTAAAATTAAACACACACATTTAGGTGTAGGCCTCCCCATATGCACACCAGCACAGGACAAGCCATATGTGGTCAGGCTCTCTATCAACTAGGTCATTCTTCCGAAACTACTGGCCAAGACAGATTTGTTGCTATTGACTATACTGCTGGGATGGAATTAGTAAATATTATGCACCAAAACTTCAGAGTTTTGGAGCCCAAGTTCACTAATTTCATGCACAACTGATGTAGTTTTGGGATGGTGGGGGTCTGAAGCTGATGGGCAAGAAAGAATTCTTGAGATGTCTTTGGTGCAGAAAGATGATTTTATTAAAGCACCGGGACAGAACTCTTGGGCAGGAAGAGCTGCCCTGAGGTTGTAGAGTGACTCGTTATATACTGTGGAGTTGGGGGAGAGAAAGGCTAAAAGGAGGCCTCCAGAAGAACTTTGATATGCTAAAGAGGACTCCTAAAATTCCAGGGGCCTTGCTATTATCTAGCTAAGGTTGTTTTCCCTCTGGTAAAACATTAACATTACCATAGTGGGGGGGTTCCTGGAGAAATGGTATACTCTATATTTACCTCAAGTATCTGTCAATGAACTACAGGTTATAAAGAAAGTTAATTTTACCTGCTATTTCCTTCTTGCCTTTGTTCCCCACATCACCATGCAGGGGAGGATGATGCCTGGGCTCCAGTAAACTGAGTCTACAAGTCTCTGGAGATTAGGCTATGGATAAGATTGCCTTTCTCTTATAATTTACTAAGATATTTACAAACTGTTGGCCCGCAGGTCTGTGATCTCCATCAGTTAACCACTTGTCTTCTTTCCTTTCCTTTGTTCTTGGGCAGTCAGGACTCCCTGAGGGATATGACACATATCCTACCTGGGGATGGGGGTAGGAGTGTGTGTGCTAGCTTGTACTTGGCCCCTCGGGCTGCCTTATGTTCCTTCATCACAACAAGGCTTGTTCCCCTCCTTCCTTCATATATATGGAAGGAAATATATGATATAATTTCTATCATATATATTATCTATTCCCACTATATCCCAACCTCCTTGTATTTTTATATCATAAAGATATTAATTATGTATTATATATATTTATTAGATCTTCTATTAGTTTTCTTCTACTAGATCCCAACCTCCTCCTTGTGAAGATTTTTTTTACTGACTCTTCTCCTTGCAGTATTTGAAACATGTGTTCATAGTAGGTGATTAATAAATAATCATTTGTTTATTTGGTGTATGTGCCAAGCTGCAATTAGGTTTAAGGTAATCTCCTATACTGTAATTGTTGCAGGAATTGTTTACCACAATACTCAAGATTGGTTGTCTTGCCCCTATGAAGAATGAAGAGGTGGATACAAAATGATCAGCAGGCAAGTTTATTAGAGTAGATCAGAAAGTGACAATAGTAGGAAAGCTCTCTTTACAGAGCGGGAACACTTGAAAGTGCATGCCCAAGACTACAGGCAAGTGTCCTCGTTTTATAAGGTTCTGGTTGTGCCCCATCTTCCCTTTCCCTTTGTTCCTTCTCAGGTCCTACGCTTACTGGCTTGACAGCTCTAGGTGCTGGGCTGATTGGCTCAACTCCATTGTATGAGGAGTCAGACCAGTCATACTGACCCTCTTTGACATAAATTTTATGGCTTACTTTTTTTTTTCTTTTTAGCTAGGTATTTTGGTTGTCAAATTCCTGAGGGGGAGGATGTGGTGTCTGTTACATTCATAAGAGGAACCTTGTGCCTGAGGGGGGTTTGCTGTGGTCAGACACTCCCAGCATTGTTCCAAAATAGATGGTTTTACCCCACCCAGAGACCTAGGTCCTAACCTCTTCTCTCTGCTTATTTTATACTATCTTTTCCTATCATATAATCAGAAAATAAGGATGACAAAACCTCATTACTATATAGGCTTTTAATAGCACGTGTAGAAGTTTAGATTTGATGCAGTAAGAGTAAAACTTAACTATTCAATGTTAATTTTGTAATTTTAATTTGAAATTTAATTTTCTGTTTTAATTCACTTTTTTTAGTTTCCTTTATAGTTTCAAGTTTTTATTTAAATTCCAGTTAGTTTCCATATAGTATAATAGTTTCAAGAGTAGAATTTACTCTTGAAAGGATCCTATTGGATCCTATTGGACCTTGAATAATGATACTTGGTATCAAATACACTTTGTCAAAGATGTTTCCTGCAATAGACCATAGATGTCATTTTCCTTTTAAAATAGTTTCAGAAAATTGTGACAATAAAAGAGGCTCCCCGCAATTATTTCCTTGTCCCAGGAATTAATCACCACTCTAAATTCCTGAAACTGACAACATCCAGCCAATAAGGTTAACAAGAGGTCACTACCAGCCAATAGATGTTTGAGTTGCTTCTGTCTCAACTCCCCCCATACACAAGCCTACCTTCACCACAATGTAGCAGGAGGCCAAGCAGAGCAAATGTTAAGTCCTGCCTGCAGCATCCTAGTTAAGGAGCATCAGTTTCTCCACCAAAAACAAATTCCCACGGAATGTAAAATGACCAAAAATGAAAGTATCAAAGACAATCAAGCTTTGAAGAAGGAATTCAGATAGAACTTTCTGAGATAAGATTTTTTACTCTGGATTCTATTTGTTTTTATTCATTACTTAGAAGAAAGCTTCAAAGAGAAAAGGAGGGAGATATATGTGGCATATGTGTACCTAGGAAAGAAGTTTCTTTTTAGTAACATACTGTTTCTTATGAAAACCAGTATGTCAGGAAAACAAAATGTTAGGGAATGTTGTATAAGAAAGAATTTGCCTGATGTTCATCTTGAGTTCCTGGAAGGGAGCATCTAAGCCTTTGAAATTTACAGTTTCACTTTTGGGTATGAGACCTCACCCTGCATGTCTCTTCATTGACTAGTCCTGATCTGTCTCCTTTATAATAAAATTGTAATCATAATTATAGCACTTGGAGTTCTGAGTCATTCTAGCAAATTATAGGACCCGAGGGGATAGTGGAGGACCCTGAATTTATAGCCTGGGACCCCTGGAGCTTAGCGCTGGTGTCTGAAATGAGGCGAGTTTTGTGGATGACTGTAACCTCAGGCTGCAAGGTCCACGCTAACTCCAAGGAGTTAGTGCCAGAAGGGTAATAGCTAATTCAGGGGGAAAAAATATTAGGAGCTAAATTATCAATTCCCATTCATGATTTAATTCAGCTTTTTAAAATCATCCAGTTAGAAACATTTTAACTGGAGCATTTATTCCAGTACCATGTGCCATGTTACAGTGTATTATTCATGTAACTTTATCTTTTTATCTGCGCCTGCCTCCCCATAAAATGGAATAAATAACTCAATCTGGATCATAGTAATTTTGTAATAAGATATGATCATAACTGCAACTGTGAGCACTGGTCATTTATAGTAATGATAATAAATTGTCAGTGTGACCTAAGCCACAGAAAATAAAGAACTTTAACTCATAATTCTTGATCTTCTCACTCCTCTATTGAAAAGTATCAATCCTCTACTTACTTTGAAATCCTTTTCAGTGGTCCCATGATTATATTTTAATTTACTCTGCAAACCTAGTCTCCATTATAAAGTTAACTGAAACTAAGTTCTGCATATGAAAGCAAATGTCAGCATTTCCAGATCTTCTTTAGGCCAGTACCTACATGCATTATTTGCATGGCCAAAAAATTGGGGTGATTCATAAATTGTTAAATTCCTCATTGACAATTCAGTAAATGAATACAGTGTCTTTCTCCATCAATTAGTAATGATCTAAATTAGCAATCACCCAATCTACACTACAATTTCATTCCATTTTCATTATAAGTAAACATCTTAACTAACTTTTCATTTAATATAATTTACCAACAATGACTAATCAGTATATCACACAAATTTCTCTTGATATAATTCCTCGTAAGATAATTCTATTTCTAATATAATTATTATTCAATTTTTCTTCCTGCAATAAATTTTTAACCTGTCACCTCACTCTAATTCTGCCAATGTGCGTGCACATGTGTGCACATGCCTGTGCACACACATGCACATTAGTTCTCTAACCATATACTTTCTATAGCCCTTGAAACAATGAGGGTGTGGGGGAGCTAAAAAAATCTTTTAGTTACTAATGTGGCAAAATCCCCTACTTTTAACACCAGGGTCCCTACAGCAACAACAACAAATACAGTAACAACAAAGGTCTGCCTTAAAATCCAAATACTTCATTTTTAAATGTAATCAGTAATTCTGGTAAGATCACTGTCACTTACCAAGGATTCCTGATGACTGACTTGCTCTTTACTGGCATTCCCTAGGGTACCCTGATTCTCAAGGAAGTGGCCTTTAAATAATAGTTAATGGCTTTCAAAAACTTTTCCACCAAATATTTGAGCCATAGTACCTTGTTCACCAAACTCCTCTGACTCAATAGCTCTTACATACAAACTTCTTTCTTTTCCATCTCAGTGGCAATTAACCATAAGTCTATCTTGAAACTTTATGGACACATTCTAGTATGAAAAAAGCAAGGACTTGAAGACAGAGGCAGGTTGTACAGTATGTATAAGAGCAGGGAGCAACCGACACAGACACAAGCCAGCTTTTGGAGAATCTGATGGCAAGAAAGCTTAAGAAATTAAAACATCAAGGTGGGAGACAAGATGGGAGACCTCAAGCCCAGGCAACAGCATATTCTTTCTTTTAAGCCTCACTTTAAAAATAATTGTGATCACTAGTCAAGAGGAGGAAATAAGCATAAGTACATAAGAAACTGAAATGATATTTTGACCTTTCTCTTATTTATATGCTGAAAATATTAGCCAACTCCCATAACATAATGTAAAGCACCACCTATAGGAATTGAGAGCCTTATGTGACTTTGACTCTAAAGGTCTCAGAGTGAACTAATTATACAGCACTTTGCAAATGCTCAGTTAAAGTAAAATAAGTATCAGACATCTCAAAACGCTAAATTAATTTGCACATAGTGGAAATACCAAAAATTTTACCTTTAGTATTAGATAAACCATGTAGTATGAAAGCCCATATCAAACCATATAAAAGCCCATAATATTGAGAAACTCCAGTTATTTGGACTGATTTAGAGGTAATTCAGATTTAGAAAAAAACCGAGATTATAAACTACCATTTTAAAACTAGAGAGTTACAATAAATACTGGGGAGAAGAAATGCTATCTCTTCCAGGTCCCTGGAAGGCCTGTTATAATAAGTCACAGCACGAAGTTAGGGGACAGTCCAAAACCACCCTGACTTCTGACACCAATTGAAATTTCAGGGTTCCCCAAATCACCCTCAGGTTTAATAGTTTTCTAGAAGGACTCAAGTAAGTCACTGAAAGCTGTTATGCTTTCAGTTTTTTCAGGTATGGTTTATAATGTGAAAGGATACAGATTAAAATCAGCCAAGAGAAGAGACACATGGAACAGAGCCCAGAAAAGACAAACAAACTGACACACACACACACACACACACACACACACACACACACAGCTTCCAGGTATCTTCTTCCACTGAAGTTGGGGTAATGCTCTTTTCTCCCACCAATGATGTGTGATAATATGCATGGAGAATGGCCAATTCAGGGAAGCTCACCTGAGCTTGGGTGTGCAGAGTTTTTATTAGGGTTCAAGGAGGTAAACAGTTGATGGCACATGTGGCAGATGTGTAGTCTCTGGAGAGAGAAGATATTGTGTGGCCTCAAGCCCCCACCACAACTAATACTGTTAGACTATCCAGTGTGGATCCAGGAGTCCAAGTAAACAAGGGTAGTCTCATTAGGCAGAGCATTCTAAGGACTCAGCGATCAGTTCTTTGCTGAGGGCAACGGCCAAAACTTTCTTGGGGTAAGGTTTATTTTTTACTACACAGTGAGGAATATTTTGAGGGAGGGTGTCCAGGCGTTAATTTTGCCTTTAAAGTTTCAGATGAAATTTAAATTGTCACTTACTTATTTTTTAAAAAGCATCCTTCAATTATACGTACCTGCTATAAATGAAGAATTTATTAAGATATCATGTTCTTATCTTATTTTTATATAGTATAAATTAGTGACACCCATTATCAAGTAAGTTTTTATTTTAAAATGGGATTAGGGTATTTATAATTCTAAACATATCATCAAACAGTGTATCTCTTTCCTATGGAGATAATATAATGACTGAGTAGTGAAGAAGCAGAAGCTATAGTTTTATACTTTTTCACCAAACAAGGAAAGATACATTGTGGAGAATGTATAGCACTCATTCACTTAAAAGGCACTGGTGGATTTGCTGGGGCCTGAATGGCTGGCATTGAACTCTCGGTTTCAGCTCAGGTCATGATCTCATGGTTTGTGAGTTTGAGCCCCGTGTAGGTCTCTCTGCTGATGGCATGTGCAAGGCCTACTTGGAATTCTGTCTCCGCCCCTCCCCCTCCCTCCCTCCCTATCTCTCTCTCTCTCTCATATACACACAAATTTGATGTTCCAGTATACACTAATTCCTTTTTTAGATATTCCTTTCCTTGAGAAGAATGCTATATATGAAATCCTAATACAGCCAATGTAAAGCCAAGGCAACTGCTCCCTACCACCAAAAACAAAACAAAACAAAACAAACAACCATTATATGCCTGTGTGCCAATAGAAAATTCATTGAAAAACTAAATACAATATGAAGTAAGAGCAACTCCCATCAAAAGAAGTCAAAAAGTAGAGACGCTGATGCATCAACTCCTTTGGCATAATAACCCAGAAAGGAAGTATCATTACCACTGCAACACTGTGTTCCTCATACATATTTTATGAACTAAGTTTTTCACACACTTTAGAGGTTAGCAGTGCATTACAGTTTTGTCTGCTGCTTGATTTAACAGAATGAAATGCCCTAAAGGCATTTATTAAAACCAGAGGAGGAAAAAAATGTGATTACTGTTAACCTCTGCCTATAACTTATAAAGGCTTTCATGAAACAGGTATCAAAGTGCACTCCAATCACAAAGTGAAATATGAGCTTCCCTGGCACTTAACAGTCACTGTTATTTAGCATTTATTTGCACACTAACAGGAAACAGGTTTGTGTCAAGCTTAAACCCTGGCATCTGTGCTCCAATTTCCAACTTCCAGAGTCCAAATGCATTAATAGTTTGTAATTACCAAAACTCGCAAAGGCTTATCTTTTAGCAAATACTGAGTTGTTTGCATGTTTGTTAACTCAACTTACGGAGCATTGACTATGTGTAAAGTGCTGTGGAAAGTGGCTCCCCAAATATCACCAACACTTACCTTTACTGCTATGACAATTCTGAGTTTTTTGCTCACTGTGGTCAAGACAGACAAAGATTGCTGTATTTCGGAGAGGAAAAGGGAAGGTGGGAATTTATTGAGAATTTGAAGTTTGGTTTCGCTAGGTCTTTCAATGCAAGGGAATGATTAGGATTCCTTGTGTACAAATTGTAACATCACAGCTTATAACTGCAAGAAACAGCAGAATGAGGATTTTAAGGCCAAGGGTGAATTTTGGGCTTCAATAACTGGAGCTTCCCACTGAAGAATGGATGGGTCATTCTGGAAGTTTTCCTTATCAAAAGTCGCCTACAATAAAAGGGTTATGCTACGAAGGCAATGGAATAGTAAAATCACGTTAAGTAGGCAGTAAGCTGAATTATGAGGAGGTAGTTTTAGTGTCCTGCTAGTTGCTGAAGGAATGAACAAAACTATTTCTTCAGGGTCTCTAAAGTGGAATTACAGCATAAAAAAATTATAGCTGGGTATAACCAACTTAAACACACATCAATATGAATAGAGCCTTATGTAATCGTCAACCAGGCAAGGGGTTTCTAAATGTCATAATAAATGCATGTGTGCCAATGTATTCAGAGTTGAATTGTATTTATTAACTAATCTCTTTGTGCTTTTAAAAGTAGAATCTGAATATATCACTTTGTTTTGCACATACCATTAGGATTATATCAACTGCATAAAATGATGTTTGAAATGTCCTGCTATAGAGAAGTATATAAGAGAATCAGGTAAAATTCCCTGGCAATGTTTAATAAAGGAAGTGAATGTTAAGGAGAGTCTTGAAAATAAAGTGGGGAATATATTTTTAAAAGTACACTGTAGATCACATGTATTATGTAAAGGCTTCCTACCAGAAGGAAAGGGCAGGGGCCAGAGTAGAGGTGAAGAATACATTTATAAGTGGGAAGCAGCAATCTAGAAATAGATGTTTTGAACTAGAGAAGCAGTCATTAAATGGGCTCAATAATATGAAAGCTGCAACACAAAGAAATCATCTCAGACTCTTCAACCTGCTGAAGAAGGTTCCTTCTGAGGACCACATAGTCTCTTTTTGATGCAGATAAGCGTGAGTAAGTGAATAGAAGAATTGGTAAAATGGCCAAGTTGTGAATATATTTGCACAAGAAAAGAAATGAAAATATGCCCAGGGGAGGAAAGCAAAGATACCTAAAGGCAGGAGAGAATTACTGACCAAGAGAGAGGAGAAAGAGAAAGGGAAAAGAGGAAGAAAATAGGGAAGGAGACAGAGGCAGAGAGAAATCAAAAGGAGCTTAGAGAGAGTGCAGCCATGGGCTGAAGGCTCAGAAGGGTTGGTGAAGAGTCACTGCCAGGACAAGTGTGACTGAGGAGAGACTTCTAGTATGGATTTTAGGCAGTTTCGCTATGTGATGCGAAGTGCATTTTTACTCCTGTACTAACACCAGTACATACAACACACACACACACCAACACCAAGACAGGTCTTTCTTAAAACAGTGTCTTAAAACATGGTCCATGCAACAGACTTTATAGGGCAAGGCAAATCCCAATCAAGTATTACTGAGCTGTTAAGGAAAATGAGGTCTACACTAAAGCAAAACACAACACTCTCCAAGGTTTGGGCAAAGAGCTTCTGAAAAGGCACTGCCAGATGATAAAGCTGGGAGGGAAGGGGAAGAGAACTCATTCATTGAGTGCACAGTGTGTGTCAAACACTTTATATTTTCTATTCCATTTTATGGTTTTCTCAGTGCCATGAAGGGAGCTTTACTATTCCTATGCTAGAGATGAGGAAATAGACTCCTTAGTCTCCTGCTGTATCACCTTGTCTCCAGTTAATTGATACCTCACAGAGACTAAACCTTGCCCTAAAATGGGAGTGGCAGCCAGTCTTCCTTGGAACCTTCAATTCACTACCCTCAATTTAGGAGAATGTGTCAACTGCCTGAGTATACCTGTCTCCTTTAAGCAACTTCTCTCACAAAAAGCCCTGAGTGGCAGATGAGAAGAAGGCAATCAATAAATTGAAGGAGATAAGACTTAGTTTGGGGGTGGAGGGGCGATCATTTCTAGTTTTTGTCTCCGAGGTCCTTACCTATACCCTCCTTCCCCACTTAAGCCTCCACAATCACTACAAAGGAATGTTCATCCATAGCACCGATAACACATGAAACAAGAAAGAAGATCCGAGGGAGGAAGAAAATATAGAACCACAGTTTGAAGAAAGATTGTGCTGACAAAGAGTTCTAGAAAATGAAAAACCTTACTAGTGATCACAAATCAAAGGGTATCAGGACAAGGTAGAAGGAGCATTCAATTTTCATAATGTAATGCAGCCTTGAATAAATTTGACAGAATTATATACATTCATGGGACTTATAAAATATACTCATTATAGAGAAAAAAGTAAAGGTCACACTTTATTAAATTTAGTCATAACCCAATTTGTCATCCCTGTAAATAACATAAATAAATATACAAGTTAAATGCATGGCATTTGCTTTTTCATAAAAAATATACACTAGGATGATCGCTAATTTCTTAATAGTCACCTATATAGCACTGCTTTACAGTATCATCTACAACCTGAAGTAGGAAAAGCTGTGTTCATTTAAGGTAATAAGGAAAAGGAAAAGGCACCACAGCTGAAACATAGGACTAAGAGGAAAATGAGATTATTGCTGAAGGTATAGACAGGGATCATACTATCTACCCTTACTGAGCCACCGGAAGGATTTGGGGCTTTATCACAGGAGCAGCAGAAGGCACTGTAGAGTTCTAAGCAAAAAAGGAACAACATTAGGTTGTTTTTTTGAAAAGACCATTCTGACTGCTTCATGAATAATGAATCGCCAAGTGGGAAGAGTGTGCTCTTGGGGGGAACATTTCATGGACAACTGCAGAGTGCCAGATGGAGGTGGCACTGGCTTGAACTAGGGACTTGCCAGCAGAATGGCGAGAAACTAAGACCTGAGAAAATTGATGAGAAATTAGAATACTCCCTAGCTTTGGTGGTTTCATGGATATTTGGGGTAAGAGAGATCCTCAGAATGAATCTCAGGCAGGGCCAGGTGGATGGTCAGCGTGACAGTATGCTGAGTAAGGAAGTACTGAGAGCAGGTCATTAGTTCCATTTTTAGGATGTACAGTTTAAGGTACTTGAACGGCATCCAAGTACAGCTATCTGTACATAAATAATATCTTGTGTTCAGAGGGGAGGTAAAAGTAAAGACAGGAACTGGCAAACCATGCTCATTTACACAGAAATAGAACTCATGTCAGTAGATGAGAGAAGCAGGAAGACAAAAAAGAATGAAAGAGAAAAGGGTTATGGATCAATCTGGGAAAAGCCAACACTCAGATTTTTGGGTGGAAGAGATTCCAGCAAAGAGCTCCAGAGGCAGGAAGGGAAATTACTGAAACCTCTGTGGCATGTATTGTGGATATTTTTAGCAGACTGTTTCTAATCTTTCTAGCAACTATATAATATTAAATGGAAAACTGTATGAATGGATATCATAAAAATATCTACCCTGGAGAGAAATTAAGCCTGAGGACCTTCTATAAGGTGAATTTGCCTTTAATGTACTCCATGCCGCCTTATATTTACCCCAAAGCCTGTGGATAGAAGAACCCAGGAAAGTTGGACTGGGCAGACAGCACTGGATACTACTACATTGTATAAATATGGAACCAGATTAATGACAAAAACATGAATTTTAATAGAACAACAGAACACAGACTTTTAATCAAATATACTAAAAAGAAACTGCTTCTGGGAAACAAAAACACATCTTTCCTTCCTTTCCTCCCATTTTGATATCTTAGCCATCACAGCTAAAAATAATGTTTTTAAAATGTAAATTGTAGTATTTAAACATTTCAATCATTTTCCACTGGTAGATTTAGTAATTTTCAAAATCTTGCATTAGGATAACAGAGTAAAATCTATGACAGCTAATAATGAGAGGAAAGCAGGAAAATGTTACGAAAGCTAGGTGCTGTAAATCTGAGCAAGCAGAATGCTCTCTTTATATAATTAGAGAAGAGATCTTTACTTGAGGGCGTAGGACTGGGTGACAGATGATAATGAGTCTTTATCTCAGCTTCTTATCTGTAAATCTGAAGTATTATCACCTACAAGATAGGGCTAAGAGGGTCAAAACAAATGCTATTGGCAAAATTGCAGTCAGTACTAGGCTCACAGAAAACAATCAATAAATATTCATTCTTGGAAAGTCAAATTCAAATTCAAAAAAAAAGAAAAAGATTATCACACTGACAAATGGAGTAAACAATAAATGAATAGTAGCTGGTCTTCTAAAATTCAATCAGGCTTTGTTGGAGATCTTTGTGAAGACAATCTCACATGGTATCTAAAAGCCATACCACCACCAACATAGCCAAGGTTCAAATTCCACCTCTACCATTTACCAGCATAGAACCTGGCTAAGTAGGTCAACCTCTCCTGGTCTCAATTTTCTTATCTATCAAATGTTAACAACAGTATCTACTTTATAATTTTCTTGTGAAAATTAAATGAATTAACACATATATTGTAAATATAAGTGAAGTTAATAGATATAAAGTACTAAACACATTCCTACATAGTGCAAGTGTTCAAAAAGATGACCTTTTATTATCTCTACATGTGAAAACAGTAATTCTGTGACAAGATAGGAGATAATAATTTCTATTGTGGTCTTGCTGGTATAGGAGAGAACAAATAACAAATTTTCTCTTTTACCTTCCTCTTAGGACAGCCAAGGGGCACCTGGGTGGCTCAGTTTGTTGAGCATCTGACTTCAGCTCAGGTCATGATCTCACAGTTCATGAGTTCCTGCCCCACATTAGGCTCACCTGTCAGTACAAAGCCTACTTTGGATCCTCTGTCACCCTCTTTCTGCCCTTCACTGTCTTAATTCTCCCCAAAATAAATAAATATTTTTAAAAAAGGAGAACAGTCAAGTCTTATGTCCAAGGTCTAAGTTCCTTATTATTTATCCCTTTGAGTTTTTGGCTGCCTTGAGATTCATAGACATAACTCAAGAAAAAACCCCCACTAAGTTCTTGGATCATAAAGTTAAGCAAACAAATGTCCATGGACTAAAGAATGGATAAAGATGTGGTGTATATAGACAATGGAATATATTGCTCAATCATAAAAAATAATGAAATCTTGCCATTTGTAACCATATGAATGGAGCTAGAGAGTAATTATCTCAAGCAAAATAAGTCAGTCAGACAAATACCATAAGATTTCACTCATATGTCGAATTTAAGAAACAAAACAGGTCAACATAGGGGAAAAAAGAGAGAGAAGCAAACCAGAAAACAGACTCTTAACTGTAGGAAACAAACTGTTGCTGGAGGGAAGGTGGGCAGGGGAATGGGTTTAATGGGTGATGGGTATTGAGGACACTTGTGATGAGCAGTGGGTGTTGTATGTAAGTGATGAATCACTAAACTCTACACCTGAAATTATTATTACACTGTATGTTTAACAAATTTAATCAAAAACTTAAAAAAAGCAAGCTAGATGTCTCTAAAAAGAGATGGAAAAGTGGATAGTGCTAGATGGCCAAGAAAGACTCACATGACCTAGATAGAGATCAAGATTCCTCAAGACCTGAGAAACTGAGGCAAGTTCTACAAAAGCCATAGATTTATGTCCTTGATGCAGCAGAAGCCCAGATCAGGAGAGAGTTGCTGGATGCCTTGGATTCTGAACACAGTAACTAGTGTTTCCATGTAATCAAGCTTGGTATACATCCCTGCTATCTGTCTACAGCCAGATATGGGCAGATCAGTGTCTCACAAATTCCGTAAGGCTGATGTCCAACTGTGAAAATAGTAATAAATATAGTAATTAACATGGCTATTTCCATTTTGGTGCACCTAAGCCCTAAGATATCCTTATAGGCAATGGAGATAAAGAAGAAGCCAGTATTAAATAAATATAGAATTTCCTATCAACACTGTTGTGTGGAGACTTGAAACCAGCTTTTTCTTTAAAAATATTTTTTAATGACTTTCATTGTATCTGAATTTTGTGGGTACAATTCAAACAAGTAAGAGTTCTGTTATGAATGTAGAGTACCTATTATATTGATCTAGGTGAGGTTGTTCTAACCCTGTTCTAAACTAATTGGACATTGGCTGTTTTACAATCCTTTTTGAAGTTGCACCTAAGGATATAATGAGTTTAATAAAAATGGTGCAATGTCACATACTTTCTGATAAAGTATTTCTTTTTATCTAAGTACATGATATAAAAAATAGGACATGACATATAACTACTAAAATAAATATGTCTTAGGAGTTGAATTAGGTATGAAAATTACTTAAAAGAACAAGACTATAATATATAATCTGAGGTCTATATTGAGTTTTAAGAGATAAATGGATCTTTGAATATAAAATTAACAAGTAAGCCATATTTTGCACCAACTTCAATAATCTAAGTCATATTTGAAAGTTTAGAATAATGCCTTCTGGAAATCTTCAAATAGTCATAATAATTGAGAACATTTACTCTATTTGTACATGTCCATTTTAAGAAGAAGATTAACAAAGAAGTCTTCCCAACTAATCCTTCTGTCATCACACCATCATACATAATATGCTCTTTTTCCTGCCTGGAATCAAGAATGATGTGGTCAGTTCTCCTAAAGCCTACCTAAAGTTATTCTTGTGCCCTCTAAAAAGTTTGTAAAAAGCAAAACCCAGCAACTTGTGGCCGAAGAGGAAAAAAGAAAACATTCTTACTTGCTCTTCTCACATTACTGTCTGTACATCACTCCCTCATGTGGATCCCTCAGGCTAAAATACAAAGCTATGGGTTTTCTGATGTACCCTACACTCTGGAAAATTTTAACGGCTCTCTGCCATTGAAGAAATTTCCCAAAATAAAACTTTTTGCACCTTATCTTCTTGTCTTGGGTTACTGCAGTTAGCTCTAATGTAAAAGTAAAGTAGCTTGGTTTCTGGGTCAAGAAGGTACATTTTAAATGCTCCCTCTTCCTGTAGAAATTCAGAAATAATAAATAATAAAAAAGGTCTTTAGACTTTTTACAAAATGCCTACCTGTGCTTGGAAGAAAAAGGAAAAGTTCTGTCATTTAAAAAGGGCACTATCTCTCCTTTGAAAGAAAAAAAAAAGATAATGAATGGGAGGAAAGAAAGGAAGAAGGAAAAGGAACATTAAAAAGGGAGTAAGAAATTAAGAGGGAAAAAGAGAAAGAAGAAAATCAAACCATAAGACCACTTCACACAGAAACTGTTTCAACCCAAGGCACACAAATGAGAAATCTTTTCTAGAAGTTGAGCTCCTAAAGTGTAACAAAGTTTATGAGAAACACCTGTACCACCTAAGTTGGTACTCAAAATCCACACATAAGAAAATAGAGATAAAAGAAATCCATAAAGAGCTTTGAAGTACAAATCTTTGAAAATCCTCATAAATAAAAGTATAAGTAGCATAAAACAAAATAAAATGGGAAGTTGCAAAATATTAGACAATTATTAAGTAGAGTCAAATATTTAAAAGGCCAACTTAGAAACCTTAGAAATAAAAAATGCTTATTAACATTTGAAAAAGAAAAGATATACTGAATAGAATTGACAAAACCAAAAAGTAAACAAATGGGAAAAATCAAACAGAGAGGGTAGAAAGGTAACAAGATAAAAAGCTCTAAAAATTGAAGAGATACAGAAATAGACTGAAAAGGCACAATTTAAACATAATAGAACTTTGAAAAGAGTGACAAAATAGTGCATAGACAGAGACGATGGTAGAGAATTTCCCAGGACTGAACAAAAGGCTTGAGTCCTTAATTTAAAAAGCGACCTAAGTAGTTAGAAGGCCGAAATAACCACCCCCGTGCGCACACGCACACACACACGTACACACACACCACTGATCATATAAAAATCAGAAGATACAACCTACTGGAGAAGTATCATTACCTGCTTCAAAAGCTAATAATGTTAAGAGTATCACAAAGGCAATGATTTAACATATGTGGCTACAAAATGTACAGTTAACACCTCACTCTGAAAATATGGCTTTTCATTTAGATCAAATGATTGTTCTTTACTTTTTATTCCAAGTTTTAACATACACAGTTTGTGACATGATAAATTTAAGTCTGTTAACTTTATTGGTAGAAAACCCAGAACTATAAATTACATCAAAAACAAAGTGGAAATTAGACAAGATTCAAAACTAAATAGCAATATACAAATATCAAATCTAAAGCAACACTTAAAGGAGAATCTATAAACTTAGTTGCACATACTAGGAAATCAAGAGAAACCCCCAAATTTTAAAGTTTGAGTCAAATAAAGCAAAAGAAGAAACAGTAAAAGGAAATAAGTGAAATGGAAAACATACACTAATAAACTAAAAGACTAGTAGACAAACCTTTGGTAAATTGATCAAAAAAAAAAGAGAGAAGGGACACATAAACAATACATGCATATAAAGATATGATATGTATTTTAACTGTAATAATTCTATGAATATTTCATATTAAATTTGAAAACATGAAAAAAAAACTTTTATAGAAAATATAACTCACCAAAACTGACTTAAGGAGAAACAGAAAATAGAAAACTTTCAAACATTACCAAAAAACTAAAATTGTAGTTAAGATTCTATATGTACAAAAATTCACATGCACAATCCACCAGATTTCAGATGGACTCACATGGGTATGTAATGCAAAATATATAATGAATAGAAAGCCAATAGGTTTTATAACCTGCCACAGAGAATACATGAATTAATTAATATTTATTATCTATCTAATTTGGTGAGGCTGATATAACTCTTATACAAAAAGAGATAAGAATGGAAGGTAAAGAAAAATCATTAAGCAATTTGACTCATGAACACAGAGCCAAATTCAACAACATAATTAATAATAATAATAATAATAATAGTAATAAAGAAGAAAACAGACCCCTACAACTATATGGTCAATTAATCTTCAACAAAGAAAGAATATATCCAATTGGAAATGACAGTCTCCTCAACAAGTGGTGATGGGAAAATTAGACAGCAACCTGCATAAGAATGAAACTAGGCCACTTTCTTACACTAAACACAAAAGTAGAATAAAAATGGATGAAACAGAAAAATAAAAACAAAATGGATGAAACACAAAAATACAAACAAGATGGATGAAACACCAAAATGTGAGACAGGAAACCATTAAAATCCTAGAAGAGAACACATGCAGTAGCTCCTTTGACAGCACCTATAGCAACTTCTTTCTAGGTATGTCTTCTGAGGCAAGTGAAACCAAAAGCAAAAATGAACTATTGAAACGTCATCAAAATAAAAAGATCTGCACAGTGCATGGTGAGGCAAACAATCAACAAAACTAAAAGGCGACCTACAGAATGGAAGAAGATATTTGCAAATGACCTATCGGATAAAGGGTTGGTATCCAAAATCTGTGAAGAACATATCAAACTCAACACCCAAAAAATAATCCAATTAAAAAATGGGCAGAAGAAATGAGTAGACATTTCTCCAGAGAAGACATATAGATGACCAACAAACACATGAAAAGATGTTCAACATCACTTATCATCAGGGAAATGCAAATCAAAACTACAATGAGATATCATCTTGCACCTGTCAGAATGACTACAATCAAAATCACAAGTAACAAGTGTTGGTGAGAATGTGGAAAAAAGGGGAACTCTTTTACACTGTGGGAATTCAAAGTACAGCCACTCTGGAAAACTGTATGGAAGTTCCTCAAAAAGCTAAAAATAGAACTACTCTACAACCAGCAATTCCACTATTAGGTTTTAACCTAGGAATATAAAAATACTAATTCAAAGGGATATATTAAGCCCTTTGTCTATAACAATATTATCTACAATAGCAAAATTATGGAAACAGCCTAAGTGCCCATTAACTGATGAACGGATCAAGAAGATATGGTACATATATACAATGGACTATTACTCAGACATAAAAAAAAAATACTCTTGCCATTTACAACCACATGGATGGAGCTAGAGAGTATTATACTAAATGAAATAAGCCAGTTAGAGAAAGACAAATACCATATGATTTCACTCATATGTGGAATTTAAGAAATAAAATTAATAAGGGGCATCACTAACCTCAGCTGGATAAGTTTCTAACTCTTAATTTTGGGTCAGGTCATGATCTCATGGTTTCATGAATTTAAGCTCCACATTGGGCTCTGCACTGACTCTGCAGAGCCTGCTTGGGTTTCTCTCTCTCCCTCTTTTCTCTCTGTCCCTCCCTATCTTGTAATCTCTCTCTCTTTCAAAATAAATAAACTTAAAAAAAAACCAAATGAGCAAAGTGGGGAAAAACGAGAGAGAGAGAGAGAGAGAGAAAGAAACCAAGAAACAGACTCTTAACGAGGAAGAACAAACTGATGGTTACCAGAGGGGAAGTGAGTGAGGGGATGAGTAAAATAAGTGATGGGGTAAAGGAGTGCTCTTGTTGAAATGAGCACCAGGTGCTGTATGAAAGTGTTGAATCAGTATATTGTATACCTGAAACTAATATTACACTGTATGACAACTTGACTGTATATAAAAACTTAAATATACTATTAATATCCCAAAATAATACATATTATTGTTTTGCATATTTAAAAATATTTATAAGTGGTATTGTATTTCTTGCATTAACCCCAATGAATCGCAATATATATTCAGTTATGGTTCATTGGGGTTAACCGAAGAAACACAATGATAATACATTTACAAATATTTTTAACACACACAAAAATAACGTTATTTGTGGAGACCTACTTATACTAAACGTAGACAAACTTGAATGGGAATAAAACAGGGCCAATTCCAGGAAAGTGGACACCCCTGCAGTGGAAGGAAGGAATTGGAAATAAAGGTGATGCCACTTTCACAGTATCTAATTTACTTTTCTTAAATAGGGGACTTTGAAGCTAATATGACAAATATTAGCATCTTTTTTAAAACCTTGATATTTATGGGTGTGTTATTTTCTCTGATTTTCTATTTGCTTAAAGTTTTAATAATTACACATACCTATTTTTTTTTAACTGTTTTACATGCACTAAAATCTATGGGGATCATAGAACTTCCTTGCTACATGGTTACTGGGGACTCCCGAATATCACTCTCTGTGTTTCTTTCAGAGGCATTACTTTCTCCAAACCTTCAATTTCCTGCCTGGGTTGTTTATTCAGCTGAAGGTATCTTTGCAGCCAAACACCTGTTTCCAGCACCACACCCACGCCTCTCCTCTTACCTGTCTGCTACCACAGAGCCCAGGGTACTATTATTTCTCCTGATAATAGTTTTCTTAAGCACAAGGCTGGGCAAAACACATTACTGTGTAGAATAAGAATGGGTATCCAGAGCTTCCTCTCTGTGCACTGCAGAATAAGGGTTGCCTCAAGAAACAAGCCAAACTACACATGGTGGAGAGTCCCAAATATCACTACTAGTAGGGAAAGAAAATAAGCAAACGCTCAACAAGAGAAACCAAGAGACACCATCCAAAGAACACTTCCTGAACAGACAGGCCCTGAAGAGTCCACAGAGCCCTCGCTACTACAGCAGAACTTGCAGGAGAAGAGTGTACAACAAGCTTTTAAAAGTAACAAGAGATAGAAAGCTAATCAAAATGACGAAACGGAGGAACTCTCCTCCAAAGATTTCAGGAAGAATTGACAGCTAAAGAACTGCTCAAAACAGATATAAGCAACATAACTGAACAAGAATTTAAAACAATCATAAAATTAATCACCAAGCTTGAAAAAAGCATGGAAGACATCAAAGAAACTATGGCTACAAACAATATAGAGCTTAAAAATAGTTATGATGAATTAAAAATGTGATAAATGAGATACATAATAAACTGGAGGCGTCCAATGCACGGATTGAAGAGGCAGAAAGGAGAATAAGTGATTTAGAAGACACCGTTATAGAAAAAGAGGAAACTGAGAAAAAGAGAGATAAACTGATCCAGGAACATGAAAGAAGAGTTCAAGAGCTCAGCAATACGGTCAAACGGAACAATATCCATATCATAGGAATCCCAGAAGAGGAAGAGAGAGGGAAAGGTGCTGAAGAAGTCCTGGAATAAATTATAGCAGAGAACCTCCCCAACCTGGGGAAGGAAACAGACACTGAAATCCAAGAGGCACAGAGATCTCTCCTCAGACACAACTTGAATCGATCTTCTGCACAACATATCGTAGTGAAACTGGCAAAATATAAGGACAAAGAGAGAATTCTGAAAGCGGCTAGGGAGAAAAACATACAAAGGGAAANCTGACCCTCCCCTGCACACGCTCTCTCTCTCTCTCTCTCCTAGAAATAAATAAAAAAACTAAAAAAAAAAATTAAAAAAAAAAAGTAAGGGGATGGAGAATTATCTATCATGCTACTGGAAGTCAAAAGAAAGCTGGAGTAGCTATACTTATATCAGACAAACTGGACATTAAATTAAAGACATTAACAAGGAATGAAGAAGGGCATTATATAATAATTACAGGGTCTATCCATCAGGAAGAACTAACAATTATAAATGTCTACGCACCAAATATGGGAACACCTGAATATTTAAAACAATCACAAACAGAAACAATCTTATAGATAAGAATGTGCTAATAGCAGAAACTTTAATACTCCACTTACAGCAATGGATAGATCAACCAGACAGAAAATCACTAAAGAAACAATAGACTTGAATGACACATTGGACCAGATGAATCTGAAGGATATATTTAGAATTCTACATCCTGAGGCCATGCAATTCACTTTCTTCTCAAGTGCACATGGCACATTCTCCAAGATAGATCACATACTGGGACTTAAGGCAGCCCTCAATAAATATAAAAGAATTGAGATCATACCATGCGCACTTTCAGATCACAATGCTTTGAAACTTGAAATCAATCACAGGAAGAAGTCTGGAAAACCTCCAAAAACATGGAGGCTAAAGAACAGCCTACTGAAGAATGACTGGGCCAATCAGGCAGTTAGAGAAGAAGTTAAAAAAATATATGGAAGCAAATGAAAATGAAAATACAACAACCCAAACTCTATGGGATGTGGCAAAGGCAGTCCTAAGAGGAAAGTACATTGCACTCCAGGCCTATTTCAAGAAATTAGAGAAAGTGCAAGTGCAAAATCTAACAGCACACCTAAAGGAACTAGACGCAGAGCAACAAGAGCACCCCAAACGCAGTAGAAGAGAAATAGTAAAAATCAGAGCAGAAATAAACAACATAGAGACCAAAGAAACAATTTAACAGATCGATGAAACCAAGAGTTGGTTCTTTGAAAAAAATAAACATAATTGACAACACTCTAGCCAGGCTTCTCAAAAAGAAAAGAGAGAGCACCCAAATAGACAAAATCATGAATGAAAACGGACTCATTACAACCAACCCCTCAGATATACAAGCAATTATCAGGGAATTCTATGAAAAATTACACGCCAACAAACTGGACAACTTAGAAGAAATGGACAAATTCCTAAACGCACACTCACTACCAAAAGTCACATGGGAAGAGATAGAATATCTGAACAGGCCCATAACTAGTGGAGAAATCGAATCATTGATCAAAAATCTCCCAACAAATTAGAGCCCTGGACCTGATGGCTTCCCTGGGGAATTCTACCAGACATCTAACACAGAATTAATACCCATTCTTCTCAAGCTATTCCAAAAAATAGAAATCGAAGGAAAACTTCCAGTCTCATTTTATAAAGCCAGCATCACTCTGATTCCCAAGCCAGAGAGAGATCCAGCAAAAAAAAAAAAAGAGAACTAAAGGCCAATATCCTTGATGAATACAGATGTAAAAATCTTCAACAAGATAGTTGCAAATCGAATCCAACAGCACATAAAAAGAATTATCCACCAAGATCAAGTGGGATTCATTACTGGGTTACAGGCGTGGTTCAATACTCACAAATCAATCAATGTGATATATCACATCAACAAAAGAAAAAACTATATGATCCTGTCGATAGATGCAGAAAAAGCATTTGACAAAATACAGCATCGTTTCTTAATAAAGACCCTTGAGAAAGGCAGGATAGAAGGAACTTATTTAAACATCATAAAAGCCATCCATGAGTAGCCCTCAACTAACATCATCCTCAACGGGGAAAAACTGAGAGCTTTCCCCCTGAGATCAGGAACACGACAGGAAGGTCCACTCTCACCACTGTTGTTTAACATAGTGCTGGAAGTCCTAGCATCAACCATCAGACAACAAAAGGAAATCAAAGGCATCAGAATTGGCAAAGAAGATGTCAAACTTTCAGTTTTTGAAGACATGATAATCTACATAGAAAATCCAACAGACTCCACCAGAAGCCTACTAGAGCTGATCCATGAATTCAGCAAAGTTGCAGGATACAAAATCAATGTACATAAATCGGTTGCATTTTTATGCACCATCAATGAAGCAACAGAAAGAGAAATCAAGAAACTGATCCCACTCACAACTGCCCAAAAAAACATAAAATACCTAGGAATAAGCCTAACCAAAGATATAAGAGATCTGTATGATGAAAACTATAGAAAACTTACAAGGAAATTGAAGAAGACACAAAGAAATGGGAAAACATTCCATGCTCATGGACTGGAAGAATAAATATAGTTAAAATGTCATTACTAACCAAAGCAATCTACACATTCAATGCAATCCCAATAAAAATACACCAGCATTCTTCTCAAAACTAGAAANTTGGGGGGAAGGGGGTGATGGGCATGGAGGAGGGCATTTGTGGGGATTAGCACTGGGTGTTATATGGAAACCAACTTGAAAATCAACTATTCAAAAAGAAAGGAAAGAAAGGAAAGAGGAAGAAAGGAAAGAATGGAAGGAAAGGAAGGAAAGGAAAGGAAAGGAAAGGAAAGGAAAGGAAAGGAAAGGAAAGGGGAAAGGAAAGGGAAGGAAAGGGAAGGAAAGGGAAGGAAAGGGAAGGAAAGGGAAGGAAAGGGAAGGAAAGGGAAGGAAGGAAGAAAGGAAGAAAGGAAGAAAGGAAGAAAGGAAGAAAGGAAGGAAGAAAGAAAGAAAGAAAGAAAGAAAGAAAGAAAGAAAGAAAGAAAGAAAGAAAGAAAGAAAAAGAATGGGTATCCAGAGCTGTTAACATGTCCTTTCAGCTTTTCCAAAGATCTCCCCTTGAAGTTTTTATCACATACTTTACCTCCATCTTTCTAGTGCCCTGGGTCCTTGAATTTCTCACTTATTCTAGAGTTTTAACAGACTAATCAACTGGCATTGGTGGCATCCTTTTGTAATTTCCTTAGATTTTAGCTGCTCCACTCTGTTACTTCCCACCTAACTGTCCACTTCCTATCTTCAAAAAATCTAAGATCCTACCAAAGCTCACCTACTGTTACCTGCTCTCTCCATTCCCTTTGCTCCTGTGGATATGTACTTTAAAATAATAATGTGAGGCGCCTGGGTGGCTCAGTTGGTTAAGCACTGGACTCCAGATTTCAGTGCAGGTTGTGATCCCCTGGGTTCATGAGATCAAGCCCTAGATGGGGGCTCTGTGCTGGCAGTGTGGAGACTGCTTGGTATTCCCTCTCTCTCTCTCTGTGTGTCAAAATAAATAAATGAAATGAAATTTTCAAAAACATGTAATTACTGTAACTTTAGAGAAATTGGCAAAGAAGTATAGGCAAATATGTTTTCAACAATTTCAATCAGAATCACTTGTTTTTCCACTTTGAAATCATAGCATACAATAAATGGATCTTTCATTATTAATGTAAAGATTTCCCATATAGTACTATCAGATGCAATCAGATGCAAAGTTAAAGGAATGTTCTCAGATAGACCTAATAGTAGGCTATTACAACTCCAACAAAGACTGAAGTCCTTGCTAAGACTAGTCAAACAATGATTCAAAATACTGTAGCTCTCTGTTTTTAAAGTAAAGAGGTAATTTACCCCAGTAGGTAGGTTCTTAAATCTTTTACAAGAAGTACGATGTTTAAACCCATTTCCTCTCATACTGTGGGAATATCAGGGTGTCTTTTCAACCACTAGTTTCAAACTAGCAGTTTACAGCAGCACCTGGGCGGCTCAGTTGATTATGTGTCTGAGTCCAACTCTTGACTTTGGCTCAGGTCATGATCCCAGGGGCGTGGGATTGAGCCCTGTGTCAGGTTCCTACCTGAGTGTGGAGCCTGCTTAAGATTCTTTCTCTCACTCCCCCTTTCTATCCTTCTCCCCCATTTGCACTCTCTCAAAAATAAATACAAAAATAAATTTTGGAAAAACCTGGTGGCTTATACACATCAGAAGCCTTATTTGGCTTGTGTTTAAAATAAATTTGAACATGCATTTAGGTTAGACTGACAGTGTCTTGTCTGAAACAGATCCCATAATGCTCTACTTTCTCAACCCTCTTCTTGACTTACATATTTACATTCTCTCTGTATACCCTGTAGTTAATGTGGGTTTACAACTGTCGTGGTTTGGAATTCACAGCAAACTGAAGCCAGAGCTTTTTTTTTTTTTTTAATTTTTTTTAACGTTTTATTTATTTCTAGGGGAGAGAGAGAGAGAGACAGCGTGAGCAGGGGAGGGTCAGAGAGAGAGGGAGTCACAGACTGAAACAGGCTCCAGGCTCTGAGCTGGCAGTCAGCACAGAGCCCGACGCGGGGCTTGAACCCACGATCCGCGAGATCATGACCTAAGCGAAAGTTGGACGCTTAACCGACTAAGCCACCCAGGCGCCCCTGAAGCCAGAGCTTTCTAAATGAACCCAACTCTTAACAAAGACAGAACAATGGTTAGGCATCAGCCTTATAAAGAAATCAAAATGATACCTTCCTTTTACAAAACCTAACAAAACATGGGTTCAGTAAGTCACTAGAGAACTGCCTTCTAGGAGTACCACTTGGGACGTTTTCAGAGAAACACAGAGCAATCCCTGACTCCCTGTGTTCTTAATCCAGATTAGTTAAGGGGTCAGCTTCAAATATTTATAAGGAAAATGCTATATTTTGCTTGGGAAGTAGCCGAAGAGTTTTAGCTAAAATTTGATGCTCTTGCCTTAAAATGTCTGCTACCTCAACTTACAACAGCTGGGGGCCAGTGCTCTGAGAAAAAGCCTGGCTAACCAAGCAAAGCCTAGCAAACACCCCATCTCAAGTTTTATGACTTCTTAATGGCTTGAATCACTGGTAGGTGTTTTTAATACCTGCTGTCAGTTTGGAAATGTTTCTCACTTGGCAACTGGGTAAGGACAATAAACTTGTCAAGCAGGCAACTAACTATTCAATCTATTACTAAAAACATAAAATCCAAAGAAATGGAAAAGCTGTTTAGGTCTATGGCTTCTCACTAACGCTTTTCATCCGTAATGTCTTTTAAAAACACTTCCTGAAGTTTATTCCCTTATTAAGAGAATTATCAGAGAATAAATTATGTGGCAATAATCTAGTGCTCTTTCTAAATAACAAAGAGGAGCAATAAATATGAGACGATATTTATATTATGGGCTTTTAATAACTACTGGTAGTCACAAACACATTATTTTAATTAAGGAAAGGCTTAGCAGAAATCAGTTTTGGAAAGTATCTGTGGCTAACTCTTTTCTTTCCAGAGTAAAATGTCAAGATAAATTTAAATTTTTGTTTCAGGAGAGAATAAGTTCATTGAATATACAAATGTCATTCCCAGTCTCGGGTTTATTTTGTTGCTCCTGAAATAAGCTTTCAACTCTTCTTTCACATCCTAAACTACGTACTTTCAAAATAATTGCTATCCATTGTGTAATAAAATGATGCCTGGTAATACTGCAAGAATACAATTAATAAGACCTCTTTATTATTATTCAAGAATAGAGTTAAGATACTTGAGAGACATTAACTTTACAGAGTACATCTGTGGGCATTAAGTAAGACCTAAGTTTCCAAAATTATTACTAAGAAAAATTGCAATCTCTGGATTGCAAAAGAGTTCAATCAGATAAATTTTATCAAAATTACCAATGCATTGCACATGGACTATTTTAATATGAACAAACACTTAATTCATTTTGACCAATAATCCACTGGTTATCAGTTATCACTTATTTGTGACAGGTTTTTATTGAGGGAGTCACAATTCGATGTATTATCGACATGAAATGATTTGATTTTTCCCATATCTACTCTAGTAGCTTCAAGCTGGTAGCCTAAATACTTAAGCAGCCTTCTGTTTTGCCTGTAGACTTTAAAATAAAATTGAATATGAATTTAAGTGAAGCATGCACCGTCTTACTTGTCACAGGCTCCATACTCTCTGTGGCAGGTAGAATCCAATGCCAAGATGGCCCCTGAATTCTCATCCACTGGGGCACACCCATGTATATAATACCTTCCTCTTGACTGTGGCTAAGACCTGTGAATATAATGGGTGACACTATTCCCACTAATAAGTTACAATATATTGCCAAGGTAAATGTTCTTTCCAGATTCAGTTAAGGTTCCTTATCAGTTGACTTTAAATTTTTCTAAAGGACAGTATCCTGGTGGGCTTGATCTAATCATCTGTGCTCATTCAGAGAGTATCTTGGCCCTTCCTCAAGCAACAAAGATGCTTTCTGGCTGGCCTTAAAGAAGCAGACAGTCATGCTGACAACCGCTTATGGAAAGGGGCAGCTGAGAGCCTGAATTCCACCACTGTAAGGAACTGAATTCTGCCAACATCTTGACTGAGCTTGGAATTAGATCCTGAGCTCCAGAGGAGAATGCAGCCTAACACACTGATTGCAATCTTGTGAGATGCTGAGCTGAGACCCAGCTAAGTCTCTCCCAGACTCCTAATCCTCTGGAAACAGTGAGATAATAAACATGTGTCATTTTAAGCCACGAAATGTGTGAAGATTTATAACTCAGCAATGAAAAAATAATATGCTTTGTACTGCCTCAATACTCACCATGATTCACACGTATCCTCTTTTCCATCTTTTTGCATCTTAGAGAGTTTCTTTCATGTTATCAATTTCAGTTACTAAAACTTAGTCCTATCCAGTTTTAACTTCACTGAAGTTTAAAGATCCTTCTCTCACCTAGTACAAGTTATAGCTGTGGCCCTGCCTGCATGGAATAACATGGGTAAAGTTCTGTCTTTCCCACTTTTTTCAAGGTCTAGAGTTCTGTACTGGGTTCTGTAAGGAGGAAAAGGAGACCCAGAGATATTACTGCATCGGTGTATGTGGTGGGAGATTTGAGCTATGTGGTCTGATTTACTCAGTCTACAAAAGCAGCCTGCATGCCTTTCTGAAGCACGTTCAGTGTCCCAAAGCTCCCCTCGGTGGCTGAGGATTCCCACAGAAGGGCAGTTGGACTTCCCTTGGTCTCTTGCAATGGACTACTGCCTTCTCCAGGCTCCAGGGGACCAAATGCCTTCTCCAGGTTGAGAGAATGACTCCTTGTCCCTGAACCTGTCTGAAAGCCCAGTGTTCTTCCTCTAACCTCACACTCCCCCATGGGGGAGACCTGGGTACTCACAGGTTCTCTTCCATGGCTTCTTTTTTTTTTTTTTTTTTTTTAATGTTTTATTTATTTCTAGGAGAGAGAGAGACAGAGAGACAGCGTGAGCAGGGGAGGGTCAGAGAGGGAGGGAGTCACAGACTGAAACAGGCTCCAGGCTCTGAGCTGGCAGTCAGCACAGAGCCCGACGCGGGGCTCGAACCCACAAACCGCGAGATCATGACCTAAGCGAAAGTCGGACGCTTAACCGACTAAGCCACCCAGGCGCCCCTCTTCCATGGCTTCTGAGGAGAACTAGGAAGGGATGAGGTTGCCCCCAACTCCTGGCATGTTATGCAACAATACCTTCAAGCCCTGCTGGAAAGCTCCTTTAATTCTTCTGCCTTCAGAAATGCGTAAGAGGGAACTAGTCTTTAAAATCACCAATGCCCTCCAACTTCAAGGGCCCTGTATCAGTCTCTCTCACAAAAGCAGGAGCAGTACCACATTTGCTCTACTTAGACTTTAGTTCAATATTCATCCAGCCAGAGAATAAAAAGAAAGATTCTTTTCCTGGGCCCAAATACTCTGTATCATTGGTACCTTTCATTAAAATTTAGAGTACAAGAGACCTTTTCTTCAAATGGCCTTTAGCTAAACTTCCTGAACTATAGGAACATTCTTACGTCTGGTGGCATAATTGATTTATACCAAACAGTAAAACCAGCTATTTAAGGAAAGAAAACTGTAAAGCATTCAAGGCCAGCAACATCTACAGTCTTTTACTCCTCCCCACAAATAAAATTTATACTTATTCACCATTGATAGAACAAGCTTTCAAAATATTTCCATCAGTGTTTCCCTTCTACCATCTTCACCAAAAATAGAAAAGGAAGGAGCCTAGACTCTAGGTTTGATTTTCCATACAGTTAATTCTCAGTAAACAGCACCAACTAGACTGAGACCCATTCACAAAAAATCAAAAGCTTATTTCAAGTAATTGTGGATCTACAAGTTATTGATCGCAGGGCTCAGCCCACCTTCTGTCCGCCATAACCCCTAGCAAAGGCTCCGGTACACGCGTTATCTGCCCTAGTCAGAAATGAAACAAACATCAAACTTGAAAAGCTGCACATCCACTTAGGAAAGCATACATTTTCAGTGCCATCTCAAATTAATAAACTTTATTTTTTTAGAGAAATTTTATGTTCATAGCAAAATTTAATGCAAATTGCATGGAGTTTCCATATACCTCCATTTCCCCATCAACTCTGCCACCACAGTGGTACATTTGTTACAATTGATAAGCATACACTGACACAGCATTATCACCCAAAGTCTGTAATTTACATTAGACTTCAATCCTAGGGTTGTACATTCTGCAGGCTTTAATAAATACAATGATATATATATCCAACACTCTGGTATGGACCATAATAGTTTCACTGCCCCCAGAAACCTGTGTTGACACATAATCACACACAGTCCAATAGGTGATAATAGAGTTCACTCCTAATGTTGCACATTCTAGGGTTTTGGACAAATGTATGTCATGTANCTTTCGCCGACACCGTCCATCCTTCAGGGACCCCTGGACCTGTCGGAGCCGGCGCGGCCTCCGACGGTCATGTATCCATACTTACAATATACACAGTATGTTCACTGCCCTAAAAATCCTCTGTTCTCTATCAAACCCCAATCCCGTGCTCGCTTCAGCAGCACATATACCAACCCCCAATCCCAACTCCGGCAACCACTGATCTTTTTAATGCCGCCATACTTTTGCCCTGTGCAGAATGTAACATGATTGGAGTCATACAGTATGCAGTCTTTTGCAGACTGGCTTCTTTCACTCAGCAATATGCATTTAATCTTCCTTTATCTTTTTTCTCATGGCTTGATAGTTCATTTCTTTTTAATGCTGAATAATAGTCCATTATTTGTACCATAGTTTATCCATTCAGCTACTGAAGGACATTTTGGTTGCTTCCAACTTTTGATACTTAAGAACAAAGCAGCTATAGACATCTGTGTGTAAGTTTTTGTGCGGATGTGAGTTTTCAGTTTAGCTGGGTAAGTATCAAGGAGCAGGACTCCTGGATTGTATGGTAAGGCAATGTCAGTTTTGTAACTAACTGCCAAACTCTCTTCCACCGTGGATGTACTGTGGTTTATTTCCGGCAACAATGAAGGAGAGTCCCCTTTGTTGTTCCACATCCTTACCAGCATTTGGTGTTGTCGATGTTTGGAATTTTGACCATTCTAATATGTATATAGTGGTATTTTGTTATTTCAGTTGGCATTTTCCCGGTGACCTAAGATGTAAAGCATCTTTATATATGCTTCCTTGCCACCTGTATGTCCTCCTTGGTGAAGTATCTGTTAAGCTACTTGACCCACTTATTAATCAGGTTGTTTGCTTTCTTATTATGGAGTACTAAGAGTTCTTTCTATATATTTTGATAACATCCTGTATTAGATGTCTCTTTTGGAAATATTTTCTGAGGCTTATCTTCATATTCTCTTGACATTGTGTTTTACAGAGCAGAAGTTTCCTATTTCAATAAAGACTAGCTTATCAATTCTTCCTTTCATGGATGGTATCTTTGATGTTGTATCCAAAAAGTCATTACCATACCCAAGGTCATTTAGGTTTTCTCCTATGTTATCTGCTGGGAGTTTTATACAGGCGGATGGCTTTATTGGTTGGCTGTCAAAATAATACCTAGTAAAGAGTAGCCACTCAAATTTTTACTGAATCAATCTATTTACTTCTTTATTTGGTGTACCTGTGTGCAGTATAATAAGGAATTTGGTTTTTGCCTAAGGTTTCTGACAAGGAGTTTCAAAAACGCTTAGAAATTCCTGAGTGATACAAATCTTTACAATGTTAAATCAGGTGACTCCTGTGGACCCCTAAGTAGCTTCAGGATGGAGCTGGCCACCAGGAAGACCAACCAAGTAATTATAGGGTTGAACTTTCTTCCTCTTCAACCTCCAGGGAGAGGAGGGAGTCTGCAGATAGAGTTCAATAGCTCAGTCATTGATTCAATCAACCATGCCTTTTAGTGAACCTCAGAGATACTTCCTGTTTGGTGATCATGTTGATATGCTGGGAGAGTGAGAGGGCATGGACTCTTAGTATTCCAGATGCTCTCAGACCTTGCTCTATGTGTATGTCATATAATAAAACAACGTCTAGGGCTTTCCTGAGTTGGGTTGTCCTAGTGAATTATTGAACTTGCACTGGGTAGTGGGAACTCCTTAACTGGCGGTTAGTTGGTCAGAAATGTAAGTGGCCTCAGGACCCCCAGGACTTGTGGCTGGCTTCTAAAGTCAGGATGGCTGGATGGGGACTCTTATCCTTAAACGTGTGGATCCTGATCATAACTCCGGGTTATAAGCATCGGAACTGCACTGAATCCCAGTTCCCCAGGTGGGACTAAAACAGAATACTGTGTTTAACAAACCATTTAGTTGCATTTCCACAATTGTGTACATTGTATTTGTCTAGTATCTACAACGAGTCTCACACTACAAATACTCAATTAGTGCACAGAATAATTTTTAAATTAACTGTTCAATAAAATGACAAATAGGAATCCAATCAACACATTTATATTTTCCATGCTGCTGAATATTTGCCCTCATTTCCTTTTTAGCCACTGACCTATGTATATATTTGTTTCTCTGAGTAGTGTCTTTAAGTAAAATTTTATGGATATAAAAATAGAATTGAGATGGCAGGAACCACAAACTTTAAAATGAATTAAGGTAAATCAAGCCATCATTAACAATACCTGAAATATATTGTCACTACTACATCAATACATAATGGGACACTCATTAATATTATGCATTCCATGAAGATTATATTTTAATAGTTTCTAGGTTAGCAGGGGTAAGTAAATTAGGCAAAACATTGGGCAGGCATTAGAAAAGCAGGTGATTCCTATTACACTGGTTTTTCATAAGCTGAGATAAGGATCTACAATAGAGGCAATCAATTATTTCAAAAGAAATTCAAATTCAAAAATCAATAACTGGCTTTCTTTGTGCAAGGGGAATATCTAATAGCAGCAATCGGTAACTAGGGCAACTTCTAACCTGATACATTTAGCCAAAAAGATTTCAATTTCTCTCTCCAAGTATGTTTAGTGCTTCTATTCCATCTTATTACTTTGAAAATTTTCATTAGAGATTCAAGGCTCTTCAGAGCTGAAAGTCACCATAGAAATCATTATGAGAGAACATCTGCTGGAGACACCTTATGAAGTTAAATGTGAATTTGGTTTAAATATGTAATAAGGGTGATTGTTAATATTACACTAATTCTTTTGCTTAATGAAAGCAAAGTGAATAAATATAGGTGCTGTGTTTCCTATTAAGGACTATAAGAATTTAAGATATTTTAGAAGTGCTGGGCAGATTTTACCTTTATGTCACCAAATAGAAAACAGATTTGTTAGCAAATCAATAGTGCAAAGGAAGAAAATGTTTCTTCTGCTGGAGAGTAAAGGACAACGACTGATTCAATCACCACTTTAACAGCAGTGTTTGCATTCAAACAATGAACTGTTAATTACAAATGATTGTTATCTGTATGTAAAAACAAGTTCTCAAAGATATATACAGCCCACTTCTCTCTCCCTGAATGCCATCTACAAGATCTCTGTAAGCCCTTGGGAACCTACCAAAACTAAATTACAGTTTTAAAATTTTCTATAAAAATGAAAATACTCTATAAATTTGACTTCATAAACTCATATTCCCTCGCAGCTAGGACGAATTAAGGTTTTTTTCAATGTGTGTGAAGAACTAACTAGCTTAAAATCTCCTGATTACTATTCTTGCAGTGGAAAAACTTTAAGGAAACTTTCTTTAAAAGAATCCAGAAATGAGCCCAAACTAACTAATCTCACTCCCAGCAGTTTCTTTAAAATTCTACATCTTTCTACCTTTTCAATAAAGATCATTTAAAAAGAGTTCTGAAAACAAATACATAAGCAAATAATGAATACATAAGTTAAATAATTCTAATTGCCACATGTAGATGATTACCTGTTAGAACAGCAGATTTTAAATTGTGTTGGGCATAATCGGACTTCTTGGCCTCAGCATTATTGTCAATTGGGGTTGGATAATTCTTTGTCATGGAAGGCTGTCCTGTGCATTGTTGGATGTTTAGTAATATTCCCGGTCTCTGTTCACAACATGCCAGTAATATCCACCCTCTACCTTAGTTGTGACAATCAAAAATGTCTTAGAACACTGCCAAATGCCATCCAGGGATGGGTCCAAACTTACTCCCAGTTGAGAACCAAAGGATAGTTTGTTGAAAATAAGAATGTTGAGTCCCATCTCCCAGCAATTCTGATTCATAAAGTCTGAAGAGATCTGCAATTTTTTTTTTACAACCACTCTGCGTTTTTCTTAGTGTGGTTATTCCCAAACCACATTTTGAGAGCCACTACGTATTTATTTGCAAGCAACTTCATAGGAAGGGGAGAGACATTCACAAAACACCAAGTGTTCAGCATTCGGACCTCAAACAGCCTTTCTGCCTGCCCAAAGTTGAGAGTCAGAAGGAAAACCACAAACGGGCTCTTATTAATCAGTAAACCAGGTATCTTTTCGAGCCTCACAGTACCTAAAATGTCTTCATGAGCTCTGGATTCTCCCAACAATTCGCTGAGGGACATAAGAAAGATAATTTATAAATAGGCTTCCACCATTTCTACCTCAGTAGGAGTTATGTTTCTAGTTTCTGTGATCATAAATTAACAGCACAACAAAAGCTAATCAACTATTTCAACAGGGATGGCATCCTTAGAGGAAATAGATTCAGGGTTGTCTTATTATAATTACACACCTAGAATCTGCCAGAATTCAAAGCTTGGGACTTTTCATACGTAAAAGGTTTTTTTTGGTTTTTCTTTTCATGATCCACATACCTCTTTCTTTTAGTAGGCATAACTAGATCAAACAAGCAAATCAGTTCTCTATAAACTGGTCATTAAGGAGTTCTATTCTCTTACCTACACCTATCACTAAAATCATATGTGAATATGTGTAAGCAAAGTTTTTAAATATAAATTTTAGGATTATTCCCATTGAATCATTTACAAATACAGTACTCATTTTAATTAACGTCCCATCTTCTCTGCAAGCTGAATTATACATTTTTGTTGTTTTTTAGAAGTCACGTTACTCCTTATCTAGCTTATGGTCAAATAAATTCTCTTTTCCCCTGGTCTATTGTCAAACCTATCCTGCACTGTGCAACTGACTTTTATGAACTAAATACAAGAGTACACAGTTATTGCTGTCAAATTTATCTTCTTGATTCAACCTGAATGTCCGTTCTATATAAAGCAAATAATCAAACTGGTGATATGGCTAGATGTAAATTCCTGTGCAAGCCTGATATAACCTCTATCTTTCCTTTTAATCTTTTCCCCAATCATTATTAAGAGATATTTATACTTCGGAGATCCTCTGAGCAAGATGAAATCATAAGGACATGTCAGGTAAATGGAACAGCACCATAAATAACTGAGTGGATCGGCCCAGTATGTATTGGCTTTCAACAGTCCGATTACTAAATAATGTCTGAGGACATGGTATTCAAGTATCTCACCACCAACTTTCAACTTCTCTTTTCAGGCTCATCTCACCTTGATCTTCATCCTCTATGCTATACTATGAGCCAATAGGACCATACCCATTAATTGAATTTTACAAGATTTCCTACCTTAAATCCCTACTCACTCTTTTGATCCATCCATTCATGAGATTCTAACTTTGCCTAGTGAAAATCTCTTAATCTTTAATGTACAACACAACCACCTCCTCCATAAAGGCTGCCATCATTACCTCTCATTGCCCAACTTTTTAGAAAGAAATTTCTCCTACTGACTTCTCAGAGTAATATATGAGTACATCAGCCTTAAGTTACCATCATTTGCTGATACCCTGTTCATACATCGCATCTACCTAATACAATGTTCGTTACTTGGGAATTTTTTATTGATTTAATTGATGAATGAATAGTATACCTCAAACTTGAAACTTTTATGTGAACATTAGAAAAAGGTGGCAGCTGGAGTCAGCACAAATTAGAATAGGCTTAAGAGTAAAAAAATAAGAGTGAATAAGAAAATATTTCATAAACAATTCTGCATTGAGAAGGAACAGCAATAGAAATGTGCCTCTTCTAACCCAAGTTTTAAAAATGAAATTAATCAATCTAATAGGCTTTCATAACCATTTCTAGCTCCTTAGGATTTTCATTTCTAGTTGCTATGATGATGAATAACAACCTAACAAAAGCTAATCAACTCTTTCAGCTTCAGGGCATCACCAGAGGAAATGGAGTCTGATTTCAGAAAGAGCACTTCAGAAATGATGCAAAACCTATAGTGGTTACAGATGCCAAAGTGGTTTTGGGCCAAAAGAGCCAATTATTTAACCAGTTCTCAGCTCACTAATTCATTTCAAAACCATTTGACCTAGAGTAAGCCTGGTGCCCCTAAGTCTATCTACACGGAGATAAAAACTATTTAGAGGTATTAGGCAATTAATTCCCCCAAAGGACTCCAATAAAAAAACAAGTTAGAGAAAGGAAAACAAGACCTTGAGCCACAAATTATTTATGCACTTCTATCATGATTGCTGAAAAAAGATTTAAGTTGGGAAAAACTTCTAAGTGAAATCTTAGATATTTTTCCTAGAATCAGGAGAGCAAATTTGCCAGACTTCACAAGTTTAATAGAGTAAAACATTACCAATCAAATATATTTTAACAAACATTAGTACTGCAAAAATATCTCTGCAATAAAAATGTGCTTAAGTGACCTAAACATACAGTCTTCTTAAGCAACGATCAAATGGCAAAATTCCAGTATGAACAAGAGTTTTTAAAAACCGTCTACATTCACTTCAGTAAGATAATATTTTATCAAAGTTAATTGACATAAATTTTCCTTACAAAATCTAATAACAGTCACCCCCCAACATAGCTTATTATTACGTGGCTCTGAATATACATACATAGATACATGCACACACTAGGTTCAATGTGATATAATTAACACATGCTTGAGAGCCCAGAGTTCTGGATTTTATTTTTATTTATTTTTATTTATTTTTTAATGTTTTATTTATTTCTAGCAGAGAGAGAGAGAGACCGTGTGAGCAGGGGAGGGTCAGAGAGAGAGGGAGTCACAGACTCTGAAACAGGCTCCAGGCTCTGAGCTGGCAGTCAGCACAGAGCCCGACGCGGGGCTCGAACCCACGAACCGTGAGATCATGACCTAAGCGAAAGTCGGACGCTCAACTGACTAAGCCACCCAGGCGCCCCCAGAGTTCTGGATTTTAAATTCATCATCCTGACTTTAACTCACTTTATGCCTTATGGTCATTCTACCGCTTTAGAATTGATTTTATATATAGAAGAGACAGATGCTTGGACTATATGAATTTTGGACCACGTGAGGTTCCTATGTTGTCTATGCCTTCATGATCTTATACAATGGATGTGTACAGCGCCTAGATAATCTACACCTTAATCACAAGAGTCTTAAATGTATTCTTTTTGGCAAGAGTACTTTAATAAAAGAAAAAAATATGTCCAAACAATAAGATAAAATAACATATTTCCTACACCCTACCAATGATCTCTCATGTTCCAGTATTCGTTCTATTTCGTACCTTTCAAAAGCACAAAAAATTAAGCATTTGTTTATTCAGTGAACACATCATTTTAGATCATCTGTTTTGTGCCAGGGACTGTTCCTAGGCAGTGGGGACGCAGTGATATACAACATAGACAAGCGATTATAAATATCATAGATCTTATAACTGGTGGGGGAGGCAGATAATAAATAAGGTAAGATAGATATGAAGTATGATAGGAGGTATGGAGGTGGCTGAGATATAGCAGGGTGATCAAGAAAGTCCTCTTTAAAGACCTGAGATTTTGAGCTGACACTGGAGAATAGGCCATAAGCCAAAAGTGTAAAGAGCTGGCCGATGTGCATTCTCACCAGAAGGATGTAAAGCCAAGGGCAGGCCACCTAAAATGTGCCACTTTGACAATATTATTTTAAATAAAAGGTACTTAAGAGACATCCTGTTCAAGGACTCTCAGACTCTCCCCTCTGTCTGTGTGAATGCAAGAAATAAATCTGTACTAGAGATATCCTCCTTACACTAAATAGCAAAAAGGAATCCTCCTCACCAGAGATAGGAACATTAAAGCTAAGAAAGCTTTATAAACAAACTTTTTTACTTTATACTAATTTACTACCTCAGCCCAAATTCTACTTTGAATTCCTTACTAATTGAAGCTTCCAAAGTTTTCTTTGTCCTTTCAGTTCCTCACAGATTTATTGTTTCTTCATCTACACAGTATAAAAACTGCCTGCCTTTTATAAAGTCTCCAGTTTCATTATCGGACCACCATGCATGCATAATAAGACTTTGGGGTTTTTTCCTGTTAATCTGTTTAATGTAAAGTTAATTCTTAGTCCAGCTGGAAGAATCTTGGCTAGAGGAAAATTTCTTCTTCCTTTGCAGAGACAGAGGTCCTGGGGAGAGAAAGGCATTGCTGTGTTGGCCATCGGGATCCACTTACTAAGCAAGAACATGGAGCACTGGTTTAGAACTTCTACAAAGGATTTTTAGGATTTTTTTTTTAGATATAACAAGAAAACCAGTCTATGCTTTGCAGCAGTTCTTGACTCTTTTCCTAAGCCTACTGGCCACATTCAGTTGATCACCATGTCCTATTAATTTAAATCATGTTAAAAGTGCCATGTAGTCATCTAAGAGTTTTATATTTAATAATTCATTTAAACCTCTCAACCTCCCTACTTTGTAGGCGTATTACTATTACTATCCTTACTCTTCTATGTGACCCAACAAGAGATACATGGATTGAGTAATGTTCATGAAACACAGCTGTAAAGTGATAAAACTAAGACTCATAGCAGCATGTCTGGCTCCAGAACCCACATTCTTCTCCATTACATTTCACCAATGACTGTCAATCAACTTGACAATAAACTAATTGTAAAAAAAGAAAGTGATAACCCCACAGAACTTCCCTTCACATTTAACTTTGATAGCATGTTTATACGCAAGTGTCAGTTTCACAGATTTATTCAAGGGCTTCTCTATTTTTCCCAACACCCTCTTTATAACATTTTCAACATCAGATCATCCACTTTAATTATCTTGTTCTCATCCTTGTCAATTTTTATCTTAATGTTTTCTTCTTTAACTTCCACATCCTTGCTTGTCAATAGCTTTGTTCTGATGTAAGTCATTTGCCAGTGTTACTAGCATATGCTCTAACCAGTAGCTTTTGTGAAAATTATGTTTTTACTTTATAATCATTTAGTTTTCATTCATTGTTGCACTGCCCTAAGTTGTATCTGGAGATTGATCATCAAAGATGTTGGAATAATGGGCCAGAGATACCAGCATTGAGCAAAGAGGGACATTTGAGTGATAACTAATTTTTATAAAAAGTTTATTAAATAAAAATTAAGGGAAAAAAGGGTGACTGGATGGTGCAGTCAGTTAAGCATCTGACTCTTGATCTCGACTCTGGTCATAATCTCACAGTTCATGAGTTTGAGCCCCACATTGGGCTCTGCGCTGATTGCATGGAGCCTGCTTGGGATTCTTTCTCTTCTCCTCTTTGTCCTTCTTCCCTCCTTGTGCATGCTCTCTCTCACTCTCTTTCAAAATAAATAAACTTTAAAAAATTATAATAAAGTTTATCAGTTCATACTAAATAATTTCTGGTTACAGTAACTACCCTCTATCAATTGTAGTAATTTAAGGGATACAGAAAACAAAAGTGCTTATAGAAGACTCCTGGGAATTAGAGCAAAATTCAAATTATAGTCAAGACAGTAAACCATTACATAGAAAATTATAGGATCTCAAGATATAGAACCTACAAAATTCTTCATTTGGTAATTAGAAAAATGGTCTGTCAAATCTCTAGACAGAAACCCTCTGAGGAGAAGGAAGCCTACAAGAAGGGAACAGATCTAGATAGGCTATCCCACACTGCTACATGAAATGGAGAGTTTGTTTTTCTGTGCACTACATTAGATCCTCTAAGTAGCAGAGTCAAAACCATTATTCCACAAGATACACAGAAATAGCTCAAAATTCAAGTCCTGTATAAGGCCTGAAGCTGAGAAAAAAATGTTTCTGTTTTAGAATTATAAAATATCCTATCTGAGCAAATTGTGTGGGAGGGGCAACTGGGAACATAGTTCGCTGGTGTCCAGATTGACATCAATCTCATTAATAATGTTTTTGTTTTTGTTTTTCTACAAAAGTTTCCCCTGCCTCAGGCTAACTAGGCTTCTAGCCCAAGGTGACACTGAAGTGGCTGGAGAAGCCAGTTGTAATCAAAGAGCTGTCAAGGATTTGCCCTTGGAGTTGACATAGCTCCATAACTAACCATCTTTGTAAAGAGATATTGATAACTTTAAAAATCATAGCTAAAAATCAAATCACAGTGTTCTTTTAGAACTGATAGTTCCACCTTATTTATTTAGTATACAAAAAAACAAAGAATTTATGAAATCTACAGAAAATAGCCTGTAAGTATTTGAGAGTGAGCTATCTCCATAAATCCATAAATACTGACTCTGAACACGCAAAGGGTCAGACACTGTGTAAAAGCGGGGCAGCATGGATGAAAAAGGTGCAGCGTCGTCTTCTTATAACTCAGCAGATGTATAAACCAGATAGAGCAGATTGTCAACCTAGTAGAACACACAGTTTGATTGTTGTTCCATCGATTTGGGATTGGTTTTATATTGATTTGGCAGACAAATTCTGTAGCATGGTCTGTCCGACTCCCAGTCCCATATGCTCTATCTTGGCATGTGCAATTCCTCAACCCCCACCTATGCACTGAACTGTCTCCCATTACCTGGAGTAAATAAAGGGCCCAATTAAATCAGTGCCCCCAAAACAGCCATGCCGTCGACCCTGCCCAGCTTTGGTGACCCACTGCCTGGTAAGTACTGTTCCCCTGGGCTGCACTTCTTTCACCTCTCCTTCAGCTCCTTATTCTTCATTTCCTACTACTGACCCATCTGGACAAGCCATAGACCCCTGGAATCATTCATCTATCTGATGTTTGATAAAGTGTGGGCAGTGAACACCTGCAACAGAATCATTTGGTTGCTGGGCCCCGTCTACACCAACAGACTCAAAGTGTCAGGTGGGGTGGAGAGTGAGAGAGAGGGACAAAGAATGAGTTTTAGGTGATAGGTCAGAGTCTGAATTTTAGAAGTGCCCTCAAAATGATTTCTCCATTTTACAGGACTCCAAATTCTCTTGATTTCCCTCTTACTTCAACTGTTCATTCTTTGTCAGTCTTGTTTGCTGGTTCTTTCTTACGTGCTGCCTGGTAAGTCACTGTAAATACCACAGGACTCAGTCCTTAAAATTCCTCTGTTTTGATCTACGTTTATTTCCCTGCAGTCTTATGATTTTAAATGCCATCTGGTTACTCCCAAATTTATAGCTCCAGCTTGGACATCTCCCTTGAAATTCAACTGCCTACTTGACATCCCCACTGAATGTCTTTTAGGCATCCAACACGTAATATGTCCAAAATTGAGTTCCTAGGCTTCATCTTCAAATATACTCCTCCTTCGATCTTTTCCAATCTCAGCACTGGCCACTTGACAACCCAGTTTCTCCAGCACAAATGTGGCATCATCTTTTCCGTACAATTTCTACCCTCTCCTGCACTCCCTGTATCTTTCTCCACAGGCCTTATCTTTATCAAACACAATGTATTTTACCTATTTATTCTGCCAACTCTTTGTCACCCACTGATCCATTAGAAGGATAAAGATTATTGTCTGATTTCTTTTTTTCTCACCACTACACTCTTATTTTCTAGAATAATGTTTGGCACACAGTAGACAGTTAGTAAACATGTGTTGAATAAACAGAGCAGTACACAACACACAATAGTACTTAATAAATATTTGGTGAAAAATCATTGATTTTTAAACTAATCATCCTTAAAATAGGCTCCTTTGCAATCTCCCTCCCACCTTGCAGTTCTAGGATTACGTCCAGCCTATCTTATTTGTTTTCCAAGTCCCAGTTAGGCTATACTGTGGAAGTCTGTAAGAGAATGAATATGACCATGACCTCAGAGTCTACCTGCCAGGTGACAAGTAGATACTTTCTACTATTATTCCTTCCTAAGTCCATCAAATGGTTGATTACCAATGTTACTGAACGCTATCAGCATCACCACTACCATCATTATCAAGGTATTGATAATACCTAGTCTGGAAAAGTTTTGGCGTAACAATTTATGTGTGTATAACCAAGGGAAAAATATTTTATGAACTCCAAAAGAAGATCTAGTTATATCAGAAGATTTTTAGTCTAAGCAATAGGCTCAAAACTGGCTGACCTCAAACTGCGTAAGTACTTGTTTGGCCTGAATGGGCTTTCAATTTTTTAAATGCAATGTCCATATTTAAGTGTTTGGAGATAGTATTTGAAAAATCTAGATTTCTGGTTTCTTCTCAATGACAGATCACATGGTCCTGGGCCTGCATTTCCGCCCAAAAGGCAAGCATACCTATCACCCGCTCCCTCCTGACAGGAGATGCTCTCTCCAGACTTCTACAATTGCTATGCTGCCAGATTCACCAAATCACGCCACCTTCCTGGTGTCTGGGAGCACTTAATTTGGCAACTAGAACTCAAAAGCCCAGATTCTTGCAAAGAGAGCTAGTACTGAAGACCCAAGCTGCATAGTGCTGTGGGACAAAGAAGATGTATAGGCTGAAATACTACTCCTCTGGGGGAAATCCATTGGCTCAACACTGTCTCAAGTTTGGGGCTCACAAGTTTTGCAACCAAACCACACAGAAATGCCCTACAGCATTCTAATGATCTCTGACTGGTGACATTCTGTGAGAAAAGCAGCAGAAAAACTTTTGGTTTTACCCAAAGCACTGAGCGGGGATTCAGAAGGCAGGAGAATGCATCCCATTACTTTCAAAGGGGGTTGCAGTGAAAAATCCCATTTCTCTTCCCTTCAGCACATAGCACACATTTGGTGACAGATGGCCATTCCAAGTGTTGTGGTCTGTCTCAATATATAATGAAAAATATATAAACCTTCTGCTGCACAGCAGAGGCGTGAGGCTTAAACACCTGTTTCGAATTATTCTGATACTATAAACATTGTTGGAAATTGGAAAGCCTTGTGTTTTAAGAAAGTAAGTGGTAGCATAGCCAACTACACTAAATTGAGTAGGCTTGGGTCCAGTGAGCAGTAAAAAAAGAAAATTATGCCTGCAGCTACTGGCAAACAGCTGATGGTAATAATATTACTGAGTGGGAATATAGTTAAAATCTATTGCAGTAGAAATCCTGTATATTCTCAAAGGTGTACTTACACTAATGCCATATATTTTATTTTCTATCTTCTTTCTTTTCAATGCATTGCTTCTAGCATGATCCCTGGGGGGTATATTTAAGGTGGCGGTGTTTTGATGTTCTAATTAATAGAAAGATTAGTGATGTTCTCTACTCTTCTTCCTTTGTGTGTCCATCAAATGATCGATTACCAATGTTTCTCTACTCAAGAAACTGACCTGCCAGCATTTCGGCTCAGCTAGCAATTCCATCTAACGAAGATACCGGAGTTCTTGTCAGTCTACAATAAAGTTGTCACTGCACTTTCCGGATTCCTTCAGGGAAACATCTGCCTACTTGAACCTCTCATAATGAAGCACTGTCAATTACTGAAGGACTGCACATCATCCAATAACGAACCTGGAACGATCACTTGCCAATGGCTCCGTGCCACAACAAACAGATGTTGTCTCTGTTACCTACCTGAAAAAGAGGTCAAATGTTCCGCAACAGACACACACTGCTGCCCGCCCTGTGGGTATACATTACTCATTTAATAAGCTCTTTGTTTTACCCCGTATGGAAATCAGAGGTAGTTTTCAGTTTATTGATTGACATATTAGATCATTTTAAAACCAGACTTATCTTTGGAGTAATTATGCAATTGAATCTGACTTCAGGACTGGAGGGCTGCAAAGAGCTTGTCAGAATGCACATCAATTGGCACTGCCTCTTATGTTCATGACAGAGATACATGAACACTGTAATCAGAGTCTTGCCAAAATATACAAAAAGAAATTTCACATTAATAAACACTTGAAACCCACCTTATTTCCCATGTGCAAATACCCAGGGTTAGATTGTTACCATGGATCAGGCAGAATAAATTCTTTCAATCCTGAAGCACCAGGAAAAGACAGGAAGAAATGATACTCACTAGGCCAACAGCAATTTGAATAAAGAATAATATTTACTAAAATCTGTTAGGATCAAAACACTGTACTTGACCAAACACACAATTGGGCTCTTATTGACATTGCTTCTAAGCAAATTCACTTGTTAAAACTTGAACCCATACAGTAAATGTTTATTTCAACATAAAAGAGAAAATACTTCCTCCTTTTTTTACTCTCTTTCTTTAAAAGTATTTCGTGTATGTGGATTTCAAAATATCAACTATCAAAAGGATGTAAAGGGAAAAAACAGTAATCATCTTTGCCCCACATTCTCACTCTCCAGAGAGAAGCAGTGAACACTGTATCTCTCCAGAAATACTAATGTCTACCTTATGAATGATACCATATCACTGTTCTGCACTTTGCTGTTTTTATTTAAATATAGACTTTGGAAAGCTTTTTATATTTTCACGTGAAGACAGATCTTCATCCTGTGTAGCTGATCCATTTGTGTTTATAATAATTCATTTAAATATGCTCTGATGGGTGCTCATTTTGTTTCCTACTTTCAGCCGTTATGACAATGCTGTAATGAACAAGAGTGACTTTCTAATACCCTTTATTTAAAAATGGACTTAGTTTCTTTGAGAAATGGAGGAAATTGCCCCAGTGTCAATAAGTGAGGAGGGCCAGAGAAACTTCTAGTCTCACGATTACTTCAATCAGCCTCGCTCCCAGCATAAGGACAGACTCATAGAAACTACTTCCAAATGTTCACTTATGCTCCGTTTTTGACGGTCTCATCACAGTCAGTTACATCTATGAATTAGGGAATTCCATGGCTACTTAAGGCAGGAGTATATGCAGTTTCATAGAGCTCCTCTCTTTGCATGAATCTCTCTCTGTCTCTGTGTTTCAGTGTGTGTCTGTCTCTGTCTCCTTTCCCCTCTTCTCCCTATTTCTATATGTAAATAGACAGACAGATAGATATAAAGGAAAATGTATATTCACACAATTAAATAGATTTATAAGGTGTTTTTATTATGCTTATATTACATATTTTGTGTCCCTAAACCTCTTGGATTTCCCTTTGATCCTGGGAAAACCCAAAAGATGACAAAAAATAGTGTGGTTCACAGACTCTTTGGAGACAGTGAAGTTCTCAACGCATCAGGAAATGAGAGCATGGGTACACCCACTCTAGCTCCAAAATCAACATTTAAATAGAAATCTGAAAATACTTTTCTTTAATTTCACAATGCCCCTTCAATTTACAGGCCTGCTTTTAACCAAAAATTTGATATTTCTAGGATTTAATTCGGTGGCTTTAATTCAGTAACTTTTGTCTTGAAAGATCCTCTCGTCTCTTTATGTTCTTCAGGCATCTTATGACAATCAGCTTGTGCCCCTCCCAAGTTTCCAATATCAATCAATCAGACAAATTCACGGAGAGAAGGCACTCCTTACTCCTGTGAGCGCCTCATCTATTAATCAAAGGCAACAGCTCTCCTGAGTTGTGGTAAAGCACCCAGTGGAGTCGAGTGGTTGCTATAAGCTCAAATTTGAGCTGCCAGCCAACATGTAGATGACTCACTAAGTCAGAGCAACTTTTCTTTCACAAATGCACTACATTTAAAAGTCTTTAGAGAAATTCTATAAACAGATAAGCTTCTGGATAATCAATAATTTATTGTTTTGGACCATTTTATTTCATATATATTATATATATATGCTATGATATATGTAGTATGACATATGTAGCACACATATGCTATATATAATCACTGTATATAAAATTATAAAATTTACGCTGCAATGTACATATATCTTTTCCCACTTACTGATGATTCCCTTAAGTAAATACCAGATTTCAACTATTTTTTGGTAATATCTCTTTTTTAAACATTTATTTATTTTTGAGAGAGACAGAGCATGAGTGGGGGAGGGGCAGAGAGAGAGAGGGAGACACAGCATCTGAAGCAGGCTCCAGGCTCTGAGCTATCAGCACAGAGCCTGACACAGGACTTGAACCCGTGGACTATCAGATCATAACCTGACCCAAAGTCAGACGCTTAACCTACTGAGCCACCCAGGCCCGCTGATTTTTGGTAATCTCTTAAACATTACTATTCATTTGTTTGGCTTGCAGTTTATTTTCTTTATTCTCCCAGTCTCTGGTCTTGCTTTAATATCTCCTTTTGTTTTATCTTCTCAGTATTTAATAGAGTATTTATTCTGCCTTCACCAGGACACACTGCCTTCCCTGCGCATGAAGTAGAGCAGATCTCTTGGGGTCCTGTCAGTTCCCCCTAGCACAGACTGTACCAATAGCTTAATCCAATGATTTTAGGCTGGAGAGAAATTGAGAGGGAGCTTTCATGGAAGTTATGCTTCTGAAGGAAACAGCAAAATATCATGACCCTTTGGATACATAGCTCTGGGATTAAAAAGTAATAAATATATGTTCGATGGTAGGATTACATTACAATCTTCCAGACCTCCGCTTATCAGCCTGAGCTGCATATTAAAATCACCTGGTGGGTTTTTTGTTTTTATACTTCGCATGTTAGAACATATCTCAGACAAATTAAGTCAAAATGATCAGATTGGAGCATCAGTAGTTTCTGTAACTCCCCCAGGTGATTCCAATGTGCAGCTATATTTGAGAACCAGTATTTTGGGGTAGTCAAGCAGCCATCTGCAGACTTTGGAGCAAAAGCCTGTGCCCATGTTTAGTTAGTACAGACCTTCTAGTAAGGAGGTAGAACTGTATTGGCATTGGTTAATGCTGGGATGTGACAGAATCAGAAGGTACGTTGTTTCACTGGATCCTACCTAAGTCCTTGAGATAGGTATCAGGTCTCCATTTCATAGGTGAAAAAGCTGAGGCTCTGATAACTTGCCCAAAGCTGACTGAACTGAGATTCTACCCCAACCCCATAACGCATCAGAGTCTGTGCTCTTTTGTGCTGTGTGATGCCGCCACTGAACTGCAAAACAGAAGTAACACCCATCACCGCATCACCCCTCATCACCACTGCAAATCCTATCTCATTTCAGACTCCCTGTCATCGGATTTCATATCTGGCTCCTGGAAATTCTCTAGGAAGGGAAATGAAGAAGTGAAGGAGTTCTAAACACACACAGAATTCCATTTTACTCAGAACAGCCCTTCAATCAACCAGCCTCTGTGTCTCTGACATTCTGATAACAGAAAATAATTCCTTTCTTTTGCAGGCTCCCTGGCACTTCAGTACCAAGTTTCTCATGTCACGTCCACTTCAATTTCAATTGTACCCTAGGACACATGCCCCGCAGCATGGTCAGCTCAGCAGCATATCAATGATGGCAAAATTTAACAGCCTTTAAAAGAGAGCTAGATGAAAAGGATTCCTAAATGCTTTTCAGTGCATCCATGAATCATCTGCTTTCAATGGAGTGATATTTTAGAATCGCCCACTCAAGTTGACACCAGTTCTGAATGGCGCGGTCTCACCCTTCTTACAAAGATAAGTTCCAGTGCCATTAGTCTCTTCAATGCAGCCTTAGTACCAATGAAACTATTTCTGCTGCTGGCGGGCATGGAAAGATAGAAGAGTATTTCCCTTGGAAAATACTCATTTTAAAGCTTTAACCCCATAGTTTAACAAAGCCCTGTAAGCTACATACCTTGACTAGATCTCTCTGGCCTCTCACAGAACTGTCTTTGCAGATCTAAGACTTAAAATTACGTTTCCAATATTCAGTAAAGGCCAATGAAGATATCAAGAATCTTTCGTCCTTTCATTATCTATACACTGGGGAGAGAAGTACTATTTATTTCATAGATTTACTATACAGATTAAAATGAGAGATGAGAGAAATTAACCACAGCTTAATAAATTATGTGGAATTTAGTAGCATTCAATACATACTGGCATTATTCCCTCACTTTTTAGAAGTTACTGAAGTTCCCTTGTTTAAAGAGCCTAAGAACAAATTTGATTCAGGAAAAAGATTTCAGTAAAGCTTCCTCTCCTTGTAAACTGGATAGTCACTTCTGCCAAACAATGAAAGTTATGCAATCAATGTACTCCCCTCTTTATCCTAGCTACCAGAAATCTCCGTTTTGTTTCTGCTAAATTACTCTTCCTTGGATCAAATAGAAGTTATCTTTTCATTCACTTAAGAATGCCTACTTCTCTTTTCAGAGCAGTATGAAGCAGCACACTACAGAAGAATGAATTTAATAGAAAATAAACTATACAAAATAAATACAATTTTTAAAAAGGCATTTCTTGTCCTCAAACTCTGAGAGAGAGAGAGCCAGTAGGGTGTTGATGTAATAGGAACGGAACCTTGGCCAGCGTGCTATATAGATGGGTGGACAGATGGACTGATACATGCATTGATGGGTAGATGAATATGTAAATGTCCCTGTTCCTGCTTCCCCTTTTGCCACTTGGTTTTTGTCTTTCATTTAGTGTTAAGGATTTGACTTATAATGTCAATAAGTTATTCTAAACTGCCTCAGTGCTTTTGGGAACTATAGTATAAATAAATATATAGATAGAGGCACAAAAATGTGTCCTCTTTCTCTTCCTCTTCCCTCCTTTATTTTAATTTCAACATCACAGAGTGAAAACAAAACACATTCCATTTGTTGAGTAAATACTATGTTTCAGGCTTTATCCGTGGCAGTAGGATTATAATAGTAAAAAAGGCAAGGTCTCTTGAGAATCATATTTTAGAGCAGATCTTTCCTTTCCACTTCTTGTACACCAATGAGCTAGAGTTGTACCAAAGATCAATCCTCTCAGTCTTTTGGGTGGTTAAGGTGAGGCCTGGGGACTGGAACACTGAACCCTAGAATCACATACCCAATTGCATAGCAGACATCATTGCTTGGTGTTTAATAGGCATGCAAACCACTAGTACCTTTATCTCCATATACTAAATACAATCTAACCTCCTTATTCAATAATTCTATATTTTCAGATTTGCCTACTCACCAAAGTTTATCTCCTAGCCTTCTTGTTTTTAAATTCTGTTTTAATGATTATTTTTTGAGTGAGAGAGAGTTCAAAAGTGGAGAGGGGCAGAGAGAGAGGAGGGGGCAGAAGATCTGAAGCACGCTCTATGCTGACAGCAGAGAACCCGATGCAGGGCTCAGACTCCAGAACCATGAGATCGTGACCTGAGTCATACTCAGACACTCAACCAACTGAGCCACCCAGGTGCCCCAATACTCCTAGCTTTCTATCGACATTCACAAACATGCACCGAGCAGTCAACATTTTGAGTCATGTGACCTGAATCTTTCAGGCTAAAGCTAACAAGTGACAGTCCTCTTTCTTTTTTCAGCTTGTACTATAAACAAGTGACCCTTCTGTAGTTTTAGTGCTGCATCTTTCACACTTTTGCGCTTTCTGCTAGTGATTTGCTATTTAATATGGCTGCGGAGCCCAGTCTCATAGTGCTGTCTAATGCGCTGCATTATGCTTTACAGAGGGAAAAGCGGGTATAATAGAAAAGCTTCATTCAGGCATTCTAGTGCTGTTGGCCATGAGTTGAACATTATAAATCAACAATATATTTTAAATACAGTTTCTTTAAGCAGAAACATACACAGGACAAGGTCCTATATTGGTGGGTTGAGAATAATGTGACCAAAGGTCCACAGGAGTCTAACCCTATATTTTCTGTAGAAGAAATGAAGCAGTACTCACTAAGTCAGCATTCATGGTGGCTTTATTAAACACGTAACTACCATGGAAAACAAATCAACTGAATTATTTCTTAGGTGTGCTCTCACATAAAAAAAACTGTGAAGAATTGTTCTAGATGAAAGAAAGAAGGGTAACAAGCAAATAAAAGCATTAATAAACAGGGTGGTTTCAAATATGAAATCTAATGAAGAAAATTAAGGGCAGGAAAAAGAAAGATGGTAACTGGGAGGAACAAGATCGCTTAAGATTAGATGGTCAGAAAGGCCCTCTTGGATGAAGTAGCATTTGTGCTGAGCCCTGAATATCCAAAAGAAGCCAGCTATGAAGAAATAGGAGAGGTAGAGGATTCCAGGCAGAAAACGAAGCATAAAAACTTTAAGTATATTCCAAGAAAAGAAAAGGCTAGTGTGGCAGGGGCATTGTTTGACGGCGGGAGAGGAAGGAGGCGGGGTGTGGGGGGCCCTGGGAGGCAATTTATATTTTAAGTATAAATGGAAGTCATATGAGAACTCTGAGCAAGGAAATGATCTGATCTGATATACATTTTTAAGCCTCCCTTTGGCAGCTATGTGAGGAAGAAATTCCAGCCAGGCCAGGAAGAAAACAGAAAGAGCTGGTCAGAGGTGACGGCAAGATCCAAAGGAGAGATGCTGGTGGCACAAGACTACGGCTCTAGGGATGGTGTGACATGAATGGATTCTGGATGCTGACAGCACTTGTGAAGGGCCAGCAAAAGAGAGGGATTAAGGGTGCCTTTTGGGTGGCTTGAGCCCTTTGAAGGAATTGTCCTGGGGGAAAAATCATGAATTCTGCTGGCAAGGTCTAGAATGCAGTTTCAGAGAGGACTCTACGGAGTTCAGTAAGAAAATTAGAGCCAGATACTCTGGAAAACAGTATGGAGGTTCCTCAAAAAATTAAAAATGGAACTCCCCTATGACCCAGCAACTGCACTACTAGGTACTGATCCAAAGGATACAAAAATGCTGATTCAAAGGGACATATGAACCCCCACATTTATAGCAACACTATCCACAATAGCCAAATTATGGAAAGAGCCCAAATGTTCATCGACTGACAAATAGATTAAAAAGATGTGGTACACAAACACACACAAACACACACACACACACACACACACACACACACACACACAGAGGAATATTACTCAGCAATCAAAAATAATGAAACCTTGCCATTTGCAACAACATGCATGTATGAGAGTGTATTATGCCAAGCAAAAGAAGTCAATCAGAGAAAGATAAATATCATATGATTTCACTCATATGTGGAATTTAAGAAACAAAACAATGAACATAGGGGTAGAGAAGGAAAAGCAAGATAAAAACAGAGAGGGAGACAAACCATAAGAGACTTTTAAAAACAAGAACAAACTGAGGGCTGCTGGAGAGATGATGGGGGGAATGGGCTAAATGGGTGGTGGGAATTAAGGAGAGCACTCATTAGGATATGCACTGGGTGTTAAATGTAAGTGATCAATCATTAATTTTACTCCTGAAGTCATTATTACACTATTTGTTAACTAACTTGGATTTAAATAAAATTTAAAAAGTAGAAAAGAAAACGCTGGTAATGTAAATTTGGGCATCACTGACATACAGGTGGCATTCAAATCCTTGGCACTGATGCAATCAGATAGCAAAAGGAGCAAACAAGTGAACACCAAAATGTTGTATAGATCAACAAACATTAAGGGCAAATACAGGAGAAAGAAAAGTCGGCCAAGAAAACAAAGAATGAATCTCCAGATGAAGTAAAAAGGAACTCAAGGCTTAAAATTATCTTTTACAAGAGTGTTAGAATCATGTAAATGTCATTGTCTGTATTAAGAAAGTGTCGCTGTAAAACAAAATAACCACTCTGTTGGCATATTACTATTCTTGCTATCATCGTCTGTAGTGACTGATTAAGCAGATAATATTAAGTATTTGCCTTTATTTATGTAATACACTTGTTCTTATAATTTTCATAAGCAAACAAATATACAAAATGAATAAAGTTTCTTATCCTGCATATAGATTATTCAGCGCCATAAGCTGCTGGAGATCTTTCGTGAAAAGGAGCATAGCAACCAGGGTCCCTCTCCAGGATGCACAACTATGGCCGATATGCTGTTTGGTCCCTCTGCGCTTGACATTCTCCATTGTGTTTGGCAGCTGAGGTTACCTGTTTCTTTCTTTCTTTCTTTCTTTTTAAATATTTTTATTTATTTCTAGGAGAGAGAGAGACAGCATGAGCAGGGGAGGGTCAGAGAGAGAGGGAGTCACAGACTGAAACAGGCTCCAGGCTCTGAGCTGGCAGTCAGCACAGAGCCCGACGCGGGGCTCGAACCCACGAACCGCGAGATCATGGCCTAAGCAAAAGTCGGACGCTTAACCGACTAAGCCACCCAGGCGCCCCTGAGGTTACCTGTTTCTGAATTAAGCAAGACAATGCTGAAACATGGCCACAGTTACAGATGGGCAAGTACAATGAACCTAATGATAATTTGGGGATTCTTTTGTTATTCTTATTATCATCATCTTACAACAGAATTTACAGAATATTTATTCATTTTAAATCATTTGTTGTTATAAGCAATGGAAAACTAGGCTTGCTGCCACCGACTGCGGGCGTAGGTCAGGGCTTGATAAAGATCACTGTAACCCCCTCACGCAGCATCCTTTTACTCCATGTTGAAACGAAGCGAATCCTGGATTAACTACTTTTTGTAAGGAAAATGTCCCCCACCTCTGCCAGCATCCTGTGCAACCTCACTCGACCACCCACCTCCACCTCACACAAACTCAGTTTTATGTTCAGAAGCTTCACATTCTCCTTGTTCTCATTCTTTTCATTTATACATTTATATCAAGTACTGCACCCCAGCACCCAGCAAAGTGGCTAGAAAATAGCAGATTCCCAATAAATGTTAAAACGGAATTTGCAGTTGCCCTGCTTTCTAAAATCTTTTATGTTTTGATGCAGAACCTCTAACTCAGCATAATTCATTAATTTATGATTTGTGGATCTTTAAAGCCACAGTAAGTACTTTATAGCATCTACTACAGACAAGACATTCATTTTAAAACAGTAGCTATTACAAAAACCCTACCTTTGAGGAACTGACAGATTAAATGTATTGAATACTATAAAAGTATCAAAATAAGTGCCAAATATATAGGATATACTAAAAATATCAAAGTTCAAAGGAAAGAGATTAGCATGCACAAGAGCCACTGGAGAACATTTCTTAGAAAAGGCAGAATTTAAGCTAAATATCAAGGATAGGCTTGAGAAGAAGGACAGGGAATACCTTGCTGGGATAACAAATATGAGCTCCGATCCAGAACCAGGAATATGTGGTAAATTTCAAGGATTGAGAAGTACAACAATTTGTAAAAATAAAAGATCAGTTTCCAAGAAAAAAAAAATGGAAAAAGCAAAATGAGCAAGGCAAGACAGGCTCTTGCCCTGGACGATAGCTATTTTTCATGCTTAAGTTCAGAATCTCTTTTAAAGCAGCAGGGAGCAACTGTGAATTTTGTAATTATTAAAGAGAAAAAAGATCAATTTGTAAGAAGGTTTTAAGATAGCTTGCAAGGAAAGAGATACTACTGAGGGCAGTGAATCCAGTGAGAATATGGTTAACATAATATAAGGATTAGGAATGGTAATGAAAACTAGCAGAATATATTGATTAAATATGGCTGAGGAAGAAAGACTGCACTGAAGCTTCCAGCTAGGGTAGCTAGAGCGATGAGGGTATTATTGACAGATATAAAGAAGTCAGAACATATCAGAGCGAAGCTGTTTTAGGAAGGAAAGAATTCTAATTTAGACTTACTGACTCTGGGGTGCAATTAAAGCACCTCAATAAAGCTGTTAGAGGAGTCCCTGGGTGGCTCAGTCAGTTAAGCATCCGACTTTGGCTCAGGTCATGATCTCTGGGTTCAGGAGTTTGAGCCCCATGTCTGGCTCTGTGCAGACAGCTCAGAGCCTGGAGCCTCCTTCATATTCTGTGTCTCCTCTCTCTCTCTCTGTCTGTCCCCAGCTTGTTCTCATGCTTGCTTGCTTGCTTTCTCAAATAAATAAAACACTAAAAAATTTTTAAAGCTGTTAGAGTAAAAAAAGGTGCCTTGCAGAAACATCTACTAAGGAGGTAGAGGGTAGGACTGTACATTAGAAGAGAAACATTTCCAGCCTTCCTGGAAGATACAAGCAACCATCTTTGGCTTCATATTATGAGTACATATTGAGCAAAGTCCTGCTTTTCAGCATTTAATACATTTTGATAACATTTTGAACTCATCTCTCAGATGAATCCCTAGGAGACCCTTTGTTGGTTTTTTTAAAATTTTTTAATGTTTTTATTTATTTGTGAGAGAGAGGGAGGGAGAGGGAGAGAGGGGGAGGGGGGAGAGAGAGAGAGACAGAGAGAGAGAGAAAACGAGCGAGCTTGAGCAGGGGAGAGCCAGAGAGAGAGGGAGACACAGAATCTGAAGCAGGCTCCAGGCTCTGAGCTGGNCCCTTTGTTGGTTTTTTTAAAATTTTTTAATGTTTTTATTTATTTGTGAGAGAGAGGGAGGGAGAGAGAGAGGGAGAGGGAGGGAGAGGGAGAGGGAGAGAGGGGGAGGGGGGAGAGAGAGACAGAGAGAGAGAGAAAACGAGCGAGCTTGAGCAGGGGAGAGCCAGAGAGAGAGGGAGACACAGAATCTGAAGCAGGCCCCAGGCTCTGAGCTGGCTGTCAGCACAGAGCCTGACGTGGGGCTCGAACCCACGAACTGTGAGATCATGACCTGAGCCGAAGTCGGATGCTTAACCGACTGAGCCACCCAGGCGCCCCCGAGACCCTTTGAATCAAAGGAAAATGGACAAACTTCTGAGCTCTACAATATTCTTCAGGACCGTTATTTGAATGCATATTTACCCATTAGAAGTATTTCAAACAGCTACCAATAGAGGGGAAGGGCAGTTCCAGAGAGAACGCTACTCTGGAGAAGACACTGATGTTTGTGGCCGTGCTAATGAGCTATGTCTGCAGGCATCACACACGTGGCAGGGTGTCTGTTCCTCAGCTAAGGAACAGCAACATAAGGCCAGATAATCTGGAATGTTCCTCCTATTTTTCATTCTGGTTTCTATCAGATTCCATTGTACTAAAGCAACAATGCCATAACTTAGGAAGAAAATTAAGTAGAAAAGAACAAGGACACAGAAAAACCAAGCTGAGAGGCTCTTCACTAGAAGAGCTACTTGTCCATCAGGACGAGCTGCCTCCCTTGCATTGCCTAGGGCTGTTCAAAAAGCATTTTCTGTGTCTCCAATGACTGGTTACGGTAATTAAAGGGCTGCTTAGATATGCAACAACATGGATGGAGTGAGAATTCTAATAGAAATGAGTATTAACATTATGTTTTAGTACATGTGCATTTAATGAGTAAAATCCCATACATTGATTTTTCTTCTTCATGTGACTGCTTCATCCAGAGAGGAGAAAATGTGCTCTGTGTTTTGACTGCACTAATCAGAGTAACCGGAAGAGGGGTACCAGTATCCACAGCTGCCATTTAATGTCCCTGGTGCTTTTCATATCTAACGTGCATAACCTCACTGAATCCTCAAAACAACCATCTACATACCATTTTGATATTAGACATTAAAAAAAATTTTAATGCTTATTTATTTTTAAGAGAGAGAGAGAGTGTGAGCAAGGGAGTAGCAGACAGAGAGAGAGAGAGACACAGAATCCGAAGCAGGCTCCAGGTTCTGAGCTGTCAGCACAGAGCCCAACGTGGGGCTCAAACTTATAAGCTGTGAGAGATCATGATCTGAGCAGAAGTCAGACTCTTAACTGACTGAGCCACCCAAGTGCCCCGATATTAGGCATCTTATAAATAAAGCAGCTGAGACTAAAAAGTTAGAGTAACTTATTTAACTATCACTTGGTTAGTACATGGTAGAAGCAAGATTTGAAGACAGATTTTTTCCAAAAACCCTTTCCTTCCTATACCTGTACCATTACCAGCGCTTAAGAAACTTAATTCTAATATGCTCCAGAAGAGGTACTGGTTCAGAGGGCCAACTCTAGCACCACATGCTTCAGATCAAGTCTTAGCTGCATGACCTCGGCTAACTCACTCAACCTCACTATGCCTCAGGGACAGTGGAGATGATGGTGATGCTAACACCAGAAGGCTGTTTTGAGGGTTAAATATGTTAATCTAAGTGAAATATTTACCTCCCTGTGCCTGGTCATATAAACGCTAGCTACTGTTATAGTGTCTGGTGGCTGGTGTAATCACTATTACATCTAAGGTTTACCAGAACCTCAAGAAATGGGCAATAGTGTCACCCCGTCTTACTAATGGGAAACCTGAAGCTCCAAGAAACCAAAGAACTGGCCTAAAATCACACCACAGAAAATGGTCCACTTTGGACTTTAATCCAAATTCTCTTAAGTCCAAAGTCTCCATTTCTTTCCTTTTCTATATTTAAAACACATGTGCCTGGGGAATTAAGGATGGAGGCCACAAAAGAAAAAAATAAAAACAACATTTTAGGGACTTAAGCAGAAGTTTGTTGCCACCATACAGCCTATTCAGATCTGACATAGAATAGGTGGCCCTCCTATAGGCTGACACTCTACTGAATGGAACACATGGACTCCACCATCCCTGTCGCAGGGGACAAGAGAGATGGAGGAGGTGCAGCATCCCTAAATGACTCAGCCAGAGTCACACAAACACATCCATATAAAATCCACGTGTCCAAAGTAGGCACATGACCCAAACTTGACTGCAAGGGAGGCCGGGGACCTCAGGAGAACAAATAAATATTTCATGATCTTTGTGCCAAAATAAACAATTGCTTACTATTTGAATTCTTTGATGTCTTCCATGAAGTGAGGAGTTTTAGATTTTGGAGAAACACATTACCAAAATTTTAATGGAACGTCTATTATAATGGACGCCTATCATTTGATCTGCTCAATGTCACTTCCTTCCCTCCCTAGAAGTTTTCACTAAAACAGAGTGAAACATCAGTCTCTGTCCAATGATAACTTATACATGTGCGCCTTGGCAGCTGTCAGTAGCCATTGGGATTCAGCCATTCTTCAGTAGGAGGGAATTGCAGGGACAAAGATATAAAAGACAAGAGACAATAACAGTTTGTCAGTGTCTACCGCTCTATTTCCAGTGGTTCCTGGAGCATGGGTTAGTTAATATTCAGTACAGTCTTACCAAGTGTTGACGGTTCAGCCCTAATCTGATGGAGTCAGCATCCATACTGATTGATCAGTATTTATTATCCACGAGAGCCTAATATTTTTAACATTAACCCTGTCTGCGACCGATTTCCAGTCTTGGTTAGATCCCTTCGCCAAACCTCTTTTGCCTTTTAGTTTGAGTAAGATTTCTCTCATTTCCCCCCCAAAAATATCTGATTAATTGATTCACTTAATAAATACTAATTAAGCAACAGGGCACCTGGGTGGCTCAGTCTGTTTCAGCCTGTTAAGCATCTGACTTTGGCTCAGGTCATGATTTCACGGTTCATGAGTTCAAGTCCCGCATTGGGCTCTCTGCTGTCAGCACAGGGCCTGAGTCTGATCCTCTGTTCCCCTCCCCCTCTGCCCTCCCCCACTGGTTCCTTCTTTCTCTCAAAATAAACAAATTAAAAAAATAAAAAATAAATACTAATGAAGCACTCACAATGGACTAGACAATAAGTGTTGTAGATAGGGTAGTGCACAAAATACACTGTTGCTATGGAACTTACAGAAAAGCATGATTTTTGTGAAAACAGTCATAAGTCCACCAGTTTATACTATGTAAAGTGATTTCAGTCTCTTGTTCAGTATTTGAGATTCAAAAGTAAAATTTAGTGTTAAGTAACCAAATGAATAAGCTACTCATTATGTAACTTTCATTCTATATGAGCCTTAAGAAACAAGGAGCAAATAATTTGTATAGGAGTTTGGTTAGATAGAATTAGAGCCATGTATTGATTGAAAGAGCATAGGGCAGCCATGTCACATAAAATATATAATGACACACACACAATCCCTGAATGACAAAAGCAAAAGCTAATATTCCATAGTTCTCTAGAACACTGACAATAAAATATTTATATTCCTTTTTAGTAAGAAGCAATGCCTGCAGTAATTGTTGCCAGCACTATGCTCAAGTCCCAAGGTGGGGTGGGGGTTGGGGAAGGGGAACTCAGAAAGGGTATCA
>NW_027530997.1:1056996-1237150 GCF_008692635.1 Crocuta crocuta | reverse complement strand
AGCCTGATTAAGGTGTTCACACCTTAGGCGTATAAATATAAAGAAAGCCCTAGGGACTTGAAGATATAAAAACTTTCAAGTCAGCATTCAAAGCATAGGTCAGTGCAATTAAAAATAAAATAATGTTTTGCCACATTCAAAATACACTTAAATATCATGTTTTAAGATATTATTTCTTTTATTCCTTTTTTTCCTAGGAAAAATCCCAATACTTGTTTTAAGATATAAAGCTTTAGAGGATTTAAAAATAAAAGTACTTCTTGGGCATCTAAGTGTTTTATGCAAAATACATATTTAAATTACATAAGCCTTAATGAATAAGATATGAATTCAATCTCTGCTAAATTATATGTTACTTCAAAACCTATGCCGATGATGCTAGATAAACATTTCTAAAAATAAGGTATCCAATACTCAATGAATCCTAAGTTTATGGTCCATCTCTAGGATTAATGACAGGCCGGGATTTTCACCTTCTTGTCATGCAGCCGTAAAGGTTGAGTTTATAAGTTCCTATTTCTGTGCCAAGAGATTCACATTTAGAGAATTTCTTTCCACTATGCTGGAGCATCTTGTCTTAAACTGTCATTATACACCACTCATCACTATCAACGTCAAATGTAATAGCACCAGCTGCTCCTGCCTCAGAGAAAAATTCTCCAGCTTCAGAGTTTAGATGCTGACCATCCTAGAATTTCTGTAGTCCTATCAAACTGCCAGTTTGATTAGTAATGAGAATTTTCAGCTGGACTTAAATAACAATACCCCTTTATTTCCTAAGAATGGGCTGGAATGGCAGCTCTCCCCATCCCTGGTAGCTCTGTCTCCCACCTCTTAAAGCCCCCATTCTCTTAGCCAGAGATGACTGCCACAACTCCAGGCACCCTATCCTTATCCCAGGTCTCAGATGGTCTCATTTATTTTAGAGACTTTCCAAATGTCACCCACAATATTTTCACCTCAAGCTCAATGGCTAAAACCGTGTCAGGTGACTGAGAGCCTTGACTGCAAGACAAAATGGGGAGTGCAGACTTTTAGCTCATTGACAATATGCTGAACTAAAAATAGAGGCTATTTCTAAGGAGGAAAAAAGAGAATGGAGAGTGGGATGCAGCTAGAACATCAAGCAGACGTTTGTATAAAACTTTACGCTTTTTAAAAAGCGTGTATTATCACATGTGAAGAAGAAAGAGCATATATTACTTTCATTTTACTGACAGAATTGAGTCCTAGGAAAAGTTGTACAGTGGGGACCAGGTTGGTAATCACTATTATCCATATACAGAGAAAGCTGGCCCACAGGGTAACAAAGAAGGAAATAAAAGGAGCAGAAAGAAAAGTGGTAACCTCACTTTGCCTTGAGCTAATTTGGCGTGCTTCTGTTCTTAGCCACCAGAAGGACACTGTGCAGAATCAGCTGATAGCTTAATAGAAAAGAGAGCTGATATTTTTTTCAACACTTGCTTTGTATCAGGTGTTACACATGAGTATATTTGTGCCTGAAAATTTACACAGAGATAGCATCTATTGAGTCATGAAAAACCAAAGGATGTTTGCATGTAACCTATTTCCAATGGCAATGAAACCGATTATACAGTTTGCGTTCCATACCACTACAAAGAGGAGAAACCCACCTGATCTGCACCAACTGCCACTAAATATTTTGTCCTACAGAAATCAGTAATGTTTGGGTCGTGTGCTCAGAGTGGCAATCTGCTCACTCAACACATTTCCAACCAGTTTTTCTCTTGCTGTCCTCCAAAGCCTAGAAAGCTAAACATCTAATATCGCTTCTACTCGAGGACAGTCACATGACAGTCCTGGACAGCTCCGTAAGTAAAGGTCTCTGGAAAGGGCTTCTCTTTTTGCATGAAAAAAATAAGTCTTTTGGAAGAGAATGGGTTTGGCTTTTCTATATATTTTATCTTTCTCTAACCTTAACAGAAGGTCTCTGAGGTCAGCAGCCATCTTGAAACCATAAGGGAAAAAGTCACCTACTAAGAATGTCTAGGTAAAAATAAAAAATACCTAGGTTTCCTGATAACATTTTGAATGGCTGTGGCAACCTCTGATGGCTATTTTGGAATTCTTATTATGTGAAAAAATATTCAGTGTTCAAGTTACTCTTTGTCATCTTCTCTGTGGCTTGCAGCTAAATACTTTCTTCAGTGAACAGGTCGGTACCTGGCTTCAAAGGCTCTTCTAGCTATTATGTTAACCTCAGGATCCACTAAAATCAGCATGCTCTGTTTGTTGCAGAGACTGCTTCAACATGTCACTACCTCTTTCCCGGGCTGCCCTCAAAGCTGCTTCTGCCTCCTCCATGGTGGTAACCACCATCAGGGTTGTCGTGGGCTGACCTGTAGCTCTGGTATCAGCAGGCTTTCACTAAGAAGGGTGTTGCTCAAATACTGATCTAAACATGTAGAAAGCACATCTTTGATACTCATTGCTGCTTTCCTTTTTGGGATGCATCAAGTAACATAGAAAAGCAGACACTTGTCTACTGTCCATATGAAGGTCACCCTTCCCTTTCTCACCATTCCCAAGTAGTTGCCACTCGTATGAAATACACGCATACATGCGCGCACACACACACACACACACACACACGCACATGCACATGCACACAGCCCAAGAGCTAGATATTTAGAGATGCTACATCTACCTTTGAGGTCATCTTTAGGTTCAAAATTCATAGTTTAATCACACAAAAATCATGTAGGATTTAAATTGTTATCTCTATTTTGAAAAAACTAACATGCTTAAATTCAAGCAACTGGTAATTGGAGAAAACAAAATTAATGTCATGTATGACCCAAATCACTTAATTTTTCCACTTTATTTCACTTCCTCTGCTGGTCAGCATACTAACTAAATCTATTTCTAACTAAATTACAATTATATTTAAAAAATAGCAGGAAGCAGTAACTGACTTGTCATGCAGTAAATAAGTGCCAAATGAGTGGTACAATAAGTTACCCTAGGAACTCAGAGGAAGAATGTATGTCAAAAGGAAGACTGTTTCAGTACTTAACAATCACCAATAAAATGAGTCATAATTATTTTCTTGAAAAAGATTCCAACTGTTAGTCATGGCTCAGGTTGTCCTTTGAGTAGTTCTCCAACAGTATTACAGTCACAAAAGAAACAGATTATTCAACCCTTTTCAGTCTACTTGAGGCTGACTTACAGGAGAAATCATTCCAGCTGTAGAAACCCAAGGAAGAGAAAACAGTTGTTGGCCAAATTGAGAACAGTGCTCTTCCAGGATCTTTTGCCTGTGACTGCTTGCACACCACCCATCCCAAATCCCAATGTGATTGGTCTTGCAATAAAAGGCTCTGGAATTTGTGGCAGCATGTTTCACAAAATTAAATAAATGCAGATAATTAAGAATTAAATATGTGGGGTGCCTGGGTGCCTCAGTAGGTTGAACATCCAACTTAGTTTCAGGTCATGATCTCATAATCTGTGAATTCGAGCCCCATATCAGGCTCTGTGCTGACAGCCTGCTTCAGATTCTGTGTCTTCCTCACTTTCTTCCCTCCCCTGGTCATGCTTGCTTCTTTCGTGCTCTCTCTCTCTCTCAAAATAAACATTAAAAAATTTTTTTAGGAATAAAATTTGCTCAGGAGACAGTATCTTCCAGGGTAAAAGGTTGTGAGCATGGTACTTGATTTGTTTCCTCATTCAATAAACACTGTCTTTTATATAAGACATTTTGCTAAGATTTGGACATTCAGAAACAATTGACACCTGTCCTTTTGTGGGGAAAAAAAGAAATAATGAAAGGGATGTGGCAAGAGAAATAAAGAAGGGAGGAAGGAGAAAAAAGGAGGAAGAGGGGAAGAAAGGAGGGAGAGGAGAGGGAGGGAGGGAAGAGAGAAAAGGAAGCAAGAAACGATGAAAGGAGAGAAAGACGACGGGAACAAGAAAAATATTTCATATGGAACGAATATAAATTAATGGTCAGTTCTATACAGACATTTTTATGGCAGGGTATGGATTAATTTATTAATTAATTTAATAATTTTTTTAAAAATCAGGGCTGGACTACTATCTTAAAAATATTAGATACCAATAGACACATGAAAAGATGCTCAACATACACTTGAAACTATTACTACACTGTATGTTAACTGAAATTTAAATAACTTGAAAAAGAAAAAAATGTTCAACATCATTAATCATCAGGAAAATGCAAGTCAAAACCACAATGAGGTACCACCTTACACCTGACAGAATGGCTAGAATCAAAAACATAAGAAATAACAAGTGTCGGTAAGAATGTAGAGGAAATATAAAGAACTATAAATTGGTGCAGCCCTGTGGATAACAGTTTGGATGTTCCCCAAAAAGTTATAAACAGAATTACCATATGACCCAGTATTTCCGATACTATGTATTTATCCAAAGAAAACAAAAACAGCAATTTGAAAGGATATATGCACCCCTATGTTTATTGCAGCCTTATTTACAATAGATAAAGCAGGTGTGGTGTGGAGTGTGTGTGTGTGTGTGTGTGTGTGTGTGTGTGTGTGTGTGTGAGAGAGAGAGAGAGAGAGAGAGAGAGAAATGGAATATTACTCAGCCATTAAAAAAGAATGAGATCTTGCCATTTGTGACAACATGGATGGACCTAGAGGGTACTATGCTCAGTAAAATAAAACAGTCAGAAGAAGACAAATACCATATGATTTTACTTATATGTATAATGTAAAAGGCAAAGCCAAAAAAAAAGTAAGCAGAAAGAGGCTCATAAATATAGAGAACAAACTACAGTTGCCAGATGAGAGGTAGGTGGGGGGATGGGGAAATGAGTGAAGGGAAATGAGAGGTACAGACTTCCAGTTATGGCACAAATAACTCATGGGAATAAAAGGTATAGCATAGGGAATATAATGGTATTGTACTAGCACTGTACTGTGATAGATACTAGTTATACTTGGGGTGAATGTAGCCTAACATATAGAGTTGTGGAATCACTATGTTGTACACCTGAAATTAATGTAATATTGTGTGTCAACTCTACTTCAATAAAAAATAAATAAAAATCTTTTAAAGTTAGAGATGATTTCAGTCCTAGTGGAGTTTATAGTCTAGTAGAAGCAGGAAGGAATCAATACCTTAATGGGTGATTGTTCCTTTGCTGGTCTTTCACAAGTTGACTATGGTATCTAAAGCAGGTCACATAATTGTCTGGGCTTCAGTTTCTTGATATGTAAAAGTAGCAGTTTTCCATGCCTTTCCTAACTTGCCAGGGTTGTTGTTTTTTTTTTTTAATAACAAAATATGTAGTGTTTTTGAAATAATTTTTTTTGGATTGTAAAAAATTTTACAAATAGAAATGGAATTTTTCCACTTGGCCATCCTTCAACCAATGGAATTTAGCACTGAGCAAGAAAATTACACGCTCTCAAGGAGGAGTTCAGCACGGTAAACTCACTGTCAACACTAAGAACATCCAGGAGAATAGATGTGAAAAGCAAGTTTTTCCAGCTTTGACTGATGGCAATTTATCTTCCAATCCCTTGCCATAACATATCAAAACAAAAAACACCCACCGTGACAGTCATATAATAAACCATCTGCCCACTTTCCTATATATATGACTACATCAAGGTTTACCCTCAGACCTCCTAAAACTATGCGCTGTTAGGCTTGAAATGTAGCTGTGCCAAAGCACATAACACAGACAATTAAATGGCACATTTCTATGATTAGACACACAAACTTCCTGAAAGATTTATCGCCCTCCAGACTGAAGGTCCATGACCTTCAGATAAAACTTCATCATTTGCACAATAAGAAGAGAGGGGATAGTTTTTTGAAATTTTGCTTTAAACAACCACTGTGCATATCCACAACTAATATCTTGTTAGATTGCCCAAACTTTGCCAGTGAAGCCTCATCTCCTAACATGGGGAGCAAACATTCCAAGGAAGACGTATAGACATGATTATGGTAAAACACTTGAGTGGTCCCAGTATCTCTTTCAATCATCTCAGCTGAAGGCAATTCTATCTCAGATACTCCTATCGGAATTTGAAAAACCTAGCCATTCAGCAGTTTTTAGTTAAAATTATTTCTAACTGATAAAGACTAAACATTTTAACTTTCTGTACCTAATTAATAAGGATACAAGGGGCTCAACACATGTTTCTTTCACTTAGATGCTCCAGGCAAGTACTGAATCTCTGGATACTCCGTGACATCACCTATTAAATCTGTTTCAGGGTATAACTCCCATTTTCCTGACACATCTTTCTTGCTTTTCTCAGCTTCTCCCCCTCATCCACTGGTAAACTTGATGTAGAAGTAGCAATATTCTCCTTGTCAAGTAGGGAAGGAGCAGGTGGAAGGCTGAGTGAAGACATGTTCTAAAAGAAGTCATGGGAAAAGACAGGAGGGGCTCAATGCACAGCCTGGGGATAAATAACTTTCTACTGTCAAGACGGAGAAGAAGATTAATAATGTCTATCAAGGAGGAAAGGAATAATAACAAATAAGGGTCAAGAAAAGCAGGAGTGAGAAATGCAGATTGTGTAAGTAGCTTGATGCAAGAGACCAGCAAGTAGAAAAATCCTAGCTTATCTGAGACATTTACTCTTTGTCCTTGATCTTCTTGTCATACTTCTTGCCTAAGGTGGAAAGAATGAGAAAGATGGCAGAGTCCAGAGAATATAGATAAGTGGGAAAAGCAGCCACAGCAAGAAAGAGGAGAAAGTTTATTTGTAATGATTAGTCTTAAACACACTCATATATCTTTGTTTTGACTATTGTACTTGGGTTTACTGTTAGACTACAAATAACCTTGAAAGCAATAGCTATACATAGTCTTTATCATTCAACAAATGGATATTTAATGACTATCATATTCATCGAAGTGGAATAGAATCTATTCAGTACACCTATACAATAGGTGTCTTGTTCACCACGTCTCTTAGAACCTAAGAAGGAAGATATTACTTATATTCAAATAACTTCAAATCAAGTGAGGATAAAAGAGAAACCAAAATGCTGTAAGACTTCAAAGGGGATGAGATACTGAGATGCCTGCTTCAAAAAAAGCAGAACTAAAATTGCACCATAAATGAGGGGTAAGATTTCAGTAGGTAGAAGTGAAGAAGATGCAGATGTGGAATGGTAGGGAAGGCAAAAACTCTACAAATTGTTTTTGGAAGCAATACAGAGTAAATAAACCCCTTAAAAAAAGAAATTGGAAGGTGAAGCTGAAAATCAAGGTGCCTAACAAATTCAGTTAAAATAAGAAGTCTGATTCTGGTGAAGAAAATGAAGAGCTTAGCACAGGTCTAAATGTGAATTGGTGCAGTCAAGCCTCTTAATTCCACTATAATTAGAACATCTCTGTAGAGTTTATTAAACACAGACCATGAAATGGACAGTCCACCACATATTAGAGAAACTAAGTATTTTCAGGACAAGGGAACCTTATTGCTTACACAAAATGACTTCACAATAGAAACACAATTTTCCCCAGTTGTCCAGTAATAAACTGCTAAAATATCCCGACTATTTTTTAATGTTTATTTTTTTATTTTTGAGAGAGAGACAGAGAGAGAGACAGAGAGAAAGAGAGAGCAAGCAGGGGAGGGGCAGAAAGAGAGGGAGAGAATCAGAAGCAGGCTCCAGGCTCTGAGCTGTCAGCACAGAGCCCCACACGGAACTCAAACCCACGAACTGTGAGATCATGATCTGAGCCAAAGTCCGGCACTCAACCATCTGAGCCACCCAGGTGCCTCTCCTAAGACTATTTTATACATGTATCTATCACAATACAGAGGTGTTGATGATCTGATTTCTAACACATAGGGTGACAACTGGTTTATTCTTTTTGGTGTTAACGTGTAGATAGTATAAAGAATGTGAACATTAGGCACTAAGTGCTTTGTCATTCCATTTTCATGTTGCAACAAATTAAAAACTGTCTTATAACCTGGTTTTGAGAAGGATTTTACGTAAAGATGGAGTATAGAAAGAAGTGAGGTGGATACAAGCAGTGAAACATGATGGTTTTGCAAGCGTTGGGAAAGATAAAGGCAACAGGTCAAATAGATCTTGGCTTCCTGCATCTGTTAAGGAAATATGTGAAAAGAGGGGATGACAAAGCCAGAAGAAGTCTATTCTGTCACATTTGCATCAAATTATAAAAAGCAGAACAAAAATCAAACAACACTGTGTTGTTTCAAGAGGCTTTGAGGGATGCTTGTGGATAAATCTGGAAAGTCTCTCTAGTCAGGGCAGATAGAATAAAAATTACCCATAAATTTTAAGGTAATTTGGATTTCCTTCTCACATCTCAAGCACAGAAATAGTCTGATTTTCTGAGACAATGACGAGACTCAGAAGGCTTAAGTCAGTAATGTAAAGTCAAAATCACTCTTTACCATTTTATCATGGTTATAACAAACTCATTCTTAATAAATAAGATAAATATGGTGAAACCATACAGAGTTATAACAGCCAGAAGGAAATTAAATACTTAAGTTTTCCTCCACATAGAATGTTATTTTGATGGTAGCATAAGCTAACTTCTGAGTTATTTTGGTATTACTAATTTACATTATATTGAAAACTAATCTGTAACATCTGGTTTTGCTACAGCAACATCAATACTCTACATTTATGTTCTTTGCTATAAAACATTTCCTGAATCATATATCATTTTTTACATTATTATGAAAGCATCATTTATTGAGTTATTACTTGTGTTTATTCTCCTTGGATTTTTCCCTTCACTTCCATTAAAAAAAATTAGCTGGGCTTCAACTCTGTAGTTGTCTGAAGAAAAAGCTCTATTTTTTTGTTTCTGAAAATGTGTGTTTTTTTTTTTAAGAAAGTATATCAAATTATCCTACAGGGAAGAAAGACAGGAAAGTACCTGAGGTGAAGAGAAGTGTCAGACATTAGCTCCCAGGCTAGAGAGAGGAGATGGTTTCAGGATTTTGAAAGTATCGTTACCAAAGCTTCCTGCCTTCCCAGAGACGAGAATTGCAGTATCTCAGAAGGAAATGTCTGTTCAACAAATCTAGTGAGTCTGGATGCCAGGTACCAAAGTACTCAGCCTCAACAAAAGTTGCTTTCGAGATACCCCATGGGCTTAGACAATATGACCTCCAAATCCACAGTGACTGAAATACCTCACTCACAATTAGATGTTCCCAATCTTTCTAAAACTTGAAATTTGTAAGACCACATGCAGAAGGGAAGAGGGGGGAGTCCAGCAGTAACTGAGTCAGAATTTCCCATCTAAATATATATATATATACACATGATATATATCAATATATATACGCTATATATATATACACACACACATATATATATATATATCGTACTGTGACATTTCTTGCACAGATACTTGTTCAGTACAATTTATACTTGCTTTGGAGCACATGTATCATGTAACACAGATGCACTATCTTATTCCTAACTGAATAAAATAATTTTAATCGAGTTGGAAGACTTTGAAGTTGGAGGGTTTTGAAAGAATACCTTGCCATTTATCTCTCACCTAATATTTGAGGGCTAAAATATTTAATTCTTTTTTTCCGTAAAAATAACTTTTACTTTTTAAACTTGGTCCCATTAGAAGAGACTGTTTTTATCCTTTCTACCATCCATCCTTACTTGCAACAGATGGATACAAGAAACTTGAACTTGTCATCTTCAGCCATTCTTGGAATTACTATTTATTATTATTCTGATATGCCCAGGAAAAGTTCTTCTTTCAAAGGCACAGTGAAAAAAGATTTAGGTGATCGTGGGTTTTTGCTAAGAAATCCACAACTATCTGTGAAAACGTTGGGAGGAGACAATTCAAATTCAGACGTCAATGCTGCACACTGCAGCTATTCTAGGTTATTCTAAGATCAGTGTTACGCTCAACTATTTTGAAAGTTCCCTAGGAGATGCACATATTTTCTTTTTCCCAGGCCTTGAGCAAATGCTTTGGTGCATTTACTTACACTTTCCAAGTTGATAAATGGGTTAACAGAAGAAAGATGTATTGCAAGTTACTAGGAGAGAACCATCTAGTCACTAACTTGCAGTAAGATCTTAGACACATTGCAACATCTAGGCCTCAGTTCTCTCCACTATGCCAAAAATGAATATATGTTTAATAACATCCCTTCCAGATTTTATACTCAAATTCTCTAATTATACAGTAACCAAAAAAACCATCTATTCTAAGAGGCTCTGCAAAAGAAGTCTTAGAAAGTGAGGATAAAGTGGAACCTGATCATCTTACGACATGAGAATACTTTTGTCCTCCAAAGACTCTGAGCAGCTCAGCGTTCTTTCTTTTGTTTTGATAACTTTATTTCTTCAAGTGATACATTCAACTACATTTTCTTTTTGAAAGCATTAAAGGATAGAAATGTGGGAGCAAAAATTATCCCAAAGTTGGAAATAAGGTAGAATAATGAGGATGGTGATACTGGAATATGAGAGCACTCTCAAATAATCCCACCTGATCACTTCTGTTCCCTTCAAGGAACGTAACTTTGTACAACCTACTATCCATAAGTAGCTCACACCTAAGCATTTTACGAATGTAAAGACAGGGGTTCACTCATATAAAACTGGTAAGAGGTGATCGTTCTCCCTTGCCTGGTAGAGAAAGCAACCCCAAAGGCCTATTAGGGGACATGAGCCTCCTAGCATCATCCTATTCCTCTCAGACTACATATCCCAGTTCCTTACAACCCCCTTCAAATCGATTCTGGCTGCTCTGCATGTTATCTGATTAATGAGCTGCATAAATCCTTAACCCATGCTGGTTATCTATTTGTACAAGACTGGGTGTTAAACTGTTTGGAAACTGTGCTTTCAGAAGGGAGTTACTCCTGGAAAGATAAACTACTTCTTTTAGGGGAACACTAGCAGAGCCCTTCCAGACCAGTTCTCTACATTTTAAACGGCCACCTTGTTAAAATGCATGTAATAGGTGACGTGGATCATATTTCCATGTGCTCCATAACTAAGGTATTTAGTTTCTTCCTCTACTTACTTATACACACACACACACACACACACACACGTACACCTTCTAATTTCTGTCATATTGGCTTTTCCTTCTCCCCTTAACTTAAACTGAAACAAAGAACAAATCTTGACAATTCACCTACTAGAATAGTATCTTTTTATTATTTATTTTAGCAGAAAGCAGCCTGTCTTAACGGTAAAGAATAAAGTGGCATAAAACAAATGAGTTTCTAAATTTAAAGCGAGTATTTTGTTGCCAAAGCAACCAGAATCTACAATTATATAATGCAGATAATCTCCTATCATAAGCACAAAACAAAATATATGCTGGGTATGAACAGATCTTGGAAATTGTAATTATTGAAAGAAATGAAAACATGACATTTTACAGTTAACTGGAGTACAGTAACATCTTAAAGTGATAATCTGTTTCTATTTTTATTTTCATGAAAATGAAAACAGATTTTTTCAGCATGCCTTTAGATACAGAAGAGGCAAATATGAAATACATAAGGTACCCCAGAAGGAAATCACAAACACTTTAAATGCCATCTATCACATGGCCAAAGTTACTATGGTGACTCCGAGATTCACTGCCTATCAAGTTGACCTTGATCTTCATTTTACTTTTAACTTCAGATACATAAAACACAATAGCCATGATCAAACAACTGCAAGTATATTCATGAATGCACAAATATGTAAAGAAACTAATGACTAGCGATGACATTTCAACTGAGATTCATCTAACACTCATTAAAACTTGTTTGTGTGATGTGGGGGGTTGCTTTTATGGTCAGTTCTTTTTAAGTTATCTTTTCTTCCACAGCTTTAACTTTTTTAAAAATTCCTTTCTTACATTTTAATATTATATTCAATGGACAAACTTAAGTTCACAATTATGAAAAAACTAGGATTAAAGCTCTACATTCTAGTCTCTTAGGGAGTTCTAAAAAAATTGTAAGGAACTAAATGTATTATGTTATTAATTACAACTATTTTGAATTTTTTCCCTCAAATTCTGCTTTTAGTACTTTTGTTGAGACATGTGACTTGGCATTATGACAGTTTAAATATTTGAGGTCAAAAGAAGCTTAGACAAAAATCAAGTTTGTATATGACATCAATTGTATAATGTTCACACATTACTCTCAGGGCACAAGTTGGTACCTGATACTATGGGAGCTATTTTATTTAGGGTTTCTTTACAAATGATTTACTGATTATATTAAAAGCACTAATTTACAGCTACATAGTAGAAGATTCTGCTGCTTGATTTCTTAGAAATATTGTGAGGCTTCTGGTTGGGAAGTGAAACATACTAAACATATGTAAGAAAGAATTTAGAAGCAATTTGAACCTCTTCTTCTTCTTTCTTCCCTTCATGAAAATCTAAGGCCAGGTCAATAGATGGAACCAAGCAAAGTAGATATCCACCCCGAGCGAAGGAAGAGGAATACAACCAGAGTGACTTGAAGTACAGTGTAGAGTTCAAGGCTGTCAACAGGTCATCTGCCTTCTCAGAGGCTCTGAGCAGGACAAACAGAGCCCAGAAAGGGCAAAGTAAAGCTTCCGCATAGGAGAGCAGCTGAGCACTGGGTTTCAGAGATGAAGCAGAATGAGGAGTGTATCTACACCAGTGTGAACCAGTTTGAGGTGTCGGAGCCACAACGGGGTGAGGAAGGCATTCAATTAAGGTAGGAAGGATAAACTGGTAGTCAGAGTCCAAGCTGGCTGCAGAAAGACTCCTCCAGGAGCATCCCTGGGGTTAGAAACAGGTAGGGAGGGCTTCTAAGTGAAGGTATGGTTGTTAAATTAATGGAATGCATACAAGGTTGATCAAATAAGTCAACATATTCAACATAATCAAAGTTTCTCATTTTTGAAAAAGAATGGAAAAGGAAAAGTATGGAAGTTTCAAGTATGGAAAAGGAAAAATTCAGAATGAACTCTGTGGTGTGAAGTTGGAAGGGGATATATTGGTGGGAACTCACAGCTTTTAATATACAGTCATGTAGAGAGAAATATAAATGTAAATGGGTGTGTATATATATATATATGGATACATATATATCCATATATATATATGTTTGTATGTATATGTATATGCACACTTGTGGTAATTTTTCCCTATGTAGCTCTGAGCAATGAGACCTCAAAAGCAATAAACATATTCATATTTAAATACCATTTTCTACCAAAAGTATCAGTGCTCTCCAGAAGGCTGATCTCAAGCTGAGGTATAAAAACTACCAAAGGACTATTGTGTTGTGCCAAAAAGCAGAAAAGTGTTCCCACAACTAAGAGAATGTGTCAATAAGACCAAAAAAAAAATCAATTTGAAGGGAGACCCACAGGCCAAATTAGATCAATTTTTGCTTCAAAATAAATGATAACATTATAAATCATTGAATAAAACAGAAAACCATTCATTCATATTGATAAATTAATAAATTGGAGTTTGAGGACAAATATTTATATAGTTTCAAAGTACTTTCCTACAAAACATATAATAATTACAAAAGGGGGAGAAAGTATGATTTTGCAGAGGAGAATCAAGGCAGACATCACTATAATCAAATGATCAAAGTAAACATCATCAGTATTTGGACAAATGGAAATTGTAAATCCTCCTGATAGATGCAGTAGGAATACAGTATCACTTCTAACATGTTCCTGCCAAAATGAATAACTTGAATCTAATTATATGAAAGTCAGACAAGACCAAATTTGCAGGACATTCTACAAAATAACAACTTACACTTCCAAAGTATCAAGGTCATGAAAGTCAAAGAAAGGCTGAGAGACTGTTCCAGAGAGAAAGAGAAGACTAAGTGCTAACTCTGATGCTGGACTGCATCATTTTCTTACACAAGGTACACTTGGGATGATTATTCAAACTTGAACAGGGTCTGACAATTAGGTGGCATCATGTACCAAATCTTGCATACTGATTTTGATGGCTTTATTACACTATGTGGCAAATGTCTTCATAGGAAATACTGAAAAATTTTTTTAATGGTTATTTATTTTTGAGAGAGAGAAAGAGAGAGAGAGAACAAACACACCCAAGCAGGGGAAGAGAAGAGAGAACAGGCTCCAGGCTCTGAGCTGTCAGCACAGAGACCAACGCAGGGCTCAAACCCACGAACCATGAGGTGATGACTTGAAGTCCGATGCTTATCCAACTGAGCCACCCAGACAACCCGGAAATACTGAAATATTGAGGAAGGATATGACATCATGTCAGCAATTTAGTCTCAAATATTTCAGGGGAAAAGGAGTTCCTTGTACTATGCTTGCAGCTTGTCTGAAAAGTTTGAGATTTTCAAAATTACAAACATCGTACTTTAAAATTTTCTAAGTGAAAAGGAATAAATACTCTTACCCTGTGTCCTTAAATTCTCCCCACACCCCATCCCATCACCAAAATTCTAGCACTATAAAAGTGTTGTATCTTAGCTTCATGATAGGGAAACATGCCTTCATTTCCTAGTTTTGAGATTAAAATTTTAGGTCAATTTCCTTTACCTTTTGATTTTTCAATGTTATAAATCATAATATTTCTTCACATGGCCTCTTGATGCTCTTAGAAAAATGTTTAAAAATATAGAAATTGGGGCGCTTGGGTGGCTTAGTCGGTTAAGTGTCCGACTTTTGCTTAGGTCANAAACAGAAAACCATTCATTCATATTGATAAATTAATAAATTGGAGTTTGAGGACAAATATTTATATAGTTTCAAAGTACTTTCCTACAAAACATATAATAATTACAAAAGGGGGAGAAAGTATGATTTTGCAGAGGAGAATCAAGGCAGACATCACTATAATCAAATGATCAAAGTAAACATCATCAGTATTTGGACAAATGGAAATTGTAAATCCTCCTGATAGATGCAGTAGGAATACAGTATCACTTCTAACATGTTCCTGCCAAAATGAATAACTTGAATCTAATTATATGAAAGTCAGACAAGACCAAATTTGCAGGACATTCTACAAAATAACAACTTAGACTTCCAAAGTATCAAGGTCATGAAAGTCAAAGAAAGGCTGAGAGACTGTTCCAGAGAGAAAGAGAAGACTAAGTGCTAACTCTGATGCTGGACTGCATCATTTTCTTACACAAGGTACACTTGGGATGATTATTCAAACTTGAACAGGGTCTGACAATTAGGTGGCATCATGTACCAAATCTTGCATACTGATTTTGATGGCTTTATTACACTATGTGGCAAATGTCTTCATAGGAAATACTGAAAAATTTTTTTAATGGTTATTTATTTTTGAGAGAGAGAGAGAGAGAACAAACACACCCAAGCAGGGGAAGAGAAGAGAGAACAGGCTCCAGGCTCTGAGCTGTCAGCACAGAGACCAATGCAGGGCTCAAACCCACGAACCATGAGGTCATGACTTGAAGTCCGATGCTTATCCAACTGAGCCACCCAGACAACCCGGAAATACTGAAATATTGAGGAAGGATATGACATCATGTCAGCAATTTAGTCTCAAATATTTCAGGGGAAAAGGAGTTCCTTGTACTATGCTTGCAGCTTGTCTGAAAAGTTTGAGATTTTCAAAATTACAAACATCGTACTTTAAAATTTTCTAAGTGAAAAGGAATAAATACTCTTACCCTGTGTCCTTAAATTCTCCCCACACCCCATCCCATCACCAAAATTCTAGCACTATAAAAGTGTTGTATCTTAGCTTCATGATAGGGAAACATGCCTTCATTTCCTAGTTTTGAGATTAAAATTTTAGGTCAATTTCCTTTACCTTTTGATTTTTCAATGTTATAAATCATAATATTTCTTCACATGGCCTCTTGATGCTCTTAGAAAAATGTTTAAAAATATAGAAATTGGGGCGCTTGGGTGGCTTAGTCGGTTAAGTGTCCGACTTTTGCTTAGGTCAAGATCTCGCGGTTCGTGGGTTCGAGCCCCACGTCGGGCTCTGTGCTGACTGCCAGCTCAGAGCCTAGAGCCTATTTCAGAGTCTGTATCTCCCTCTCTCTCTGACCTTCCCCTGCTCACGCTGTCCCTCTCTCTCCTAGAAATAAAAATATTTTTAAAAAATGGGGCGTCTGGGTGGCTTAGTCGGTTAAGCGTCCGACTTTCGCTTAGGTCATGATCTCGCGGTTCGTCGGTTCGAGCCCCGCGTCGGGCTCTGTGCTGACTGCCAGCTCAGAGCCTGGAGCCTGTTTCAGTCTGTGACTCCCTCTCTCTCTGACCCTCCCCCTGCGCACGCTGTCTTTCTCTCTCTCTCCTAGAAATAAATAAAATTCTTTAAAAATATATATATATATATTTTAAAAAAATATATAGAAATCATTGAAACATAGTACAGATTTTCACAGGAGAAAACATGCACCAATAGAATACCATGTTTTTATTAATGTTACAAATAGAAATTCATCATAATTGACCTTCTTGCAATATTTTTACAAACCTACTTGGAAGAAGAAATCCTATGGTAGGACCAAAATGTTTTGAGCATAGTCAGTCATTTTGTGGCCACTATGCAAAATGCTAAAAGGTTCTTGACTCATATTTGGGAAGACAGATTTATGATATATTGGACTTTTTAAAGCATCAAGGTTAATTAGAATTGCATGCAGTCCAAAGGTGCACTGAAATTAACTTCTTAAAACTAATTTAACATAAGGTTAGACAATCTATTATCACAATTTGTTTTTGCTAAGTTATTTGTCACTGGAAACCTGGCCTTTTTTATACCATGTATTACTTTATATCCTGTTTTTGGTGTCAATATACCTATTTCTTTATTCAGTAATTGAAAACTCCTATATACAATCTTTTAACATGCAGGTTTCATTTAATAAAACTATTTCTATTTTTGTAAACTTGACCATATATTAATAGTTTTACTTTAGAGGAAAATGCCATTATATGCCAAACCTCAAATTATAAGAAATGTACACTTCTCCATGTTTAACCTAAGAAGGTCTCTTCCATCATTCAATATAATTACAAGGTGAAATCCCCACAGCACAATATTGCACTGTATTTAAATAATTAGAGTTTACATAAAAAATTTGGGAAAAAAAAAAAGGATGAGCAATAAGCATTGTACTAATTCTACAGGTATTTTCCAAACACAACTTGCTAATTGTGTGAGCAAGTTTAATAGTTTGTTAGTGTCCTACTTGAATGGTAAAAACAAAACAAACAAAAGGATTTGTTTTAAGCCACCCAGTGCTAGTATTCCAGACTCTGTGTGTGTGTGTGTGTGTGTGTGTGTGTGTGTGTGTGTGTGTGTGTGTTGGGGGCAGAGTAGAGTAAAGGGTAATTCATCAAGCATAATATTTCTGAAGTTATTCTGTTGGTGAACATGTCAAGGCTTCACTTTCTCCCTAATGTCATCTGATAGCCAATCATTCATTTGCTTATTCGGAGTCATGAAGAACAGTAACTGTTATCTATTAAGAAATCTGGACAAGAACGTGAGAGTAAAGAAGAAATTGCTGAAATCAAAAGTTTGTAAGTGCAAGAATACTCTACAAAAAAGCAGTTGCTTTCTCAGTGAGTTGAGATTAACACAAACATAAAAGAATCGCCTCTTGCCAACTTTATTTGGAGCACCCAGCCATCCATGTGTGATGGAATAAATTTTGAAGTCCAGATGATGCAGGAGATACTTGGAAAGACGGGCGAGAGCATTCAGTTAGCTTTCAAATTTATTTCCTCACACATGGATGACCATTCAGCTTAAATGAAAACAGAGAAGCACAACTCATCTACAAATATGTCCAAGAAATGTTTGGTTTCGTTTCAGAAAATTTTTTCTTTGGCTCAACTGATTTTCCTGGCATGCTTTAAAAAGAAGTACTCAGTTGTCTCAATTTTATAGCAGCAGATCAGATATTAGATCATCTGAAATTGGATTCACACAAGACAGTACAACAACTGAATCTTGATTTTAAAGTGGCAGATAGAGAAAAGAAATACACACCAGGAAACAGTAAAGGAAACTACAGGTCAGATTATTCTTAAAGAGAATCTCCTACATAAAAGAGAGGAGAATAAACTAAAATGTGTAGAAATTTTCTTTCCTAAAATCAACTGATGGTAAAAGCTAGCTTTAAGTGTTAATGAAAATATAGGCTGTAACTTCTGCATACCCTGAACTGCAAAGGATTTCTCTCCATAGTCACTCCAATTTGTTTCTTTATAATTTATCTCCAGATAAGTGAGGAAATAAAAGCACCCACCGTTTATTTAGAAAGAGAAACAAGCCCCACAAACACACTGTATTGAACAGGGATTGACAAAGAAGAGGTGCACAAAGGAAACGAGTCTTTCAGATAGACTGGACCAACAGAGCAATCCATTAGGAGGAACACAAAGCCAAAAAGCAGCATTTTCAAATGCACTGATTGCATTATACATCATTTGTTGTATATTAAATGTTTATCACCACAAATAAAAACCAGAAACTTCCTTTATCCTCACCGTAACTAAAGCATAGACCAGTATGAGAGAAAAAATGAAATAAATATGAAGGGAATATAGACCAAAAAAGTCACTTTTGCTAATAGAGTACACAATAAAATCATCAAATAAAAAGGCTAATTCCAGACCTGACCTCTGAAACAATCCCCTCAATATCTTGTGCTTTCTTATTCCTTCTGTCAAAAGGATAATGCCCCAGTGACCTGGACACCACAAAATAGTGAGCTGGGATGGCCACAAGAAGGAAGCATTCTGGTTCATCTAACTTGATCATGCAGAACAGAGCCACCGACCCAACCTTGACACAAAAGCACAAACAAAAAATAAACTTTTATTACATGAGGGCACTAAGATTTTAAGGCCATTTGTTATGGCCTATTCTAACAAAAGAAAAGACAGCCTGGCTGAACAAAAACATGGGACAACTACATAAACTGGAGCTTCCAAAACAACCAACCAAATGTTTCAATGCTGATAAAAACTGAAATAGTACATTCCTTCCAATGGGATTTTAAAGGATAGCTTTTCAAACCATGAGAGACTCTTGAATGCTGACAAAAACTGAGGACTGATGGATGTGGGGGGAGGGGGGATGGGCATGGAGGAGGACACTTGTGGGGATGAGCACTGAGTGTTATGTGGAAACTAATTTGACAATAAACTGTTAAAAAAAAAATAAAGGATAGCTTTTATTTTCTTCCTTACTAACCAATTTAGAACCTAATGCCTGCCTAAGACATGACCCCACTGTGCTAAAAGCAAGATGATAGAGGTTTTCACCTCGGCTCTGCCATGTATGTTCTGCATTTCTCTGGGCCTTAGTTTCCTCATTTATTAAAATGAAAAGACTGTGCATGTTCACTGTTAGTGTACATTTTGAGTATAATACTAAGCCCATATATATACATTATTATTGTAATCTGGATTTTCTATAGGTAATAGACTTTATAGAAAAATAAATGAAGATATTTGCAAAAACTTATCTAGAAAAATAAGCCAAGTTATGAGTCATGTTTTGAAACAACATGTGAAAATATGGGTGTCAAAGATTCAAGGAAGTTAGTATTACATAACAATTTTGCACACGAACTTGCTGTGGAAATTAATATAAGTCTTCCTTGAAAACAGGTTGAGTATTAAAATTGGTCACACCCATTCAGTACATTATCTAATATAGCCTAACTCATAGAAATCATGGAAAATATGTTTTGCGGCTTGGGGAAGGAAAGCGTATAATGTAGTTAAGGGACTAGAATATGGTTGCAGACTATCTGAGTTTGATTCTCTCAACTCTACTCTAACCAGTGGTGTGACCCTCACCAAGCTACTTTGTCTCATCGTGCCTTAGTGTTCACAACTGTAAACAGGGAAGATTAATAATATCTGCTTCACTGGGCAGCTGGTATTAACATTAAGTAAGTGAACATATGTAACATACTCATAACAATGCCTGTATATAATTAGTGTAATGTAAGCTGGATATTATTGGGCACTGAATTTGTATTGAAAAGTAAATTCTTTCTCTATCCAATTCACATAGTTTTGATATACAATACAGCTATAGAAGTAGAAAGGCTTAAAGAAACTTGACTTAATTTTCCAGTACTATCAAAAGCTATAAATTATGCATCATGAAATGATAGTTTAATTCTTTTTAACTGAATCTTTGTAAATGTCTCTAGCTAAGTACATTAACAACATTAAGCTAATTCATATGAAGTTTCTCTCATTAAAACTGTTATACTTTGGCATAAAACAAAAAGTTATTAATATGAAAATTTCCAAGAAGAGGATAAAGTCAACAACTTGAACTGTTTAATACAGCAGAGCAACACTTTCGTGGAAGAACTAAGATATTTGCATAGGTCGAAACTTATGATTATATCCAATTATTAATTTAAAACAATTACTTCAAGGAATAGGCACACATATAACAGAGTCAAGAATTTAATAGGAGATCAAAGCAATATGTGTAAATAAACATAACACCAAGGAATATGGAATTGAAATGAAGTTGAATAAAATAAATTGTAAAATAGTTAATATTGTTTTAAAAAAGAAAAAAACATTTCTGGAGTGCTAGACTCAAGACTAACAGCATTAACTGACTTCAAAGATACCATGCTGACAACTATTTCTCACTATATGGCAAACTAAGTAGCCAAAAACACTCCCTCTATCAAAAAACCTGGAAAGACTGGTTAAAGTATAACAAGTATGCTTTGAAAAGTGAAGCTCAAAAATAAGAGGAAAATTCCCAGAGCCCCCCAATTAAGTAGAAGCTAAACACTAGAGTGAAGTTGGCACTTAAACGCTTTGAATGCACTGAAAGTAATGAGAAAGTTTGAGTTTAAATGCTACAAAGAACAAGATGACTAGACCTAGGGCTTTTGGAAAGAAGGAAGTAAGGAATCAAATTGCTCACTTTATGTGAGGAACTCAAAGGGCTTCATATGCAGTGACAGAGTGGAGAAGAATATATTGATCACTAAACAAAGGACAGAAGGAAGTTTATCTCCCAGGGCCTGTGTGTTCTGAATGAAAAGGAAGCAAGAAAGAAAAAGGAGAAGATTAAAAAGAGAGGGAAAGAAAAAGAAGAAAAGTAAGATTGAAAGAGACAGAGATACCGCAGAGAATTAATAAGCAGAGAAGTACCATGATAGAAGTTTAGGGGTTCAGATTTATAAGAATCACCTTGTTCTAGAATCCCCAAACTGAGAAATTATCATTAATGTATTTCCAGAAAGAAATACAGATGACTAACTGGTACGTGAATAGGTGATCAGCATCTCTAATCGTCAGAGAAATTCAAGTCATAACAACAACAAGATATCACCTTCCAGATGTCAGAATGGCCATTATCAAAAAGAAGTAACAAACGTTGGAAAAGATGTGGAGAAAAGGGAGCCCTTGTCCACTATTTGTGGGAAGGTAAATTGGTGCAACCATCGTGGAAAACAGTATAGAGATTCCTCAAAAAAAATCAGAACTAGAACTACTTTATGAACCAGCAATTCCACTTCCGGGTATTTATCCAAAGGAAAATAAAACACTAACTTGAAAAGATACATGCACTTTAATGTTCACTGAAGCACTATTTACTACCACCAAGATATGGAAACAACCTAAGTGTCCACTGATAGTTGAATGAATAAAGAAAACATAGTATATATACAGAATACTATTCAGCTATGAAAAAAGAAATCCTGTTTGTGACAACATGTATGGATCTTGAGAACATTATACTAAGTGAAATATGTCCAAGAAAGACAAATATATGTGGAATATGAAACCAAACAAACTCAGAGATAGAAAACAAATGGGTGGTTGCCAGAGGCAGAGGGTAAAGGGTAAACAAATGGGTACAGGGGACCAAAGGTAAAATAAATGAGTCCTGGGATGTAACATACAGCATGGTGACTATTGTTCATAATACTGTATTGGATATTTGAAAGCTGCTAAGAGTAAATCTTAAAAGCTCTCATCACAAGAAAAAAAATTGTAATTATGTGTGGTAATGGATAACAAGTAGACTTTTTGTAGTGATCATTCACAATATATACAAATATTATCATTATGTCATATATCTGAAATTACTATGTCAACTATATCTCAAAAACAACTCTAGAAAAATTGTTCCCTGAATATTAACATTTTTGAAGTCCTAGAGAATGCCAAAACAAAATCTGTCTGGGAAAAATACAAGGATAACTTAGTAGTAACTAAATTAATATTTTTCACATAAATTATATGAGGAACAATATGTGATTATCTCAATAGATGAGAAAATGTGTTTAAAATTCAANATCATGACCTAAGCGAAAGTCGGACACTTAACCGACTAAGCCACCCAGGCGCCCCGGAAGCTGCTAAGAGTAAATCTTAAAAGCTCTCATCACAAGAAAAAAAATTGTAATTATGTGTGGTAATGGATAACAAGTAGACTTTTTGTAGTGATCATTCACAATATATACAAATATTATCATTATGTCATATATCTGAAATTACTATGTCAACTATATCTCAAAAACAACTCTAGAAAAATTGTTCCCTGAATATTAACATTTTTGAAGTCCTAGAGAATGCCAAAACAAAATCTGTCTGGGAAAAATACAAGGATAACTTAGTAGTAACTAAATTAATATTTTTCACATAAATTATATGAGGAACAATATATGATTATCTCAATAGATAAGAAAATGTGTTTAAAATTCAGCATTTATTTATGAAAAAAGTAGCTTTTAAATTATAAAAAGGGACATCCTTAATATGATGAAGATTAAATTGGAAAAGGCAATCACAAGCAGTAAATTTATAGTGAAACTTTAGAAACCTTCCCATCCAAGTAAGAGTAACACATGATTCCTTCTATACTTTGCCTCTTCTAGTCAAGTGTATCAAAGATCCTAGCCTATACAGTAATACAAGAAAAAAAATCAAAGATATAAGGATTAAGACAAAAGAAATATTATCAACATGCAAATACTATATGATTGTCAATATCTTAAGAGGATCTACAAATGAATTATAATCATGTTCCTATTCTACACAAATGTTAAAAGATAAATACTAAAATATTTAGATTAGCAGCAATAATTGTAAGGTGTCTTGGAATAAACTTAACCTAACATATGTAATCCTTAATGGAGAAAATTACAAAGCCACCAATCTTAAACATTCATATAAATTTTTAAAAAATATGATGTTCACAACTGGGAAGTTCCAATGTGTAAAGCAGTTAATTTTTCCTCAAATTGTTACATAAAATCAAAGCAAGTGTAATCAATACCCTGAGATTAATTTTTACTAAACTTGATAAAATTATTCTAAAAATTATAAAGGAAAAGCACAGAACTAAGATGAGTGAAGACATTTTGAAAAAGAATATGGTGTGTAGATTTACTGTATGTAAAGTCTGTAGAAACGGACCCACATATATATGGAAATTGGTAGCATTTCATATTATTAAAGAAATAACTGTTCAGTAAATGGTGCTAGAGCAATTTATGATCTATACTTAAAAAAATAATCATATACCTACCTCACGTAGAAATTAAGTCTTTGTTCATTAGAGATTTAAATTGAATTTTTAATAGTGTTAGAAGAAAATCTTATGGCCCAGTGACAAGGAATGACATAATATTACCTTTACATAAAAATTAACTTGATAACACACCCCTGTGATACAAAAATTTTACAGTACCAAATGGTATCCAGTGTATTTCTCATACAAGCTTATTTTTTCTTTCAAAGTTGTGTGTAAATTGTTTTATGCGTATTTCCACTATCATACGCTTTCTTATGTATCCTTTGAGTTTTTTGTATATCCAAAGTCATGCCATCAATTTGTGTATACTTTGTCAGTTCTTGTGTATATGCCAACTATTTCTTGTGTTGTATAAATAACAGACTATGTATACTGTTGAGCATTGTTTTTTTCACATAATTATTAGAGATGGTTTAATATCAATACATAAAATAAAATAATTTCCCATTTTAAAAAGATACATTCTTCTTCCATATGAGAGCCAAGATATGGAAACAACCTGAATGTCCTTTAATGGATAATGAAGATGTGATTTAAATATACAATGAAATATTATTCAGTCATGATACAGAAAAGCCTGCTTTTGTGACAACACAGATGAATCTTGAGGGTATTCTGCTAAGTGAAATAAGTAAGAGAAAGACAAGTACTACATGATATAAATTATATGTGAAATCCAAAAAAAATTAAAAAGTTAAACTCATAAACAGAGTAGAGATGTGGTTGCCAGAGGTTGGAGGAGTGGGGAAAATAAGAAGAGGTTGGTTAGAAGATACAAACTTTCAGCTTCCCTTTTCTACTTGCTTTATATAGACCAATATATATAATCATAGCAGACAGCTTTCTGTTTTTCCCAATGAATGGGAATGCCTCTAGTATTTTCCTATTTAGCATATATATGTACAAATACGTATTTAGCATATTCTCTTGCTCTCTATACACACACACACACACAAATTTATGTGTACCTATATATGTAGAAAGAGAAAAGAACACTATATATAGTGCTAAAAAGGTTTAACTATTCAAACGTAAAGTTATACCGAGATATATCAATATATATCAAATGTATAATATTCCCATTTTTTATCCATAACATTTATATTTGTATTAGGCTTATACTTACAGTCAATTAGATACTTAGTGATCCACATTATTCCTTTTGCCTTAGTTCTTTAGCTTTTGGTTAGATCAAGTTTTTTTGAACAGCAATAGTACCTATCTTCTGGTATGTTCAAAATGTTTGTTACTCTATCTTCTAACAACGTTACCTCAGAAGAAAATTCTAGCATCATTCTTTGAATGCCTTGTAAAAATTACTCCATTGTCTTCTGGAAATGAACATAGTTATGGAAAAGTCTGAAGCCAGCAAAATATTTTTTCTCTTATAATTTGCCATGCTATCCAAATAGTTACTTAGTTCTTTTCAAAGTTCATCTTTATTTGGCTATGTGAATTTTTCCTCAGACACATCTTTTTAATCTTTAAATTAAGATTTTAATTTATTTCTGGAAAGTTTTAATATAGGCATACCTCAGAATTATTTCATGTTAAGTTCCAGACCACTGCAACAAAGGATCACAGTAAAGCAAGTCCAGTGAATTTTTTGGCCTCCCAATGCATATAAAACTTATGTTTACACTACACTGCAGTCTGTTAGGTGTGCAATAGCATTATGTCTAAAACAAAAATGTTTATGCCAGTATTAAAATGGTAGCAAAGTTCACTGATCACAAAAAATATAATAATGAAAAGGCTTGAAATATTGAGAGAATTATCCAAGTGTGACACAGAAACAAAGTAAGCAAATGCAGTTAGAAAAATGGCACTGTTAGACTTGCTTGAAGCAGGGTTACCACAAACCTTTAACATGTAAAAATCACAGTATCTATGGAGCACCATAAAATGAGGTATGCCTGTAAGTAACGGTTCTGTTCCATTATTTGTTTTCTTCTTTAAGGACCAAATTAAGTGTTTCTTAGCTTTCCTTCTCTTGTTTTCAATATCTGTCACTTTCTCTTCAATCCATTCTATTTCTCTATTTTTCCTCATCCTGTATGTACTCTTCCAGTTTCACAGCATCCAGTTTTTCTATTTCTGTAATTATTTAATTTCTTTCCTTTTACTTTCACTTAAATTTTGCCAACTCCTATTTTACCTTTTCTGTTATTTCATCATCACTTTCTTTTATATCTACCTCAACATCTCAATTCATAGACTCAAGTGTTTTGTATGTGTAATTTTTTAATTCCTAAGAAGTGTATGACCACAATTTCTATTTGCTCAATAGCAACATTTTTCTGTGGAGTAATATCTCCTTTCCATTTATCTAATGTTACTTCTTTCCTCATTTGTCCTTATATCTTTAAACATATTCTGTGCCAATTCATTTTTGTTTGCTCAATGTTTTAGGAGGTAAGTTTTTCCTATCAATACTGTATATCTGATTCACAAAGTGGAACAGATTCTGTCTTTTTGGTTGGTATTCCCATTATGATAAGTTTGTGTATATTATTTCAATCTTTACTTCTTCTCAGACTACAAAGTAGCTTTTCTTGCCCACATTCTGGACATATGATTTCCTAAAGATATAACCAGTCCCAGTTAATCCTTCATCAGCCACACCTGGGTACAGAGCAACTCTCAACCCAATCTCTGCATCTAATTCCCACTCTTATGAAGAGAGCTTTAAACACTGAATCTTGTCTTCTCACTTTGAAATTTTTTTATCTTCTTCTTGCAACCAGAAGTATTTCCTGTCTGCTTCATCTCACACCCCCTACTTGATAGTCACCATTACTTGGTACCATTTTGATCTCTTTTTTCATTTGAATTCTGCTCTCATTTCACTGAATCAAAGAGAGAAAATGCTTCTTAGTATCCTGCATATTTTTCAGGAGAAGAAGTTGACTTTATGCCCCATCACTAAACCAGAACTCCTATAAATGGATTTCTTAAGCAAATTATCCAATAAAAACTTTAAAATTAGACATTAAGTACTATTTTAAAAGAATAGTGAAAAGACATGCCATTGATGGTGTGAAGAGAGGGGAAATTATGTAAACAAATACAAAATTAGAATATAGAATATAAAAATTTATGCAAATTATAACAAAATGACAATAATCTAATAGAAACAGTTGTTATAAAAGGCAATTTCTAGAAGAAATTCAAATAAACATAATGAAATGTTTAACTCCAATGGTAGTCAGGTGGATAAAAATTTTTAAATCTAACATTACAAAACATTAAGTAGGGAATGGAAGATGATCTCATACTCTGGTGTGAGAATAATTTTACACAAATGTCTTAGAAAACAGTTTGACATTTTTCAGGTTGAAGACCCAGAAACTATACTCTTACCTAAGTAATTTAGAAAACACCCGCCCAAGACACAAGTTTATGAGAGCAGTTTTCTAACAGTAAAAATTTGGAAACAATCTAAACATTCAAGAAAGGAATGGATAAACACTTGTACCATCCTCAAATAATGAAGTACAATAAAACTGTAAAACTGAACTTAATATATAAAATTACATATATTTCAAAAATACCATAAAATAAAGCATAAAAACAATACATAACAGGATATAATTTACTTAAACTTTATGATGTATAATAAAATGCTATATATCATTTAGGACTGAATTTTTTTGCAATAAAAATATAAAGAAAATCATGAGAATGGTAAGTACAAATACACTATTTATCCCAAGAATCCCCATAAATATTTGGAAATGTCAACCAAGTACAAGCCCAGACTTTACACAACCAAGGATTTAGACTATAATCATATGGACATTGAAAACAAAGTGTTAAGTAAAAAGCTGGTGATATGTAAGACATTTGAATGCTAATATACCCTGAGAAATTCATCATTTGAACCACTCACAAACATTTCTGTCTCTATTTCTATTCCATTTTACTCCCCTGCGGCAAATCAAAATAAAAACTTAAACATCAAATTAGACTGGTAAATATGTCTGAATATGTATAAACAGACACATACGGTATCAGAATAGTTGAGAGAACTTAGAGCTACAGCTAGGGCCATTCCATTTTGTAGAAGACACAGTACAATGAAGCCACTGCTATTCTTTAAGGCTGAGCAGCCATTTTCGGGTTCTTATAACAAATTCCCATAGACTAATTGATGACAGAGTTATCTGTCTCCTGCAGAAATGAGGCTAGACCACACTGGATATGAACCAGAGAATCATATTACTTTGTATCTTTATTTTGTCTCTATTTCCTTTTTATCTTCTAAATTTTATTATAAAGGTCCCAAGATATCAAATCAAGGATCTCAACTTTATAACCACTTATAAAAATCTCATAATCCTAGCCAATTATTTATAATTAAAATTAGTATTTGTTTCAATATAAAGACAGAAAATTGAATTATACATTGGTTTTCTCATCTCAAGGGGAAATTGCTTAAGCCTATAACCACTCATCATCTTCCCATACTAATAGTGAACCTTGCCAACCTGCACAGCCATCTGAGGCAAATAAGCAAATGACCAGAAATCACACACATTAGAGCTTCTAGAAGAACATTTTTTAATAAGACTCACAAAGATAGTAGTAGATTTGTTTCCCTGTTGCTCTTATCACTCTAGGGTAGCTTACTAGGATTTAGGGAGGATAGACATCAAACTTTCAAAGGCTTTTGGTACTTGGGCTGGAGGCATTTAAGTTGTACCAGCAGGGGAATGACCCATCCCCTGGCATAACCTAGTGTACAAACCTTGTGTATAAAGCATTATCCAGGCCCCCAGACCTGACTTCCCACCTCAGCACTCTACCAAGGACAATTGCCTTAAGCAATGAGCTGTTGCCAGTTTCCTGGAGCAATGTTGAGTTCCTAAATCATCTGCCAGAGAGGAGGTAAATTCCCTTTCTGGGAGACCAGCCCACAGGAAATAAGTCTTAGACAATTAACCCTAGCTCTCACTACCAAAGCTAGAAGCTGGCACTCACTTCCCCACCACCTTCCTAGACAGAACACTGGCGTGTGACTTAGGATAGGCTCATCAGCTACATCAGCCGAAAACTTCAATTTGGAAATGAGCAACACGAGGACACGGTTGTGATAGGGAATTTATATTCTGTTCAGAATGGGGAGATAAAAATCAGGCTTTAGGAAACAGCATGAACAGTTTCTGCTGTCGAATGCCTAATATCTATAGTACGAGTAGCATCACTGTCTCCCAACAGCAGCAGCTGTGCTGTAGATGCTGAGGCTGGACCCCCAGTACTGTTTGTACATGTTCTCTGGCTGTGCAGCTTCAAAGCCTACATCTCTTACCCTCCCAAATATTGTAGGATTTACCTAATGGGTTTGAACAAATTCTTCTGTTTTAACAAGCAAAGTAGCCTCTCGTTTCCAAGCAGAATGCAGACAGATACTGAATTCACTGTAGACATTGCCACAGACACCACGTCCTTAAGAAAATAGAAATCTGAGATTGGGGATATGGACAGGTTGGGTTTAGAGGTAGTAAGGATCCAGCCTCTGGCAGTCCATGAAACACGGTGACTAAAAATTTGATTAAACTATCACCTACAGTTACCTGGAATGAAGAGCTAATTGAAGGCTGGCTTCTGAGTACTGAGAAGCCACTGCCATGGAGCAGTGTTAAGGACATAAAGATGATAATCCCCGTAGTGTAAACTACTTTCAATAATATTAGAGAAACACACACATACACATACACACAAAGATATATAATCTCAAAATCCCAATTTTCAGCTGAAAGTGCAGTGAGAGAACGAGGAACTTTCCATGTCTATCTTTAGAGAACTCTCTTATCTCATGTAGTCACATAGCTAAGGTAAGCTAATTAAAGTCTGTCAAATGACATCATCTGAATCTTCATCCTTGCCAGGTCTCTTAGGTGACATTCAGACCACTGACTGGGAAAGAGTAGAACCCTGAAAATGGACATGGAGCCACATTAGAGGATTCAAATGATCACTAAGTTCTCTGAATTCCCAAACCCTACTGAGCCTCCTTTACCAGTGGAAGTAGTTTCTTCTCTTTTGCTAAGCAGTGTCTCCCTATATAAACATCTATCAATGTTCTGGGCTAGGATCTTTGCCTTGTATAAAAAAGCCTATTATGTATCATCACCCCTCATTATCTGAAGATCAAAGACCAGAGTCAGATTCCATTTACTCTGTTGGGTAGAAGTTGAGGGGAGCAAGCTACATGTTTGACTTCAGGTGGAAAAACTTTACTCCTTCCCAATAACTCATAAAATGTTGCTAATTTATATTAATAAATTAATAAAGCCCTGGAGAATATGGTGGGTATAGATTCAAACATACTAAGAAGAAAACTATTTATTTTAAAATAAATGAAATTTTTCAAAGGCACTGGGGTGGCTCAGTTGGTTGAGCATCTGACTCTAGATTTCTGCTCAGGTCATGATCTCATGGTTCACACGTTTGAACCCTGCAACTGACAGTGCAGAGACTGCCTGGGATTCTCTCTCTCTCTCTCAAAATAAATTAAAACTTTAAAATAAAATAAGCTAAATTTCTCATGTGTACCTGTAGGCACACTTAGCAGAGATTTTCTGTATCTACTTAAGCAACTAAAAATGGACCTAAATATCAGCCAGGTTAGTTGGCTAAAACCAGAATTCACAGTGGTAAATAAAGTTGTAAAGCGTAAGAAATTCTTGGTCTAACATAGAAGGAGCCCAATATCTTAGGGAGTTACAAAATTTGAAGTGAATTTATAATGGGAACTGATAGCCACCACCCATGATTTCTTCAGAACCTCAAACCATGCTCCTTAAAAAAGCCCATAAGAAAAGCCTTTCACAATGGTACTGAGAATAGCATTGCTTTGCAGAGCACCAATCTAGATTAAAAGTGTGAAAGCAGCTATTCTGGGTGTCTGTGAATATGTATGGGTATGGTGCTTTTGAAATGGGCTTTCTATTTCAAAGATGATGATGGACTCCTTTGGTAAGACACAAAGTGGCTTGTACACAGAAGATGGAATGCAAGCATTGTTATGGTAACAAGAGTCAGCAGTGTTATCAGAGTGATCTGACCTGCAGAGATCCTGTGCAGTAGATGTCTGATCACTAGGTTCTGAGGACCTAGGTAGATGGGTGGTTCACTTGAGTTAGTTCACAGAGTTGGTGTGCCTTTTATAAGAAGACTATCATGTATAATTGGAGAGTATCTTATAACATAAAAAGTATCTACCATAAATGGACCTACCTTCAATAACCAGGCTAAATGTATACTGGGGAAAGGGTCATAGCAAGATATTTCGGAGATTATTAGAGACTGGCTTTAAATTCACAGTCCCTGAGGCACAGAATATTGTCCTCTACTGGTAAGAATGGGTTTTGTGTCGTTTATTTTGTTTTTGTTTTAATAGAGTTGTGACTAGAAACCACCTCAAGTGGGTCTCCCGGGAACTCTAACCCCATCTGTTACAGCAACAAACCTTTCCAAAACTTAGTGAATTTCTACATTACTTGTGCTCATAGGCAGAAAAGGTCATCTCTGTTCTGTTCAATATCAGCTGGGAGCTAGAGTCATCTGTTGACTCCTTTACTTATATCTAGCAGTAAGTGCTGGCTATTAGCCAGAGCACTAACAAGTTTTAGCTGACGCTGTTTGCCCGAACACCTACAAGTGGCCACCGGCTGTGGTCTGGACTTCCTGAAAACATGGAGTTTGTGTTCCAATGGCCACAAACATCACGAGGGAGAGAGGGAGAAGAGAGAAGAGAAAGCCTTATCTCCTTTTCTAACACAGCCTTGGAGACAGGGAGTGTCATTTTTGCCATATTCTATTTGCCAAAGTAGTAACAAAGATCTAACAATATTCAAAGGGCAGGAACATAGACTTTTCCTCTTGATGGAGGAATAACCAGGTTCTGGAAGATAATATGTAACCAGAAAAATAAATTATGGCAGTCATTGAAAAAAAGAATGTTTCATATTATTCTTACATTACTTATCTGGTTCCAAAGTATATAGTTGAAATAGATGTACTTAGAAACTGGAAAACATCTCCACACTGGCTCCCAAATGAATGAATCTTTTAAAAAAAAAAAAAAAGGGTATCATATACTTATTTAGGCAATTTCTTCTACCACAGTTTTCCAAGATTTGGTCTCATTTGGGGAGCAAATGAACACTTCTCCTGCTTGCCAGCTGGTTTATAAATACTGATCTGACCAAAGAAAATTTTTTTTAGTTTGCTATGCCATTAAGTAGAGGATATGAGAAGCAGTTTGTTATTCGGGGGTAGGCCAGTGGTTCACTTTCACTGTCCCATCTCTGGGACAAGTCAACTATTTGGCACTCTATCATAAGTTAATGAAAAAGACCTTGATTTCACCATCTCCCAGAACACCATGCTGTTCACTATACTGATAGCATTGTATGTCCAATTCCTGATGAAGACAAAGAAGTCAGTACTTTCAATGCCATGGTAACACATGGGTAGTAGTGGCTGAAAAAACAATCCTAGAAAATTTCAGAAGCCTGTCACTCCATGCATTTTTTGAATACAGCATCCTGGGGGTAGTTAAAGACTAGTTGTTATACTGTGTAATTCTAACCTCCAAGAAAGGGACATGACACTTAAATTTTAAGGGAAGAAAATCCACATAAAACTATGTTTATGTGCTGCTGGAAGCCATATACTAAGTGACCTGGAGTGTTAATAACTTGAAATAGGGCCATGGTTACGGATGGTTCTCTAGCTAGTCCAGACTTCAGTACAAGCAGATCTTTCTCTTAACCCACATAATGTGATGGATCCAATGGGGCTTAAAGTATCTGTGGAAATTCAGACTGCTTTGTGGAAATTAAACCATAAGACGCTCTTAAATACAGAAAACTGAGGGTTGCTGGCAGGGTGTTGCATTGGGTAGCAGGATGAGATAAATGGGCGATGGACATTAAGAAGGGCATTTGTTATGATGAGCACTGCATGTTATATGTAAGTAATAAATCACTAAACACTCTTCATGAGATTGTTATACTATATGTTAACTAAATTGGATTTAAATTTTTAAAAAATTAAGAAACTCACAACTCAGGTGGGAAAGAGAAATCATTTTCTCTTTAGCTAGAGATTAGTCTCTATTGGCTTTATATGGGTCTCCATTAGAGACTGAACGCCTGACTGTAAGACAACAGGGCACACTGCAGCCTGAGCTGCCCGTTACACTCTGAACATCTGAGTTAAGCTGGGCAAAACCATTAACATCTCATCAACAAGTGCAGTTCCTGAGGTCATGAGAAGTTTTCTTCAGCAGGTAGCTCAATTTCCCGTGTACTTAGAACTACTACAGGGTCATCACTTCCAAAACCCTCTCCCACAACCACATGGGAAGTTGGTACTACTTAATCACAGAGGATATTTTCCAGTTCACACAGAGCTCTGCCTACTATTCTCACATTAGTGTAAAACGGACCGTTGAGGCCTCACAGCTTCACTTTAGGAGGCCCTGAGGGATAGAAGGAAGGTTATTCCCCGATATTCCACTTGTTCTGGGAAGAGAGTGCATGAGAAACAATTCAAGGACAAAGACTAATGGTTTCACCAGATAGTCTGGGACAAAGAGGTTTGGATAAACCTCTCAGAGTTAACTCAGAATTTGAGAATATTTTTGTACTATGCAAATGTCCAGCAAAAAGCTCCTAGTGAAGAAGAGGCCTCAATAATTAGGGGAACAAGTTGTTCTAACATGTGGATGCCAGTCAGTTTTTTTTTCCCAGTCCCAGTAGGGTTTATTCAACACACCCATTTAAAAGGTGGCCGTAGTGGCATAAGGAGATGTTGAATAGGCTCAACATATGGACCTCCCTTCACCAATACTGACTTGGCTATCATCACTACTGAGTGCCTTGTTTTCCAGTAACAGCAGCCATCCCCAAGCCCCTGATAGGTGCCCATATCCTGAGGAGACCAGATAGCCACTTGGCAGCAAAATGATTATTTTGGACCCCTCTCCATAGTGGATTTTTCCTTATTGGAATAAATACTTATTCTGGTTTGGATTTGACTTCTCTGCTTGCCATGCTTTGCCAGTAACACCATCTGTTAATTTACTGAATGTCTAGTCATCATCAAGTTAAACCAAACAAAATTACTTCTGACTAAGAAAGCTCAATTTACAATCGAAGAAGTAGGCAGTGGGTTAATATTCATAGAATTTGACAGTTCTGTACCCCAGAAACAATTGGCCTTATGGAATATTGGAATCGTCTTTTGAAGACTTGGTAACAATGCTAACTGAAAGACAATCCTTTGGGAGATTTCAATCTTATCCTATAATATATGGCCTACTTTTTGATGCTGTCTTCTCAGCCAGAAAACAAGATCGGTGATCCAGGGACTACAACTGAGAATGGTTTATTTAATCCCAGAATGTGATGGATATAATATCTAGTTCAATTGAAAAGTTATAGCGCTAAACTTTAGATGTATTTTCTGAGATTGCTGAATTTTATATCATGATCTTTATTAGGACAAGTTGTTCTCAAAAACATGGCTTTAAGTTATCTATGCACATATTCTACCATTATGAAACTCAGAAATATGAACATTTAAACATAAGGTATTGATATAAAATAGAATTCCTCTATTTACCAAGTAGGCCCAAAATACCTGCTACATAGTAGGTTCTCAATAAGTATTCGTGGAATGAGGAACTTAAGTAACTCATTCAGTGAATTTAGTATTTTCCATAAATAAAAATTTAGTTTGCATATAACTCTAGTAGGTTAACATATTGTTATGCAATAGTCCGTGCTTTATTCTTTCCATTCAACTATTTTTTAGATCTCTACCCGTCTCTAATATTAACCAAAACTTGTACTGTTATTAGCAATAGACGATTTCAGTCCATCCTTTATAGAACTGACTACATCTGATAAATATTTATTATTCCTAGTAGACACTACTTTCTGTCTAAATCAAAACAAGTTAGTACCAACAAGGAAAAATATGACAATTTCTTTGAAATGAAAAGAAATGCCATTCTAAGAAAATAAATGTATTGCTATTCTCATAGACCATAATTTCAATATATTTGCCCTCCTTTGAACTATGATAACTCTCTACTTTGTTCCTGGGTTTTATTTTTAAGGACTTGGACCTGTGAAACAAGTAATACAATCATTTTCTTTCTCTTGTAGACATTTTTAATCCAATTCCTATAATAGTGAAACTATGGGAATCTCAAATAGATATGGGCTTAATTTTTTTTTTAATGGAAGCTTATCTCATGAGATGAGATTTTTGATTTCCCACCTGGCTACCAGAGAGAAAAAGGAAAATTTTTAAAAAGTAGACCCAAACTCTGCATGTAAATTTTTATCAACTCTTCAGAGATCTATTAATTCTACACAACAAAAACAACAGCCTATGATTGAAGCCAGCTTCTCACCAGAAAGGAACATACATATTAAAATATTTGTCTTGAGGCTCAAACACCCATTTCTGAAATGGTTCCAAAAATTCCAAGTCACTGGAGCTTTCTTACAAAACTAACAGAAGTAGAAGTAATGTAAATTTTGTTAAATTACTTAAGAATGAATTATTTCCTGATTTTATGTTTTTAGAGTAAGAAAGAAAACATACACAATTGTTAGGTATCCTAAACAAAATACCTTGATAATGTCTCAGTCATAACTCAGTTAAACTTATTTTATTTCCATTAGGAATATTACAAAAAAGAGAAAAAGCCCTCATATTGAAGCAAAGAGTTAGCCATGAAAAATCAATTTTCTGATTTCAAATCAACATTGCTTTGTGATCCAAACATTATGACATCTTCAGAATTAGAGTTATTCTGATGTTGTAAATTAACTATGCATATGATACAACTCTATCATTCAAAGATTTTTATCTTACTATACAAGGATATTTATGTCATTGTATCCACATGTTAAATCAAAGCACTAGGAAGCAGTATTAGAAATACAGATACGTTCTTCCAGTCTAGAAGACAGATGTGTAAATTAATAAGAATAACTTAAGAATGGAATAAGTCTGCAATAAAGTTATAAGTCAAATGCTCTGGGAACTAATCAATATATTCTAGTTTGAATTTTTAAAGAATGCTCCAAACAGGTGGCAATTTTTACACCAAACTCTAAAGCTGTTATATACCGCCGTATGTCCCAAAATGTCTGTAGCACTTCCTTGCATGTGCTAGTTACTCAACAAATGGTTACTGAATGCATTATTTGTTTTAAAAAAATTGTAATACACAAATAATGAACTTTCACAAACAAAATCAATCTGTCTGACTCAGCTGCTTATGATCATGGTTAATATGTTATGGTAACTGATCCCATAATATTATAATCATGCTATGCAAAGACTGAGTGTCATTCCTCAAACGGAACACAACTTGATCTGAAAGCCCATATCAATCCAAAAGAACAGCAACTTTATTCTTAACACGATGAATATAACTCTTAATTTAGTATCTTCCAGTTTAATTTATCAGAAATATTTATAAAATGTATTTATATNAAAGGAATCCACTCTGGCTCTCATGGGGCTTTAGCAGGCTTCTGTCTGGTAACAGATCACCTTCCTTACAGGGACCTCTTGTCTTTAAACAAACATTTTTGTCAAAGTACGACTTAAGAAATTTGGTCCAGGCAGAGACTAACGAGCAGAGTAGATAAAGAATCTCTGCTTTCAAAAGCTAAATGTTCTCCACCAACTACATATTTTATCATGCCAGATTGTCAACGTCTCCTCATCTGACCTTTCAAAATTTCAGAGAGGTGAAGGGACAAAGCTATCCCTAATAATCTACCAATCTCACTGCATCTGCTGAAACATCTTGGTATCCGCCATTAGTGAGATGGATGATGGAAAGGGAAAATCAGTAGCTCATCTGAGAAGGGTCGCATTCACTCCTCTGGTGATGGATGAAAGCTATTTCTTTGTTAGTAGCAATCTTCCTTTATTGTCATGCAAGTCCTGCAGTGGGAATGAGTTTACTCAAGTAAAGTGACACATCCATTCCACCCTGAATGGATTACTGCAGGAACTACTCTATGTCCCTAAAAATTGTATTTCTGTGTGTGTTGTGGAATCTCCCTTACGTCACCTCTGGCTGAATTTAAACACTGACTTTCCTTACAAATCTAGAAAGCACTTTCAATTCCTAAACTTGGAGACAGGAGAACTGGATTCTAGATGTTAGGTCTCTAGCTAATTAAGTCATTTTGTAAAGGTCATTTGGTCATGCTATTGCTCTGTTTCCCCATATACCTGTTTAAAGGGTTTTGTTAAAAGAAATGTAAAGGGGGGTGCCTGGGTGGCTCAGTTGGTTAAGCGTCCGACTTCGGCTCAGGTCTGTGGGTTCAAGCCCCGCGTTGGGCTCTGTGCTGACAGCCAGCTCAGAGCCTGGAGCCTGTTTTGGATTCTGTGTCTCCCCCTCTCTCTGATCCTCCCCTGTTCACGCTGTCTCTCTCTCTCTCTCTCAGAAATAAATAAAACATTAAAAATTTAAAAAAAAAAAAGCATGTACCATATGTAAAGGAGTAAGAAGTAAAACAAAAATAAGAACAATGATCCAACTAGGAATTGGGGGAAAAAATCCTACTGCAGCTCTTAAAAAGATAATGTTTTAACCAATCTTGGAAACTAGTCACTTGTGACTGACGTAAAACTATCGAAGAGGAGGTAATGGACACTGCTGAAGAAGCAGGTGATATGCAGCAGAACTTTTAGATCTTCCCTCTGCCTCACCAGATCCATCTTTGGTATTATCTCACCTTTAATCAACTTAAGTCAATATTTTATACACTGCTTCATGGTTATTAACATTCTGCATAGGAAAAAAAACAACCAAAACCTCAACAAAGAGGGTATACAATCTAACCCTACCCACTACTGTTACTTTATGACTCCTCACAATGTTAACAGACTGACCAAAGACTTTCCCACCAAAGTCCATTCCTATTAAGAATTGTGCGAGAAATACACCTTTCCTTCTCTTCCACCTACAGATGAGCTCCAGATCAAGACCCTTCTTTCTTAAGGACTTCAGACATCAGCCCAAGTCTCAGAGACCTCTCCATCATCTCTGGAGGATGTAATGAAGAGCTTGTAACTGGTCTGGGCACAGAAGAAATGGATACAAGAAACTGTATCCATGATAAAGAAAGGTCTTAAAGATAATATTAAATACTAGCAAAGAAGAACTAGAATGTCACCCTAATAAGGACTCTTAGGACTAGATATGGAAACTAAGATCAAGACTGATCACATGATCACATAGGGAAAGGAATATATGGAGCTATCAAGCAAGAGCTAACTTTCAAATAAATAGAAACTTTTCCTTCTGTGATTCTTCATTATTTACTCTTTCCTATATTTTGCTTAATTTTTGCCTATCTGCAAAACAGAGGCAGAAATAAATAGAAAAATTATCTTAAAATATAAGTAAAAGTCTACAATGCCCAAAACTTTGTCTAGTGCAAAGGGAATACAGAATTAGAAAGCATGGCCTCTACCAGAAAGTAATTTATAAACCAATATGAAGCCATTTAAGCAATGGCCATAAATTTAATATTAAAAGTGAAATTATGTAGTGTAGACTTCACATATTGCTATTTCACCTAAGGGCCAGGGCACTGTGCAGAAGAGAAGTAGCAGCTTTATAGAGAAGTAGGATTAACAGATACTAAAAGAGCTGTTAACAGAAAGAGGAAGAAGAAAGGAAAGAGGACATTCAGGTTCACTGAAAGTCCAAACAAAAGCTAAACCTGAATACATGTGACACTGTGCATGGAACTATAAGGAGGCATGTGGGAGCTATAGTGTAAGTAGAGAGATAAGACTTCCATTTTATTTCATATCATATCCAAAAAAAATAGGACTGCCACTAAAGAACAAGTAAGGATTTTCTACTGAGCAAGTTGTTTCTGTTTAAAATCTACATGTATAATNAAAGATGTCTAGCTTTCAGATATTATAAAAATAGAAATCATGTCGTTAAAGCACCAAGTCCAGGGAGGGCCAGGGCCTACTCATGGTAGGTAGCTATTCACTTTAGAAATTTTTTCTAAAGAAAGATCAATAGAAGAACTTCTAGACAACTTAAGGCTGTCCATCAGTAGAACAGACCAACTCACTGAGGAATCGCCTCATTACTGGACATGTTTATATACAGCCTGAACCAATGGTTTTTCCCAAAATGAATTATATACAAAATGATCCACTGGATAAGAGAGATAATTATATATTATAATTGTACAATTATTATAATATTGTAATAATTGTACAATTATATATTGTAATAGTAAAAGAATGAGAAAAATGTAATGCACATACATTAATATAGGTGTACATATTCGGTATTTTAAAGTACATAATGTTTTCAAAAGTTGCTTACTGAGAGAAGAAAGCAATAAAAAAAGTGATTGTTATCAAGGAGCTTCTAGAAGGAAGTGTAAACAAGCCAAGGAATAGGATAGAAATAAAGCTAGCTTGGTATGAAAGGTTTAGGTTATGGAAGACTTTGAAAGTCAAACCAGGTATCTACCCTGAGTGGCTTATACAGGTCCATAAGTTGAATTGCTATGTGCATTTCATTTTCATGTTTACAGAAATTGGTTATGAAAGGGGTGAACAGAAAATGCCAGCCACCTAGAATAATTTATTGGGGGAAAAAAGAAATTTCTTCTGAGTCTGTGTGGTCAAATGCAAAAACTATTAAAATTCTAGTAGTTAATATAGAGTTTTCTTCTATTCCAGTCACTGTACTAAGTGCTTTGTAGGAACTATCTCTTTTTTCTCTTTAACAGATTTATAAGGGTGATGCTGATGTTATAGGTGAGATTACAGAAGCTGCCTACAGTCACATAGCTAGTAGGTAGCAGAGCCAAGATTCAAACTAGGAAGGTTAGCTCCAGAGTCTGCATTCTTAATGGCTACATAATGCTCAAGGTGACTAGTGAGAACCTGTTTGCTTCTTCTCTGGTCTCATAGAATGATATCTAGTCTCTATAATCCTGAGTTTCTATCAAAGAATGTAATTTTTAAATGAATAAACAGTTTTAAAAATGACAACCACTTCTCTGAAGTCGAAGGGCAGATGAGGCAACCTTCCCACATCGTTTCTCTCTTTCATGTCAATCTGTCCATGTGTCAATACCTTCCCGTCGAACCCAAACTCACATTAGACAAACGGAGGAGCAAGAAGTCACAGGAGAAAGAAAATAGGAATCAAATCTGAAGCAGGAAAACAGAAGTTGCAGAGGAAGAGAGGAGACAGAAGAAAATAAAGAAGGAATGTTTATTGAATCACCACTGTCTTAATACACCCAATCTTTCCTTTCCCAAAGCCTCTGCCTACAATGTTTCCTTTAATCATAATTGTTTTTGTGGTTTATCTGATAAAAGAGTACTCATAACTGCATGCAAATTGAGGAGCACACACCTCTGCTATACTACAGTTTTAACCCACTGGTTTTTTTTTTTTGTTTTTTTTTTTTTAATTTATTTCTAGGAGAGAGAGAGAGACAGCTTGAGCAGGGGAGGGTCAGAGAGAGGCAGATACAGACTCCGAAACAGGCTCCAGGCTCCGAGCTGGCAGTCAGCACAGAGCCCGACGCGGGGCTCGAACCCACGAACCGCGAGATCATGACCTAAGCGAAAGTCGGACGCTTAACCGACTAAGCCACCCAGGCGCCCCTTTAACCCACTGTTTTAATGCTCAGTGTCTGCACACATGCATTCTGCGTCTACCTCCCTCATTTGCTAAGTTTCTGTAAATATTTCAAAATCAACCCTAGAATAACTTCTAGGTGGTCTTCTTGACCACTCCAGGATTGATCACTCTTCCCTCAATGCTACTTCAGGCCCTCAAATCATAGAAACTTCTATAAATTTAGCACTTTGTACTTAATGAACGGACCCATTTTTCTTTTTAATTGGATTCTGGGATGTCATGAATTATTTTGTATTTGATTCCTCTATTACCAGTGCATGGTACAGTGCTTAGTACACAGTCAGCAATCAGTAAATATTGTTTCAATCGACCTTGTGCAAAGCATGGTATTGAGAGAAGATATAAAGATAAACAAGATAGAATTGGACCATCCACTAGGCCAGAGTCCAGTGAACCAACTTAAACAGTGTGTAAGTGCTACAAGGAAAGGACAGCACTGCTATCACAGGGAAGAGTGCCAGAAAAAGGACCTCTGATCTGGAACTTAAGTTCACTAGGCAGACAAGAGACACAAGGAATTTCCAAGAAGACTGCATAAGAACAAACTCATAAAACAGCAGAAAATCTTGGAAAATGACAAAGTTCAAAATGGGCAGAGTACTCGAGACATATACAGAAATATGGCTAGAGATAAGGTTGGATAGTTTATCAAGGCCCATCAAGATTGTCCACGTACAGTTTATGCCTTCTTGGAAGCAGGATGCTGTCATTTCATGTATCCCAAAGTTGGATCCACCTCAATATATTAAGAATGTAAAAACACACACCCCAAGAAAAGGATCCCAAGGAAGTAATTTTTTATTAATTTGAAAACGTGTATGGCACATGATTTAAATAGGTCACAAACTGGTTTATAAATACTCTTTTAAAATCCCTCCAGGAAGTACCTATCATCTAAACCAAGACACAAGAATAATTTCCCTAGATCAGTATTCATATTCCAGAACTGTCCAGGTAGATGAGGAATGTTTTGTCACCCTATACCCTCAAGCACTGTCATCCCCCAAACTTCCCCTTGTGCACTGATCATCTGTTCTGTCCCTCAACCCCCCCATCACACTTTCCAAGTCATCGTCACTATCACCCCCATCTTCCCTATCACCTTTCTCCCTAACCACTTCTTCTGCCACCTGTCTCATTATTTCATTATGCTTCTTTGTTAAAGGAGGGGGGATGTAGTCCTCTTGATTTCTCCCATTTCTAGTACTATACTAACTGTCTCCTTAGTGAAGAAAGGACCCTACTTAGGATCTATTTTCCTCAGAGGACAGGAAGTATTGGTAGACAATTTCTTCATTATAGATTCTTTTCCTGATACTATGCAAAGGAAGAAGCAGCTCTCATTAAGACCTATGTAACATATAAGAAGCAAAAGTTTTTCGACTTGAGCCCAAATTTAAAAACTATACAAATATAATTTTAAAAAATTTGCTAATGATAATATTTGGTATTCATGGAGTGTGAAGAATCCAACACTGAAACACTGCTAGTGGAAGTACAGATTAGTACATACTTTCTAAAGGATAATTTGGCAGTATTCCCTTAAAATTATATTTAAAAAAAGGAATATTTAGCTCAATCCAGGAATTCTGCTTCAGAAATGAAATTCTGCATTCATTCAGAAATGAAATTCAGCATTCATTCAGAAATGAAATTCAGCATTCATTCAGAAATGAAATTCAGCATTCATTTCAGAAATGAAATAATTATGGATGAGTACAAATTGTATTCACATGACCCATGTGGTATAGTTTATCACAACAAGGTTTATAATAGAGAAGGTCAAAAAATGACTTAAATCTTCACAATAGAAAATTATCTTCATAATTTGTACCTACACACTGAATGTAGCTATTTAAAATGATCTTCTATATTAGCATTTCCTAACCCTTTCAGCAATAAAATCATCTTTTTCAAAAAACCTCCTATGCATAGCTGCATTGCAAAAAGTGGATAGAAGTAGAGTTCTTCTGTTTGAAATGGGGTGAGGAGGCCTAGGAAATTAACCCCTGTCCTTATGGCACCAGGACTTTTGAGTCTGATAAATGTCATTGCACATATGAACATTAATATGAGACATTTCACAACAGAAGCTAAGCAGCAAAAGACAGCTACAAAATGAGTATACACAGACACAGATTTGTTCCAAAAAGGGCTAAAGGACAATATCGTCAGAATCCATTAAAGGGACATGGGGGGAGGGGGTGGAGTGGTCCTTTTAGTAGCTGATAAAGATCCAGAAGAGAGCATAGTCTTTCTTTCATAGTTTATTGTCAAGTTGGTTTCCATATAATACTCAGTGCTCATCCTCACAAGTGCCCTCCTCCATGCCCATCACCACCACCCCCATCAGCCCTCAGTTTGTTCTCAGCATTTAAGAGTCTCTCATGGTTGCCTCCCTCCCTCTCCCCAAGTAATTTTCCCCTTCTTCTCGCCCACGGTCCTCCATTAAGTTCCTCCTAATCCACCTATACGGTCAAACACATGGTATCTGTCCTTCTGCCTGACTTATTTCACTCAGCTTTACTTTCCCTGCCAGAAAGTACTTTACTTTACTTTGCCCTAATGGTCCACCAGAGTGGTGCTCCAGCCTTCAGAACACCTTCATTCCTGGTCCCATCTGGAAGGACAATGATTGCTCTTTATAGTCCTGTTTAGATTCTTAAAAATGAAAGAATCTTACTGTTATTAAGATCTGAAAGATATAACTTGATTTTTTTTTTTTTGAAGGGAGGAAGCAGCGGGGGTGGGGGGGGAGGGCGGAGGAAGGAAGGAAGGAAGGAAGGGAAAAAAGAAAAATCCTTCTCCTAGCACCAAACATATATCAGGGTAAAGATGGATTTGGGTCTGGGGTTCCATCTCAGCCACTTTTTTTTTGTTGTTTTTTTTTTTGTCTTTTCCTGATACCATTCCCACATTAAGTGAAGTCAGGTATAACAACAGAATATAGCACAAGTGTTGGTATGGAACTTCTGAGGCTAGGTTGTAAAAAGCATTACAGCTTCCACCTTTCTCTCTTGGATTCCCTGCCCTGAGGGAGGCCAGCTGTCCTTCCCTAAGGACACTTAACTATGTGGTAAAGTCCACATGGAGGGGAAGTGAAGCTTCCAGACAACATGAGGCACTATGTTGTCAGCCATGTGAGTGAGTGGATCCTCCAGCCCCAGTCGAGCCTTCAGATGACTACAGCCAGCCTGAGCATAGATCAACTGCAACCACATGAGCTATTCTGAGAACTGATGAACACAGCCCTTCCCAGTCTTGACCCACAGAAACTATAATCAATGCTGACTGTGTTGATTTAGTCAGTGGATAATGAATAGAGCAATAGATAATGAAAACACTCTTATCCAAATTAACCATGGCAGGGCACATCTTTCTAAATCTCATTTTCTTGATGAGCTAAACAATGCTGTTCATCATTATTGCCAGCATTCATTCTATCCTCACCCCTTTTGTGTTATCCTAGAAAAAAAACTGATTTCATTATCAAACTGGAAGATGTTTCTAAGGCAAATATTTAGGAAATTATTTTTCAACTCTTGACCATTTCTGATTATGTCCATCACCAATATTTAAGACACACTCAAGGGGGAAAAAGAAGACAGAAGGAACCATCTAGATAAAGGGAAGGTTCGTTGTTTGCTAAGCGTATTAAGTATCTCTAAAAGGTAAAGGTGTACAAATAACTAGAAAAAGATTGATATTTTTATGCTAGACTGAGATTAGGGAACTCATGCAGGTGTTTCCTGTGTTTAGTTGTAGTTTCTTGTGGCTGGTTATCTTCTACTGCTCCTTTCCTAGTATCACATCAAAACTATTTAGAATGTATTGCTACTTTTGGTGACCATTTAATTAGGATATCCATTAATAGATAAAATAGAGTGTCTAAAAATAGGAGTGTTTTCAACAAGTTATTTCTCACACATAAGATCTGAGTTGAGAACGCTCTTTCCTCCACAAAGGTCTCAGCAAGTATACTCCTTCCCTTATATTTTTGCCATCCCTGAGGTACTGTCCTTGTCCAAATAGTCCATGATGGTCTATAGAGTGAAGAGACAGAGGGGAGAAATTATTAGTGGATTCTTTTCACATTGAATCACCTGGAATATAGTCACTGGTGTGTGATTAGTGCAAGATGGCTGGGAACTTAATATAATCTCACTCAGTATTTACTCCTTGGCATTGTATCTCACACATATGTAGGAGATTCCCTGATGGCTCTATACAAATTTTCAAAATCCCTCCATATAGTCTACAACAAATTTCAACTTTTTACTCTACTTCCCTTTTGTCTAATGTTGAAATCTCAATCAGCTCCTCTTTTTCTCCACCCCAACCAGGTATTGAGAGATGCTGACTCAAGGCAATGGCTGATGCAATGCATTCCAACGATTGCTATTACAGTTAAGCTCTTAGAGCTATGTCTAAGCTGCATGGATGGGATACTGTTAGATGATTTATCACACAAGAAATGTTTTTCTTCCCACACAAAAGCTTCATAAAACAACATAATGACCATTTCATTGTCAAATAACTTGAGTGATGATTTTCTCCATCTGTAAAATTCATATTAAACAACCTGAGTCATGTTATTTTAAAATTGCAAATGATAATTGAATGATCCAGTTACAAATAGTGTGTCACTCTTTATCTCATCTTTCTTCTTGGATCTGTAACCGTTCTTGTGATAAATATCCTCAATGATCAGTCTATATGGTAGGATGTGATGAAAACACAAATCCAATGCAACAAGTATTAACAGCACTCACCATGTGACAGGTACTGTATTTGGTGGATAGGAAATAGCCACCCACAAAGCATTTGAACTGAAATTTGAATAGAGAGGATTTAACCAAGCAAATACAGGTAATAAGGGCAATCCACCCAAGGCAGTAGTTCATCAATGGTCTAGAGGGAAGAAAATGGCACAAATACACTATGCACAGATCATAGGGAATGAAAGATTGGGCAAGGCCTGACGCTGGAGGGAGTCCCCAAATGCACTGTGCAGAGGCTTTGGATGTTTTCTTTCAAGGTCAATTGGAAGCCACTGAAGAATAGCAGGTAGGGGACTGAAATAAGTAAATGTTTTGTGGAAGAAATCATTTGCTCTCTCATTAGAAGCCTATGGTGGTAAAAACAGAAACTGGGCACCAAGGACATGAAAGACTGCATGTGGAAAAAGTAACTTAGAAAACAGCTCTGACCAAGCAAGAGGTCAGAGACTGAAGCGGCTTAGACCAGGGGTATGGGAAAAGAAAGAGAAAAGAGGAAGGGATCTAAGCAATGTTCGACAGAATGATGAGACTAAAAGTAACTCTGGAAAAAAAAACAGATGTTAATAGAGTTATTCCATGTAATAGTATTCTAGGCAGCTTTTATTTTGATCCTTATTCTCAGAAACGTCTACAGTAAGCACTCTTAGTCAGGAAAACTGACCTAATTGGAATGTGCATTTCTATTCTATGATCATAATAAGGTAAATAATACAAGAAAATAATCCTTCAGGGCTCACAAAACAATTTTTTTTATCAATGGTGTGATACAACTTCTGATTTTTTTTCTTCCTCTTTGGTAGGGTTTGCAAATATTATATGATCTTTTATGTATTCATTCATTCATTCAACAGTTATCTATTCAACACCCACACACTGCCGGTCACTCTGATAGACACTGGGGACATGGTAGCAAAAATTGCTGCAAAGAACAACCCTTGCCTTCATAAAGCTCATATTCTAGTGGGGGGGGGGAGGTGGATAGCAGGAAATTAAAAAGGTAAAAATACACTAACTGGTCATAGAATTGGTAGGTGGGACTTCCTCTTTTAATTGTCAAAATAAATTTTTTCTAATACAAATAAGAAAGAAGTGGAGTAGAGATGAGATTACCAGGTCAGGTTCTAACTGACTCATGGGCATTCCCCTCATTCTTCATTGTCCCTACCTCCCAATGACCCAGCCTCCACCTCCATCCCCTGACTTCAAGACATTCTGCTGATACAGCTCTAGAGCACTCACCTGCTTATATTAAAACTGTTGGACGTATTTGTATCCCTCTTTTCAATCTTAAACATGAATAAAGTTTGGAGCCAGTGGTAGAGACCCAACCACTGCTCTTATGTTTTAATAGCAAATGTCTCCAATGAACCTCATTTTGTGCATAAAGACTTTGTTTGAGCAACACTCATTTCTTAATTAGGAAATACCCATTACAAATCCCATTTCTCCAAGAATACATGGTTGTAAATGGAACTTTGTATTTTGAAAACATGTTATCATAAACATTATCTTCTGAGTCTCACAAACCTGATTCTTGCATCTACCCGGTTTCAAATTTTATTTGGGAAATTATCTCCCAAACAGATAGAACCTATTTGTCCACATGACCCAGATGTTATTCTGCCACCAACTGGCAACGACTCACATTGCAATCTCTGAGGCTAAAAGGCTAAAACTCTCCAGATGTTGAGAATTACTTACTTGGGGCTGTGAAAAGTAAACAATGGATGCCTGCAGTAGCGGGAAAAAGTCAGTCATGCTAAACTGTCGTGCAAAATCATTTTTTGAATGATTTGAGATTTTCAGGTGAATTATCTTCTGATTAAGTGGAAGAAAGCATGTATATTATCCTGGTCTTCTGTTTTCTACTATAAAGATGAAGCTTCTATCTTAACTACAAATTACAGTGGTTTTTTTTTTTTTAAAGGATAGAATAAATGTGCTTACTTAATATTCATGACCGATTTGGTAATGCATCTTGAAAATTAATAGCATGCATAACGTTGTGTTTTTAATGAAAGGATTTGAACATTCCTTATAATGTGCAATGACTAAGTTTATTTTATATAATGAAAGTAATTCACCAAGTACAGTATGATTAGCTGTTAGCTGCAATGGGTACTCACAAATCCCCATGCTAGAGGAGTTATGATTTGGGGGTAAGCTATTTCAAACCTCAATAACTTTGTTCCCTTTGGGTTATGGTAGGAATACGGTTTATTGATTTTTCTCAAAACATCCAGTGCTTTTCAATGAAGCAAAAGTTTCAAGAATCTTCATGCAGTAATTTCAAAACTCTCCTCAAATTATAAACAAAGGTTTTTTTTTTTCTATACAGTTTAGTGGATATGAGGCAATACATATTATAATGAGGATCAGGCTTTCTATGACAGCAAAAAGGAAATGTAATTATAGATAAAAATCACCATCCAAAGTAATACCTTTCCTGGAGAACCAGGAGCATGCTTCTATAGCACCTGGTACTTAACCCTTCCTTTAACAGGACATGCACTTTATTTAAAAAAAATAAGTCCAAACAGCATTAAGGAAGATTGAAATGAAGAGAGTACACTTATCTAAGTGTAAAGTCTGTATGTGATAATTATAATGACCTTGTTAATTAAAATAAAAAGTAAGCTACTCCAAAACAGAAAATCTGTCAAGTATTTGTTAAATAATATAGTCAATTATTTTCAACTGCAAAGAAAATGAACTAGGATAGTGTTTTTTGTGGATACATTTTTTTTGAGAGAGAGAGAAATTGTGTATGCAGCATGGGGGGGGGTGGAGAAAGGAGGGGAGGAGTGAAAGAGGAGAACGGGGAGGAGAGGGGAGAGGGGGACAGAGAAGGGGACACAGGGGTAGGCAGAGAATCTTAAGCAGGCTCCACTTTCAGCACAGAGCCCACTGTGGGGCTTAATCCCATGACCCTGGGATTCTGTCCTGAGTTGATATCAGGAGTTAGACACTCAACTAACTGAGCCACCCAGGTGCCTCTTGAGTATACATTTCTCTTAATTTTTTTAATGTGTTTATTATTTTAGAGAGAGAGACACAGAGACAGAAAGCAAGCAGGAGAAGGGCAGAGAGAGAGAGAGAGGGAGACACAGAATCAGAAGCAGCCCCCAGGCCCTGAGCTGTCAGCACAGAGCCTGATGAGGGGCTTGAACCCTGACCTGAGCCAAAGTCCTCTGCCCAACCAGCTGAGCCACCCAGGTGCCCCAAATATACATTTTTTTAAATTTTATTTATGTATTTTATTTATTAATATAATTTATCAAGTTGACTTATATACTACACCCAGTATTCATCCCAACCAGTGCCATCCTCAATATAATCACCCATTTTCCTCTCTCCCCCACCGCCCCCATCCACCCTCAGTTTGTTCTCTGTATTTAAGAGTATCTTGTGGTTTGCCTCCCTCCCTGTCTGCCTGTAACTATTTTCCCCCTTCTCTTTCCCTGTGGACTTCTGTTAAGTTTCTCAAGATCCACATAGGGGTGAAAACATATCTGTCCTTCTCTTACCGACTTATTTCAGTCAGCATAATACCTTCCAGTTCCATCCACATTGCTACAAGTGGCAGGATTTCATTCTTTCTCATTGCCAAGTAGAATTCCATTGTATATTTAAACCACATCTTCTTGATTCATTCATCAGTTGATGGACATTGAGGCTCTTTCTAAAATTTGGCTATTGTTGAAAACACTGCTGTAAACATTGGGGTACACATGTCCCTATGCATCAGCACTCCTGTATCCCTTGGGTAAATCCCTTGTATACATTTTTAAAAGACTTAATAGATAATCTGTATGGCTAATAACTCATCATATAAATATTTTTTTAGAGATCCTGAAACATACTCTTCTATAAACAGCAACTAAGTGGAGAATGAGATTTGGAGAAATTTTGTTTCTCCCTTTTTATACCTTTTGAGATACCAGATAGAAGTCATGTTTCTAAAAAAGTATAATCTTTTAAGGTAATATTATATAAACATTCTATCATGTCTTTATTGATCAAACTTTATGATACCAACTTCTCTCACCTTCGGTCAAATTAAAATTATTTTAATTTTTTGGTATCCATTTTAAATTAATTGTATATTAACTCTGGTTTATATAAGCAGTTATTACTTATAAATGTGAAGTATTAGTAAACTCTTACCATGCAACTATGTAACAGACAACATATTAGTTATTTTTAATCATCCAAGAAATCCTCTGAAGTAATAAGATTCTTATCTCACAAATAAAAAACTGGAGCCCAGTTTTCTCCAGTTTTGTCCCCCTAGATGGATTTGTCCCCCTAGAGTTTCACAGTTTCTAAGTTGTGATTTTAGTCCTTGTGTAGAAGATCCCATCTTGTGTTCTTAAAACTTCACTTCACTGAAAGATGGAGAGCTGGACATTCCAGGGATTTAAAATAAGCAGAGAATACCTGCTCTAACATGAATTTCTTTATCATCTGGCTTTAGGGAAGATACAAGAATGCCTAATGATTGCTCAAAGTTATTGATAATTATAATATTCTTAGCATCCATTTGTCATGCACCATGAACATAAGAACAGTGCCAATGAACAGGGAGTCCTGAATTATGATCTCCATCTAGCTTTGACTTCAGAAAACAAAGTTATTCTACTTACTAAAAATGCTTAAGTATAATTCAATATGCTTATAATGCCTTGTTATAAATGTGCTGCTGTGCTAATGTGTTTTCATCAGCGTTCGATCTCTCACTAGCCAAGTACATAATAACAAAGCAGTGCAGGAAAAATACAGATTTATCCCAAAATAAGTGGAGAAATGAAGAAAAAGACTAATTAAGTGGTTGCTTTTTCACCTGTACCTCTGTTTAGTAAGAAGGATGAGGGGGAGGGGAGTCAGAATCTGTTACTAATTCTACCAGAGGTTTCAATTCAGTTACTGTCCAGAGTACCATAAAATGGAATTACTGGGTACAAGGTATGATTAACTATCTCTGCTCCAAAAAGGAAGGCTTATTTGACACACAGAAGTGCTGTATTTTGGAAGAAATTCTTAAAATGCCTGCTAACCTAGGCATGTAGGCAGGACAAGTTCCACGGGGATTGGCCTTATTTCAGCCCCATCTTAACTTCTATGGTGATGGGTTTTAAACATTTATTTATTTTGAGAGAGAAAGAGTGCACATGGAGGAGGGGCAGAGAGAATCCCTAGAAGATTCAGCACTGTCAGTGCAAGAGCCCAACACAGGGCTTGAACCCACAAACTGTGAGATCATGAACCAAACTGAAACAAAGAGTCGGACACTTAACTGACTGAACCACCCAGGCACCCCTGGTGTTATTTGCACATGAAGCATATCATGTGCAAAGTTTTTATGCCTACCATTTAGCACCAGCAAAAGAGACCTAAGAAACAAGGTGTAGAGGAGAAGAGAGAGGGAGGAAGATCTGACAGGAAACTGATACTCAAGAGGACTCAGTGAATTTATGTGGCAGCTTGAGTAGGGAAAGTCCTAATATTTCCTCCACCTCCTCAACTCTATTTTTGTTTGATCATCAAAAATGAGCTATTTTTGGTAATGGATAGTACCTTCCAACTCTTCAAATATCAAGAATTTAGCAAGGAGTTCACATAAATCAGCGTAAGAGGTCTGCTCAAAAAATAATCCCTTAAAATGACAAAATATATCCCAGAACATGAGGACCAGATTGGACCCTGATTGAAGACATTATCTTTTTAAAAAACATTTAAAGACTTTGGGGGAGAGAGAGGGAAGGGGCAGAGAGAGGCAAGGAGAGGGAGAGAATGACAGCCAGGCTCCACAGTGTCAGCAGAGAGCCCAATGTAGGACTTGAACTCCTGAGATCATGACCTGAGCCAAATCAAGAGTCAGAGGCTTAACCAAGATGCATCAGAGCCACCCAGATGCCCCTAAGGATACTATCTTAGCAAAGAATGGGACAGTTCAGAGAAAAATGCCTATAATGAAAGAAAGGGAAAAAACGGAGTCAAGGAGGCACATCTTTCATTGACCTCACAGCACAGTTCTCAGAACACTTTAGAATGCTTGTCAGAGATGCATGTGTGTGTGGGGGTGGAAATTTGTGTCCAGTATGAAGGTATATCAAGAAGAAGACCCTCAAATCTGATGCCATTTAAAACCCCGATTATGTATTATCCTTGGTTAGAAATTTGTGGTCATTAATTTTTAAAAATCCGACATCAAAAGAGAATANAGACCCTCAAATCTGATGCCATTTAAAACCCCGATTATGTATTATCCTTGGTTAGAAATTTGTGGTCATTAAGTAAATTTTTAAAAATCCGACATCAAAAGAGAATGAACGGTAGTGACTTTATAATGTGCCCTGTTGGCTAGACTAACCTACCCTTCTCAGAATTCTCTTCTCAGTTTCTGGTTACAGTGAACAGACCATAGTAGAAATTCTCACTGGGGAACTACAGGGTGGCATTGGAGCTGGAGTCATTTTGTTGCTCACTCAGGACTTATCTTCTAACTCATGCTGTTGGCAGGAGAGTGGAGCCAGGCCTGCACCTGCTCCAACTTGCTGTTGTTCTCCTTCAGCATCACCAACTCCGAGGCCAGGTGTGTGTGTACAACAACCTGACAACAGAACCCTTGGTTTCGGCAGAAACCCGTATCATCCAATCCAGAAGCAAAAAGAACGGACACTTCAGTCAGTCTCCAGGACTCTAGTGTGTATATTCCAGCTTGCTCTTATTCTCTCCAAATTTATATACGTTTTCCCTTCCGAACTGCTGGTCCTGTGGACTTTAAGCTCCAGCATCAGATGGGTTGTGAAGAAAATGAGCAACACAGAGATGGCCTAATTCCAGAGTTGCATAAAGTAGAATTTGTGAGTGTGTGTATATCCTAATAGTCCTGCTCCTCTGATTAAACCCTAGTACATATACTAGCCTGAGGGTCCAGTCTAATGATTCAATCATTAACCAAGATTTAGCACCTACTATGTGTCAAATACTACTGTAAGCACTGGACACATCAACACAACAAGATGTCTTTTCCTTCATGGAACTTGCTTACTAATTGGGGAGATGAAAATTAGGGTATAAATAAGCAAGCACAAAACTTTTTAGATAATGTATTACCTTCCTATTGCTGGTATAACAAACTTAGTAGTTAGAAGTCCAAAATGATCTTAGAGAATCTAGGAAAGAATCCATTTCCCTGGTCTTTTCTGGCTTCTAGAGGTGCCTCTATTCCTTGGTTTGTCTCCCTTTCTCCATCTTCATAGCACTTCCCCCAACCTCTGCTGCCATGGTCACATCTCTTTCTGATGCTGGTCCTCCTTTTACCCTCTTAAAAGAACCTTGTAATTGTACCGGGCCCACTCAGATAATCCAAGATAATCTTCTTCTGTCAAGATTCCTTTTTTCTAGTGTTTTTTATTTATTTCTGAGAGAGAGAGGGAGACACAGAATCTGAAGCAGTCTCCAGGCTCTGAGCTGGCTGTCAGCACAGAGCCCGACGCGGGGCTCGAACCCACGAACCGTGAGATCATGACCTGAGCCAAAGTTGGATGCTTAACCGACTGAGCCACCCAGGCGCCCCTCTGTCAAGATTCTTAATCACATCTGTAAAATTTCTTTTACCATGTAAGGTAATATTCACAATTCCTACACATTATTCAGCCTATCACAGATAGTAACTTTTGCTCAGAAAATAAACAATATCAGGGAGTATTTTATATAGTACTGTCAGACACCTTCTTTCTTAATTTCTTTTGAGTAGAAACCTCAATGATGAGGAATATTCTAGTCTAGAAAGACTAGAAAGTGTTAAGACCCTGAGGTAGAAAAAGTTGGATCTGTTCAAGGAAAATAAAAGCCATTTTGGATAAAGCACACTAAGATGTTAGAAAGGCAGATCTCAAAGAGATTTGAGACCAAATCTTATAAGGTCTTGTGCTAAGCACCTTGGGTTTTATTCACGGTGAAGCCAAGGAGGTGAAGAGTACTGAGACACGAAAATACGTGATCTGTTATACTTTAAGACATCACTCAAAATAAAAAATAGACTGAAGGGGACTGAAGGGCAGTTGTTCTCTCTTCTCTAACCCTCTTTGATGTTCCTCATAGTCCTATCATTAACTGAAGTTTTTTTTTAATTTTTTTTAACATTTACTTTTGAGAGAGAGAGAGAGAGAGAAGGGGCAGAGAGAGAGGGAGACAGAATTTGAAGCAGGCTCCAGGCTCTGAGCTGTCAGTACAAAGTTCAGCAGCAGGGTTCAAACCACGAGACCATGACCTGAGCCAAAGTTGGATGCTTAACCGACTAAGCTACCCAGGTGCTCCTGAAATTTTTAGATTTAATTATATCCTAGTGAGGGCCATTCAACAGCAGCACTCCTATTACTTGGGAGCTTGTTAGAAATGCAGAATCTCAGGCCATATCCATGACTAAGTCAGAATCTATGTTTAATATCCCCAGATGATTCACACATATAATTTTGTGAAGCACAGTTTTAAGAAACACTGTAGTAGTCCTAGAAACAAAAAACAGTGGCTTGGCCTAGAGTAGAGACAATGGGGACTGCAAAACGAAATTATATACAGGATTTATTTTGAAAGGAGAGGCCGGTAAGAACTGCTGTCAGTTTGATTACAGGTGAGAAGGGGAGAGAAAATTTACAAAGATAACAAATTTGGGGCTTGAGTAATTAGATTTGATTGTAGTGTTTACAGAGATGGAAGAGACAGAGAAGGATGGAGGGTTTTTTTTAGATCTGGTAAGAGGTGCCTATTAGACATCCAAGTGCCAATGTAGGTCATTCAATTAGCCACATTAGTAGGAGAGCCATCGTAGGGCATGTGGGACCAAGGGCAAACACTTTATTTCAAGTGACTCATGACAGTTAAACAATGAGCAGTAAGTATATGAGCACCTGTCAAGAAAAATGTCAAGCAAGCAGAACATTCCCCAGGACTCTTGCCTTATAAAGAACCAAGGTTATCAGAATCTAGACTGTCCAGTCTAATCCAGGGTAACTGGCTGGCTTAATTGAGGTATATTAAAATGTCTTCATAACCCATACAACATATGCCATGCAAGTAAGGTAACACCAGCTTGGTTGTGCTCATCTTTTTTAATTCCCTTGCTTTATTCTGCAGACTTCAGGTCTAAGGGCAGAGCTGATTAACATGAAATTCAGAGTTGAAGCTGTGACTGGGGATATAAATTTGGAAAACATGAAGGTATAGTTGGTATTTAAAGTCACGGAGACTGGAGACCATCCTTTTGTGAGAGAATGCAGATAGGAGATCCAAGAAATGATCCAGAAACACACTACCGTGTAGAGGCAGGAGAGAGGAAAGAGGACCAACAAATAAATCTGAGACCAAGAGGCCAGTGATATGTGGTAGCTAGAAGCCTAGTCAAGAAAATGTTTCCAGAGTCAACCATATCAAATGCTCTTAAGAAGCCAAATAAAATGAGAAGAATTTACCATTGGATTTGGCAATATAGAGGCTGATAATGACCTTGACTACTGTAGATCACAAAACAGCTAAATGACTGACCTTTGCCTCACTACTGCTTCGTCACTACGCAAAGGTTTTATTGCTGTGGCACTCTATGGGAGAGACTTTGTCTAAGGCAAAGATGGACCAGGTTCTGAAGTGAGCCAACGAGACGAATATTACACCAACACGTGTGGGCTTTCTTTCACGTCACAGGCTCTTAAAGATCTGTATGTATCATGAGTCGCAAGAATAGCACAAATATCTATACGCCACACCAGTTTCCTAACTGTCTGGTTAGCAAGCTATAACTCTCCACGTAGCTCTTAGCAAACAGAAGCAGCCTAGGGAAGAAATCTTGACTGAACTTCTGTATAATTGAGCTAGGCTATTTATTGAAAACGTAATGACCTTTTTTTCTTCAAATACAATTTGAAAATGAGAATTTTTTTTTTTTACATATATAGCGTTCTATTGAGAGAAGACATGCCACTCACAATGCTAAATCTTTTTCCTTTTCATGCTTTTGTAGCCTATTGTGCTCTAGCGTGAGGAGGAAAGGGAAATCCTATTTGAAGTAGGTTGAAGAGAGAACGGCAAGTGGGAAAGTGGAGACAATTATCAGGATCACGTCTGTAAGGAGTTTTGCTGGGAAAGGAATCAGATAAATAGGGTGCTACCTGGAGGGAATTTTAAGATCTGAAGAGGTTTTCTACTAACATGGGAGGTATTATAGTATGCTTACAGACAACAGAACAATGAGGTAAAACTTGCTGATGGAGGAGGAAGCAAGAAAATGACTAAAGCCAAGTACTTAAAGTCAGTGAGAAGGAGTAGGATGCATGAACAACTGACTGCTCTAGCCTTGGAGAAGAGCAAGGACAGTTCAAATTGAAAGTCATATTTCTCATTAACTAAAAGATTGACATTCTGTTTTTGTACCTTGGTCTCTTGTGAATTTTGTTAGCAGAAAACAGCCTCCTAAATCTGAGTACTTCAAGACATTGACACGACTAGTCCTTAAGGCTGACAGCATCATACTGAACTGTGGCAAATCCACGGAGGAAAAGGCCATTTTGTAGGGGACCTGTCTGGAAAGACAGCTGACTTTCTTTCCTCTGGTGACACACCTTCCCTCTCTGTGAGCTAAGTTCATTACCTTTAGATGCCAATTCACACAAGCCTGTTTTTAAATAAGTGTACCTTCATTAAATAATAGTTCTATATAATTTTAATTGCTATATTGAATCAACTAGCAAGAAAGCAGCTTGGTTCCCCTCCCCACACACACATTCATACTTGTGTGAGAATTCTCTAAGTGTAAGAATTAGCAAATTAAAACCAGATGGCAAAAAATGTAACAATAAGCTGGCTTCTGCGGTTCCACACAACTGTGTAAAGATTTTTGCTACCAACTATACTACTGGAGTTCATATATAAATGTTTTGTTTGGTGTTCCGTTTTATTACTCATTTCTGTGCTTAACTGGTAGTGGACTTACATATTTTTCAAAAAAACGATTAAGTCTAGGATAAATTTGCAATGCCTTAGTACATCCTAAGTTCTGTTTTGTGGGAAGGTGGGGAAAAAAAGAATTGTGGGTGGTATCGATGCTGTTGGTTACGCAAATTAGAGAAGCACAAGAAGTAAGAGTTATATCATTTCCATGATGGATAGAAATGGGCTTAGGGTTGACAGGCAATCTCAAAATTACTATTACTTCTCATTATATCCTTCCGAGCATTTTCGTTTGTGCGGAATGGGATTTTAAACATCTTGATCAAGCAACAGGAATCTGCCTCATCTCCTGACACTGATGATCATCTAGCAGGGCAATAGTGTTGCTCTAACTGGCATCCTGATGCTGTTATGAAACTGCATGAGGCATTCCTCAAGAAGTGGGTTGTGATTGGAAATAGCCAGCAGAAATTTAAAGGTAAGTATCATTTTATAATTCATGAAATGATCAAAGGCTTCACACAGAGTTAGGCCTACTAGGGCTGGTATGCAGTAGAAGATTCACTCCAATATTCTCATCTCAAGATGTAAATTTGAGTATCTCCAGCCATCTTAGATTCACAGAATTGTAGGACACTACAAACTGTCCTGGTACAAATGTTCAAATAAGGAAATGGAAAACAATGGTACTACAACACTCCCATTAACACCGGGCAACTGCTGGCCGTGGAAATCAGTTGTCAGGTGTCACAGACCATTGCTCTTTCTAGCTCATAATTTTAGGACAAAAATACGGTAATCTTTGATCTGTAAATTCAAACTCCTACAGTGTAAAAATTATTTTGGGATACTTTATCTAAAACACTTGAGGCCTTCTGGCAATCAAGTCCTACCAATCACATAGTAGATCTGGGAAGAGGAAGGGTAGAAACAACGCTCTCAGGTTCTTCAAGCTTCCATTCCTTTGCCTGTAAAATATGGAAAATGACTACCCCCAAAGCTGGTTAAAAGGATTAATTCTATTATATTTGTATAATGTGGAGTTCAAGGTTTGGCATAGAGTGACCACTCAAAAAAAATGGTGATGTCATCAGCATCATTATTCTCTGTGCAAAAAGTAAAGGCCATGTTTCATCATAGACGCAAAAGCCTGAATGAAACTTTTAAAAGACATCTATTCATCTCTCTTGTTTTGCAGACCATGGTTAAAATTCCTCTTATCCACCCTGACTCTTCCCTCAAATGTTTCTAAGAAAGAAGATAACACTTCTTAGTGGATTGTTAAGATTATGTAAATAGTGCTGTTTACTTGTTATGGTTACGTATAGTTGTTTTCCAACAAGAAATTTCTTCAGTCCTAAGCCACAGCAGCTGACAGCTTCTGGGGACAGTATCTTAATTAAGGATTATTGTGCAGAAAGTTTTTCTCTGACTAGGAAGGGGGGGGAGAGGCTATTAGGAGGCAGGCAGAACTGGTATTAGAGAAGTCGAGAGAGCAAAGGGCCTTTGTGAGCTTAAGGGGTCTTCTCTTTGCCTAAGAAAGCTCTCTGATTAGACAGAAAACTGTCACAGGCGCATAAAAGCCANCTAGACCAGGGAAAGGAGAATGACATCTCTCCAGTTGCAGCTGCCAATTATTTAAGAAGCAAAACTCAGGAAAGACAGGAACAAGTCTCAAACATAAAATGATAAAGTTGCAAACAGAGGTGGGTACAGCTTATGAAGAACTTACCGTTGTTCAGTAAGACTAGGCTTGAAGCAGCCAGAAGCGAATAAGCTCCTTTACTTCATTGGAAGTAAATACTTCAATATGGGTGAGATGGTTTTATTTGAAATTAGCCGTTGCAAAGGATGCAAGAGACAAATGTCACTGGGTCTCATCCTTATTAGGCACGAACAGCCTAATAAATGAGGGGTGGTACTTTTTAAGGAAAAATGAAGAATCAGACTCAGAAGACAGACAAGACTCAAAAGGCCCTAAGCACTGAACAGAAGGATAAATCTAACCAAAAGAGAAGACTCAAAAAGAGATCCTATTCCTAGGACAATCCCTAATGAAACTTTAGTGGAGGATTATATGCAAGAGTCCCTATTGGCTTTAGGTTGTGTGTTTACATTTAACATCTGGTCTCAACAGGTATAGAAGATACTTTATTGATATCATAAAGGCTTATTAGTGAATAGTTTAATCACTGATGATATGACAAATATTTATGAAATGCCCAGTGCAGACCAGGCTTCACGCCAGGCTCCAGAGTTAGAGGGAAAAACATATACACTCCCTTACCCTAAGGAACTTAAAATCCAGTGAGGAAATTGGCTATTAAACAAGATATACTGCTTACACCATTAAGAGCATGATGAAAAGGAACCTGACTTTGACTGAAGGAGTAGAATTCAAGCTCTAACCTGAAAGACTTGTAATAGCCAATGAAGAGTAGGAAAACAATTTGAGGCAAAGGCCCTGAGGTAAAGAGGAAGAGAAGGAAGAGAAGCTGGAGTAGCTGCAGATCCAGTGAGGCTAGTGTTGATAAACTCCAGGGAAGAGAAGATAGATAATGTATCTGGAGATACAGTGACAAGAGCATTCAGACCATGTAAGAAATTTTTAATGTACCCTAAGGACAAGGGGAGTGTCAATGAATGGTTAGAAGCAGAAGGGGTGAAATCATTTGATTTCCATTTTATAAAGAACTTGGCATGTAAGTGATGGATCACTAAATAGTATTTCTGAAATCATTATTATTCTATATGTCAACTAGGATTTAAATAAAAAATATATAGGTGTTGAAGGTGAGGGATGGGTTAAACAGGTGATGGGGATTAAGGAATGTCCTTGTTGTGATGGGCACCAGGTGTTGTACATAAGTGTTAAGTCACTAAATTGTACACCTGAAGCAAATATTATACTGTTATACTGTCCAATTAACTGGAATTTAAATTAAAATGTTTAAAAATATTTCAGTAAAGAACTTGACACAGTTCTGCATAAAGTGCAACCACACATAAGAGTATATGTAGGGTTGAGTTAGTATAGAACTGCAGTAACCTGTGTGAAGCATGGCAGTGGCTTAGACTAGGTAAGAGATGTGGAGAAAAGTGGGTGCATTCTAGACCTATTTTTTTCATTTTTTATTTATTTTTGAGAGAGAGAGAGAGAGAGAGAGAGACAGAGCTGGAGCAGGGGAGGGGAAGAGAGAGAGGGAGACACAGAATCGAAAGCAGGTTCCAGGCTCTGAGCTGTCAGCACAGAACCCGACCCGGGGCTTGAACTCATGAACTGTGATATCATGACCAGAGCCAAAGTTGGGCACTTAACCGACCGAGCCACCCAGGAACCCCAATAGCTATTCTTCAAGTAGCAACTATAGGCCTGGTGATAGAAAAGTTGGACATGTCTGAGAATAAGGAGTTAGAGTCTCTCTCTGGTTTCTGGTTGGAGTTACAAAGTACAGTACGGTGCCATTTATGGAGATGAAAACACAACAAAGTTAGAACTGGAGAGAAGAGGATTAACAATGCAGTTTGGGGGCACTTTATTATAGATTAAAAAGACGAAATAGGAAAAAGTGGTTCCAGGCAAGTATCAGATTCTTTGGGGTGGGCAATAATTTGAAACAGTGCATCCAATTTTATAATTTTATGTAATTTTTACCTCTATCCTTTATTTTGAGAGAGAAGCCACAAACCTCAGAAGTCTTTTTTGGCTAATGAGAGCAGCATGACTCCCTATGGGAATGAATATGAACCCCTAGTGGCTGACAGTTATCAAAAGAGGACATGAAAAAGATTAAGAAACTCAAAGAAGGAGCCTTAAGACCAACTAATCAAAAACAATTTTGAGGTTTAACAAAAGCTAGAGACAGTTAAAATATGAATAACATATCGAAGAAAAGTAGAGGCATCCAAAAGAAATAAATTAACAAAGACCCCACTGTCAAAGATGGTACCTCGATTAGGTATATAAGGAGGAACCGACCTCTGTGATTATTAAGTCTTGAAACAAGGATGTGAGGACCATGTACAAATTAGCATAAAATGAGGTGATGTGGGACACAATAAAGAGATGCTCATTTAGTCCCCAGGGCCAAGGCAGGACAACAGAGGTCTCCCACAGGGACCCTGCAGGTATGGATTATCACCAGTCCAGAGTGAGGAAGCCCTGGGTTCTGAAATTGGTTTCAGAAACAACTGTTTGTCTTTATAAAGTGTGTATAAAAGTATGCCTAGTGAAGCGTGTATAGTTCTCATTACAGAGTACAGGTTCAATCAATCTCAACAAAACCTTTCTCTGCATAAAGTCTACAGTTAAGGAATTCCTCCACATGTTGTTTTTAAAGATACATGGACTAGTCAGATACGATCTGATTCTTTTCATCAAAATTTAAGTGCTCAAAGGGTAAAATTCATATAAATAGCAGCCTTGAGGGGTGCCTGGATGGCTCAGTCGGTTAAGCGTCCGACTTCGGCTCAGGTCATGATCTCACAGTTCGTGGGTTTGAGTCCCGCGTTGGGCTCTGTGCTGACAGCTCAGAGCCTGGAGCCGGTTTCCTATTCTGTACCTCCTTCTCTCTCTGACTCTCTCCTGCTCACGCTGTCTCTCGCTCTCAGAAATTAAAACATTAAAAAAAATTTTTTTTTAAATAAATAGCAGTCTTGACAGAATACCGCCTTAACATTTAACAGCTGGTTCAAACTACCTGTTTCAGTGGCCCAAGAAGCAGCCAATGCTTTATCAATTGTTCTAGAGCTTCTCAATTCCCACATTTCCTGACTTCATTTGAAGATCTCTGCCATGAAATCCCTTGTTTCAACCTTAATGGAAAGGATTTTCTCTGTGAAATAACCTAAAGGCTTTTTGTATGGAATGTATATTTAATAATTTCCTACATCCTTTCCTCAAGAGTTTCTGGCTTCAAATTCGTCATTTTTATTCTTCTTCTCTGGAATCTCTCTGTACACTGCCCCTGCTCTCCATAGTAATGGAGCCCAAAATTAGTCCCATTAAGTCCCTGGTCAATGACAAGTCCACTTTGAGGAGATTTTCATGAATCCTTCATGTAGGAGATTGACAGTTCATGAAAAAGTGACATGATTCCAGGATCTCAGCAATGATCTTCATGCACTATCTGAATCCCAGCTGAAAATATGTAAGCTAAAACTGTGCGGTAACCATATGTAAACAACCAAACTCCAAATTACATACCTGAAGTTCTAGGGTACCGATCACCACCTCGCTTCTGCCAATACACACACACACACACACACATCATCTCCATCCCCTCTTTTTTCTGGTCTAATTTCTATAGATATAAGAATTCTGAATTGAATGGAAAAGTATAGAGAAGACGTCAGAAAGGAGTAGAAACTAGAACATAACATGCAGAGGCAAAGGTACCAACTGTAGAGGATTTACCAAGGAAGAGAGGAGAACCTAGTCAAGAGCATAACTCTGGTTCCAGAATTCTGAATTCTGACTCCACCACTCACCAGTTGCTTGACATTCATTAAGTTACTCAGCCTCTTAGGCTTAGATTTCTCACTTGTAAAAAGGAAGCTAATGATGGTATATACCCTACAGAGTTTAACAATCAGATGAGCTAAATATCTGTAAAGGCCTACTAGAACCAAAACATAGTCATGTTATAATTTATGTATATTTTTGGGTCATCTTAGGAAATATTAACTTGATTAAAATAACCATATAACAAGGGCAACTTAGACCATCTCTGCTGTTGAATTATTTCAAGAAATCCCAGATGATTTTCAGTTCTCCAGTAAGTATATAAGTTTTCGACTAACATAGTGGCCATTGCCACTGGCATCAAGTTTGCAGTTAATATAAACCAACTCAATACACATAATAAGGCAGTTGAGGGAAATAACAAGCATGTTTCACAGAAAACAAATGGCAAACTCCATGGCCTAGGTCCTGTAAGGTACCATTCCTACAGGCAGTGTTAACAACCTATACCTTCACTGAAGTAATTTCATTTCTACCAGGAACTAACAGCCAAGTTGAATGTGCATAAAAATTTGGAATTTCAAGTTTTCCACAGGTTATTTTGTAAGAAATACAGGCTCATTCAGTATATTTACATATGAAAAGTTACACACAAGACACTTCTCACTTAAGTTCCTAAGTGATTACCCTTCAAATTAGTAGTAGACACTGGAGCAGGTATTTATGAATTTGCTATTGGTGCTCTCAGCTGCAGTTGTCAATATATTTTTTTTATAATTGTTTTAAAGTTTATTTATTTGAGAGAGACAGAGACCGTGTGGGTGGGGGACGGGCAAAGTGAGAGGGAGACAGACATAATCACAGGCAGGCTCCATGCTGCCAGCACAGAGCCCTATGGGGACAGGGAGAGGCTTCAACTCACAAAACCTCTAGATCATGACCTGACCTGAAACCAAGAGTCAGAGTCTTAACCGACTGAGCCATCCAGGCACCCCTGGAGTTGTCAATATTTATAGATTGTAACATTTTAAGTTAAAAATTCCTTCTACTTTCATTTAAGTCACAGGAAGAGTGAAAAAGCCCAGACACAAATAAATGTATACTGCATGGCTCCACACAAAAGTCTATAAAATGCAAACTAATCCATAATAACGAAAAGCATGTCAGGGGTTGCCTGGGGCTCAGACAGGAATAAAAAGGACTGCAAAGGGCCACAAGGAAATTTCGAGGTGATGGAAATGATCTGTATCTTTATTATGGTGGTAGTCTCCTAGAATACAACCATGAAATCTTACTAAATTGTATGATTTTAATTACAGTTTATTCTATATAAATTATACTTCCATTAAGTTGACTTGAATAATAAACGTCACAGGAAAATGCTTAGAACCACACATAAAATATAAATGAAACTGATCAAGAGTTTTAAAAAGTGCTTCCAGCTGAAGACCAAGTTCAGTTCTATTCAATTATCTAAAATACAGAAATGCAATTTTTACCAGCACAAATTAAATTAAAACTGGCATCTTAAAAAGGGTGGTAGAGCCAGAATGTCATCTAAGAAAAAGTGAAAGTCTGTGTCTTTATAAACCTGGCACTAGGGGAATAAAACAAGGAAATGAAGACAAGTTGGAGGGGTCTCTCTCTTCACAGAAAATGAAATGGGCTATTGCATGCAGACTTGTCAGGGATATTATAGTTAATGATGGTTCAACCTGAAATTTTTATGCAATCATGTTAAAACTCTTCTCAAAATTCTTGGTGGAACCAGCATAAGGGATACTTGCTGAGTACTTCCCTTGTACTTCATAAAATCCTCCATCCCACATCAAAATTTTAGAGTCCACATTGTAATTAATTATGCCTGCAGAATGTTGGAGGGCCACAGAGAAGCCTTTATGTTTCACGTAAAACACCATCACAGGATTACAACATACTAGCACACTCATAACAATTTACCATGAGCCTGACAAAATAATCAAATTCACTGGATTAAAACGAAATTATGTCCCTCATTTAAGTAGTACAGCCTGCTTCACAAACTCAAGGTTTAATTGTGGCTGTATTTCTTTACCCTCTTCAGTGTCTTATTAAACCATCATACACCAAATAGCCAGAAGTCTAGTGTCTTTCTAGTGTCTTTCACATGAAGCCTCTCCTCCCCATAAATTATTGGGGGCAGGGGAGGCTAGTTAGGACAGACTAGAAGCAGGGCAAAGGGTATGCTATCCAGGTGGTCAGAGTCCCCATGAGTCCACCACTGCCATCGTTTCTTGCTGCCACCCAGTGTCGCCTCAGTGCTACTGGCAACTGTTCTGCTTTTCCAGTTCATTCCATAAACACATGGCTCCTTGGGGATGGGAAGCCCTTCTCAGACTTGGGCTCCCTCGGGAGTTGACAACCTCAGGCACTCGGGCACTGCTCCCCACAGTTCAAGCCTGCACCACAGTGACAGAGTCCAAGAGGACTTTCAGCATCAGGCAGGTTTTCTGTCAAAAGCTGCCTCCTCCATTCATTGCAAAGCCTTTGGAGCCAGACATCTACCTAAAATTAGTCTCAGGGTAATTTTACTCATGACGGTTGTATTTCAGGATCCTCACTGTCCTTTGCATCTGAGCCTCATCCAGAGCAACACTAGTCCAGTTTTAACAGATCTTCCTAGCCTCCTTCCTGGGAAATGGAGGTTGAAGTACAGATTCCTTCCCTTCCGCAGGGCCCAATGACCCTGACCCACAATCTGTCTCATCTGCACAACTTTCGCATACCAGGAATCTCAAGGGAAGACTAGCTTTGAAGGGCCAAAGTATCTATTCTGCTAAGCCCTAATCACAAGAAAATGGGTATCCACCACAACCCATGCTGCTGGTGTCCTATTCATAGCCTCTTGGCAGTCACCATCTGGGGACACACCTACCTTTCTTCCACCTGCAGGCTTTTTCTGAACACTGGTATATATTCTGCCCTTACACCGAACAGGCCAGCAGTGCTTGGGAATTACCATGCCTTAGGAGTAGCCCTCAACAAACGCCGACTGAGGCTTGTTGGATGCATACCATTGCCCTCTTAGCCTTCAAGTGGGGCATTTGAAGGAATGTTCTACACTGTTTCCCAGAATTACCCCCAAAGAATTGGGCTCCAGTTGCCCACAGTGATCCTTTGTTTGGTAACTAATTCACTTTCACTAGCTTCCTTCCCAGAGTCCCTTTCACACTTTCTACCAATGTTCCCCAAGATCACCTCCCAGTAATCTACTTGCACTCAAATCCTTTTTTCAGAGTCTGCTCCTGGGAGAACACAAACTAGGACACCCACTGACTACTTCAGCATAACAGAGAGGGTCAAGGCTGGAGAGCAGTAAGGAAAAACGTCAAACATACCGTCTCAGAAGACACAGGTCACTTGGGAAAATAAGAGCACAAAAACCAAAGCAGTGAAGTTTTAGGACAGGAAAGCCAGGCAGGTGGTCAACAGGCTGAGGTCATAATCGGAGGAGTTGAGACAAAGGCCAAGAAGAAAAGAAGCACGAGGAAAGATTTCATGCATAACGATATGGGCTGTTAGCACTATCCCCAGCCACCAGGCTAAAGGAAGCCCTAGGGAAGAGCGCACCGGTTCCTTAATCCAGAATGTGCGCTGTTCAGAGCACCAGTAATGAAACACCTTCACAGCAGGAACAAGTGCTGCAGCCACATCCATCCGAATTGCTTCTCTATGTTCCCAAAGTGCACTCTCTCATATTGTCCCAGAAGACCTCCGAACGTAAATCTCATCTTTCCAGTAAGATTATACATTTAAATAGATTCTTTGTACTGAGCATAGTCCAGGGAATTCAACAACATTAAACAGGACATAAAAATAGCTTGAATGTTTATGTAGATACCTGTGTGAATAAACAAATCTCCATCTCAGCAGCGATTGTACTGTTTTATTATTTACAGATGATTGTGTACGATTTCATCTGCATAGCCACCTTGTAAGGCAGGGAAGGGAAGGGTCTTGGTCACTCTTGGTGTATGTATAGTGTCTGTAGGTTTTCATGGGGGTGTCCTGAGTTACTATGTACAAAGTGGGTCGCTCAGAAATCATTGGCATTGCAGAAGTCTGGTAGCAAACCCCAGCCTAAACTATAAAGGCAATACACCTCTGACACTGACTTTCAGCAATGCCCACTTCTGCACTCTGAAATATACCTCCAGGTTGGAATAGAGAGAATATAAAGTTAATCCTATTTTTGGAACTTTATACTAAACCAACTCTTTCCTTCTTTTACACCCTCTGCTTTCTACTGAAGACAGAACTTATTTTGTCAAGAAAACAATTATTTTTTTTTAATTTTTAATTTTTTTGAGAGAGATAAAGAGAAAGAATGAGCAGGGGAAGGGCAGAGAGAGAGAGAGAGAGAATCTGAAGCAGGCTCCAGGCTCTGTACTGTCAGCACAGAGCTTGACATGGGGTTCGAACCTCACTGAGCCAAAGTTGGATGCTTAACCAACTGAGCCCCAAGAAAACCATTATTCTTTAGAAAAATTCTGCTGTGTTTATTTCTCTATTCCAGGACAGTTTAATCACTAGACATATTTGGTGTGAATTTGTCATCAGCTAGGGATTTTGCATTAAGAATTATAAAAATCTGGTCCTGATGATTTTTTATCAGTATAAAAAATTTGAAACAGCTGGAAACTAAGAAAAAGATTGGATCAGTTGCTTAAATGATACTTAAACAATTGCTTTATCTCCAAATAATAGGAAGCAACAGCTATTATCACAAATTTTCATCACCACTTTGAGCTTCTAACCCTAATTCAATTAAATTATACTTCAATACCTGTTGACTGTTCAATATAGGAGAAGAACTGAATAATTTTATAGAGGGAGGGGCGGAGGGAGAGAGTATGAAAGATAAAAATATATGTAGTATATAGTTTAGAGAAAAAATTTTGATCCAGACAGAACTCTGAGCAATCTGATCAAGTTAGTTAACCTTCCTATAATGCAATTATCTAGAGAAAGTTAAGGTACTAATACCTAATAATGTCTTTAGATTTTTTTTCATCAGAGTTAAGGAAAATCAGTCTTACAAGTTTGACTTTGAGCGTGACACAGCATGTGCTTCTTGGGATTTAGTGAAGAGGGGCTTTTTTAATATGAATTAGTTAAGGCATGTGATTAAAGTTGAAAAAGTGGAATTCTCCAGGATTCAATGAAAAACAACTTTATTATTTTCCCCTCACTCTACCTTTAGTTATTTTTTTAAGTTTACTTTTATTTGGGGGGTGGGAAGGGGCAGACAGAGAAGATGGAGAATCCCAAGCAGGCTCTGTGCTGTTAGCGAGGAGCCTAAGCCAGGGCTCAATCCCATAAACCATGAGATCATGACCTGAACTGATTATCAAGAGTCAGGTGCTCAATGGACAGAGCCACCCAGGTGTCCCATCCCTCACTCTACCTTTAAAGTCAGTATTTGGATTTCTTTCACCTTACTTTTTGAGAAGATCTTGGCCCTACTTCAAAATATTCCAGTCAATCTTGGGAAATTTTTTAATCCTTCTAGTCACATCTAGTTTTTTTGTTTTGTTTTGCTTTTTCTGAGAGAGACAGAGTGAGCAGGGGAGGGTCACAGAGAGAGGGAGATACAGAATCTGAAGCAGGCTCCAGGCTCTGAGCTGGCAGTCAGCACAGAGCCCGATGCGGGGCTTGAACCCATGAACCGCGAGATCATGACCTGAGCCGAAGTCAGACACTTAACCGACTGAGCCACCCAGGCGCCCCCACATCTACTTATAAAATACTCTATCAACACTAAAAAATGTTTTAGTCCTGTGTAATAGTTAAAGGTCCAACCTTCATTTACAGTTCAACTCTTCTCTAGTTTGGGTCAGCTTCAGCTAAAAGTCTGCATGGGGCAAACTACTCTACCTTGAGAATACCCTCCATACCTACTCAAACGTTTCTAGCTATGATTCTGATCCTGACTTTTTCCCAGAGATAATCAGGTTAAAATGAGGCCATTAGGGAAGGCCCTAATGTACTAAGATAGTTGTCCTTATAAAAAGGGCATTTAAACGTAGAGACAGATACACACATGGAGAGAATGCCTTGTGAAGAAGACAGTAAGATGGAGTAATGCTTCCATAAGCCAAGGAATGACAAACTACTGGCAAAGCACCAGAAGTTAGGGCACATGCCCAGAACAGAGTCTCCCTCATAGCCCCCAAAAGGAATCAGCTCTGCCAACACCTTGATCCCAGACTCCAACCCCCCAAACTGCCCAACAGTATGCTCCTGTTGTTTAAAGCTATTCAGTTTGTGATACTTTGTTACAGCAGCTGTAGCAAACTATACATGTATTTTCCTAGTAGATTCACACAAGTTTGCATATATACTTAAGTATACTCACACATGTGCCTGATATACAGAAATATACAACCCTTTTGAATATTTTTTAAAATAGCCTAAGAATGTTTTCTTATTTTACCTCAATTCTTTACTCTAAGTATGGTCTCATTCAATATTTTAAATAGTTGTAAAAGAAGTGAGTCAATCTGTCATTTCCTAGGTTGCTCAACACTTCACATCAAAGTTTTTAATTTTCTTTTAAAAAATTTTTAAAAAGTTTATTTCTTTTGAGTGGAGAGAGGGGCAGAGAGAGGGAGAAAGAGAATCTGAAGCAGGCTCTGTGCTGTCAGCCCAGAGCCTAACACAGGGCTTGATCTCATGAACTAAGTTGTTTTTGTATATTTGAGTGTTGGATATGATAATGGGCAGTAATAGAATGAATATTGCTCATGAACCATGAGATTATGAGATCATGACCCAAGCCAAAATCAGAGGTTGGACACTTAACCGACTGAGCCACCGAGACATCCATAATTTTTTTAAGATAAAAGTTATAATTTAAAATGGGAGTGGCAGGCATTAAAGTTTGATGACATAAAAAATGCTCTTACATCTGGACAATTCAATATCACCAAATGCTTGGAAGACAAGATTTAAGACAATTCTTAAAATTCATGAGTTAGAGATTAAAATTTACTCTGGAGAGTTAACTGGTCCATAATAAAAGAAATAGAATTGATAAAGAAATAAAATAGTGGAATTACTAATTCCAAATAACAACGGAGTTGAAATCATTTGTTCTTTTATTCAAGCATTTCATGCTAATGCGGTGAATATCTTCTTAATATAAGTGTGACAAAGAGCCAAGTCAGGTAATAATAGGGTTTTGGATAGTCCAGATGTACCGCTCTTCTTACCGAACTCTGATCAGGTTAGGCATTCTGGAAGGTGGTTTACTGGGAGGCAGTTTTATTTATCTTCTCTGAAGTAACATCAGTCATTTATTTTTCCTACCTTGGCACATGCTATTTTCCCAAGAAAGACAAAGAATTAACTTCTTACTCATTTAGACATTCACTCTAATTGTTTTGAACTTTCTTGGCCATTTTTCTAGTCTTAAAATAAAACAGTAGCATTTTTCCCCCAAAGGAGAATTAATTCAGACCACAAAAGAGATGCACTCCAGTTCAAGGGAATGTGTGAATTAATTAGTGTTAGAAGAAAAATCCTTTTTCTTATTCACATACCTTTTGTCTCGGTTCTTCCAAACAATGACTGCTTTCTGCAGTATGTAAAAGAAATGGGGTACATTTTTCAGGCATGTTTGGCACAGAGAAGGATAGACAGCATTACCTCTCAGAGGAATTTCTGTATGTTTGATTTAATAACTTTCTCAACACATCAATTTGAATTCTCATCCAATCAAAACTTAAATTACAATTAAAAGCCTATTCTGATAAATCAATAGTGGAACTTAAACAGAAGTCTTTCAGACTCTCCTGACAATACCAGCGTTAAGCTCATTAAAAGAATCAAGTCCTAGAGTTTCATTCTGGGTTTTTTGTGTTAAGATTAAAGAGTAGGCATAAAGAAAGCAATGAATTTAAGCAAGGAAATTTGGGGCGCTTCAGCAAATTGAAAGCCTTCAGCAAATTGTCAACATAACATCTAATTTCCAAATAATGTCTCAAATAAACAGGACTCCCATGACGTTTTTGTTTTCTGGAAGCTGCTAACAAAGTTTAAATTTTGTAAAGCTTTGTTATTTTCATGCTAAGTAATTTCAGAGTACCTGAAAACCAATTTTTGAGTATGGTACGTGAATGGGAATTAATCTTACAATACCTTGAAAGTTCCAAGTAGGCTCTAACCAATGACAGTTACTGGCTCCCTCCTCGTGGACAAACAACAAACTCTCACGCAGGGAGAGCACTGCGTGCTCTGAGTGACCCATGCTATTTATAAGGCTCAACCCAGGATTATACCGATTCCAGGTGAGTCAGTGGATGAATCGATCGTTATTACTTAGATCAACCACCCTAATTTCAGCTACTCCTTCACGGAGCCATGATAATCTACAGAAAACAGTGTTTCCCTAATAAAGTTAAGAAACACTAGCATTTTATAGCCACTTATTTATATCTGGCCCTTGGAAAAACAACAAAGTGGAATGGTAGTTCCCAGCATGTGCTGCCAATTATTAGAATCACTTTTAAAACTCCCACTGCTGGGATCCCACCCCTTACCAAGTAAATCAGAATGATAGAGAATGGGAGCCAAGCATTGGGAATTATTATAGAACTTCAGGTGATGCCAATGGGCAGCAAATCTGGGGATCCAATTAAGTAGGATTTTAAAGGAAATTAATGGCTGAAATACAGACAAGGTCTCAGGAAGAAAAAACACCTAGATTACCCTACCTAGAAACCATAGGCCCAAATAGATGGATACGTTTCCTTTTGAAGTGGAGAAGTAACATGCATTAAGAACATGATGCACACGTGCATGTCCCCACAGCCCAGGGAGAGTGAAATAAATGCCTATTTGTAATTCTCAGAGAAGGACCATAAATGCAAAATGCTTCAGCACACATTTCAGAGTGTGTCAAAATGCTATAAGAAATATAAAAGGTATTGACTGATAAATCAATAAATGAATGACCTAAAATACATGACCTTGCACACTTTATTAGTTCAAACAGTGGCAGCAGACTATCAGATCAACTCATTTTTTNATAGATTAAATCCTTTTTTTTTTTTTTTTTTTTTTTGCCCCTGCTGTGCTCTCCCTGTAAGGAAAGCTCCTTAAAAGGACTTTGAAAGTTCCTTCGAGCACAACTGCAATCAATAGATTGATTTCCAAATATAACCAGGGGTGATGGTGATGCTAGTTTTCAGAGAATATTGGGGGAGGTAACAGGAAGAGGAATTGTGCCCAGAGAAAATGCTTGTCCTCTTTGGGGGCTATCTTGAGGTCTGTCTCTCCTCTCTACAAGGAAAGGCAGGAAGCATTGTATACACTAAGACCAGGTGAACTATTAGCCAGCTTATTTGAGAAGGCAGAAGAAAAATATATTTTTTCTTTAAAATACTTATTTTATTTTGGGGAGAATGCAAGTGGGGGAGGGGTAGAGGGAGGCGGACGGAGGACCGAAGCACACTCTGCACTGACAGGCTGACAGTAGCAAGCCCTATGTGGGGCTTGAACTCATAAACTGGGAGATCATGACCTGAGCCTAAGTCAGATGCTCAACTGACTGAGCCATCCAGGTGTCCCAGAAAAATAAATTTGACAAGTAATGTCATGGAAAAGAAGCAGAGCTGAAACCAAAATCTCATGCAAAAACCTCAAACTGTAGGTGACCAAGCTGGTGTTGCAAATTGGTTTATAAAGCCTTCAGAGTTGGTGGTCTATCTTGTAGAGGCTGGCCTGTGGCAAGATAAACAAGCTCTGACTGTCCCCACCTGTTAGTGTACCCTGAAACATTTGCTTTCCTTCTCAGTCTCTGGTCATACAGACAACACCAATGTCCCTGTGGCATGTCCAGAGGCCCAACTTCTGTTGCTTCTTGGACCATACGAACACTCACTCAGGAAAATATCTGCTCCTAGGATGCTTTTGGATCTCATGGGACCTGATGAAGTTTCCTCAAGACTTTCTACCTCCACCCAATGAAATACCTCCAGGCAGAACTTTCTACCCCTCTTCTGAACCATTCTTTCATTCAGTCAACTATTTCTCTTGACAGCCGCCATCTCTATTTGCTCCCCTAGCTGGTCTCACATGTCATAGGTAGAAACACTGCTAAGAGTGAGCTCTGCCCCTCTTGCTCACCTGACAACAAATCCTTGTGGTGATACTGATGCTGGAGAAGTGCATCACTATCGCTGATGACTGGGCCTGTGGGAGTATTTCCAAATCTCAAGCACATTTGAGTTCACAAGTTTTACATACCCAAAACCTCTTCCTTTTAGGGTCTTTTTCTTAACTTTATCCTGGATTTCCCCCCACTACTGGGGGGAAATTGTTCCCCTAGTAATACCTTAGTGCTGCTACCACACAGTACAGGTTTTACATTCAGCTCTTGCTTTACCACTTTTATATGATGGAGAATGATTTAATGGTGTCCTGTACATTGTATGTGGCCAGCTCCTGTATAATCCTTTGTTGATGACAATCATAACACTAGTTTTTTTTCTTCCATGTTAGAGTTTACACAATATATGTCTATGACCCAAAGTTTCATATTCACTTTGTATCTTATATTTACCAGCTGGTATTGAACTGCCTTCATTTTCCATATCCTTGTATTTCTTGATCTGTTTTTTCAGGAAAGTCTGTTTTACCTCAGATGGTAAGTCTACTGCTTTCTAAAATTTGATGATTTTGACCATACTGACATATTTTATGTCAAATTCACCTTTTATTTTTTTAATTCCATAACTTACTCAACAAATATTATTGAGCATCTTCTATTTTCCAGGGAAGGTGTCTATATAAATACAAAATTTAGAAATGTCCAGCATATAATGATTCTTTCCACAGGGCTAGAAGGTGTCACCTAAGAAAATAGTGTTGAAAGAGCAGACTAGAGTTTTTAAAGTTTGAACCCGAAGACACCATAATGGTGAGAGATCAGAAAAACGAACAGACTCTACCAAAGGAGATTGAGATAGAAAGATAACCAAGAGATAATAGTATCCTGGAAGCCAAATGGAAGAAGCATATCCAAGGAAGCTGGAGTAACCAAGTGTGTAAAATGCGTTGATAAATTGAGTAAAAGGAGACTGAGAATTTGCCAGTCAATTAACAATATGATGTCACTGGCGACCCTGTTAAGTACAGTTTATAGAGTGGTAGAGAAAGCATGTTTTTGTATGTGCTGGGCATATAGATGCTGGTAGTCATGTATCTCCCATTCCCAACTGCTCACTTCCAATCTGTGATATACCTGATATTGAATGAAAAATACAATGCCTGGCTCTAAGAAATGGCCTGTTTATTAACTTTGAATGAGTGGCCCCTGACCGTGCGCTATAAACACTGTAACACAGGTTGTTATTGGAATGGGTTCATCTCCCATGGCAAAGGTCGTGTCTTGTGCTTTGCTATCCTGCTTTTTCCCAACTCCTGGCAATGCATAAGATCCCAAGGTGCTAAGGCCATAGCACCAAAGAAGACAGGTGCTCTGTTTTTGTCATCATCCACACCATAACGCTGGACACACACACACACACACATACATACACAAAGTGCTTAAAATTATTATGGCAGACCGTCTGCCCTTGGGAACAACAGGGAAGTGCTTTAAAGAGATTACTTCAGAATGTGAGAATTAATGTACTTCCCTATCAGTATGATTGGGAATTATTCCTCTGAATTGGTCACATTTTGTGACACTCTAGATCCACGTTGTACAAGGAGACATAATCTGTATCAGAATCAGGAGCCAAGAACTCCAGCTCTCTGCTTTTGTCACTAAATTACTGAGTGACATTGAGCAGGTCATGGAATCGTCCTCTGACTTCACTTCCTTATCTATTAATGGAACTGTAATGATACTTGCCCTTCCTTCTTCATAGAATAAGGGTGATGATGCAAAGCTAAAATTAATGTGAAAGAGTCTGTAAAAGCATATAGTGCTACGCAAAAGCAAAGTGGTATAATAAGATTACGATTAGATCCAAAGCCATTAAAACTAGGGACAAAAGAATATTACAAAATCACAATCCATAAATTCATTCCTGTATACCTACAAATCCTTCAAGTTATAGCAATGCAAAGTGAAGAAAATTCTCTAACATCAAATTTGTATTTCTGTATGGGCTAAATACATTTCTTCTATTATAAGTTTTTGATAAGCTTCAAATGCTAAGACTGTATGAGTTCAATACTGTAATATGAGGAAAATTCAAGAGAAACTCAGGATAAAAATGAAAACTTAAGGTAATAGATAAGACCTATGATAGGGATGGAAATCTTTGGTTAAATAAAAACTTATATTTGGGTGTTGAAGAAATATTTGTACTCTTGTTTCAATGACTATAATACTGAATATTGGATTTTTAATTTATGGATGAGTTTTGTGTTTATATGCTTTTTTATTTTATTACACAAAGCCTTGAGGTGCTCACATGAGAAGGTACCCCATAAATTATGCTGTGCAACTTCATACACCATAGCCATTAATCATGAGCATTAAACTTTTCTGTTCTTCTGGCATTGAACAAAGAAATCTTGGAAACATAAAGGAAACAGGTCAGGATAAGCTACCATGACTATTTATTTCACTTTAAAGAGTTGCCTCAGACTAGGGAGAATGTGTTCATTTTATCGTTTCTGACTTCTCTAGTCATCTTAGGTAAGACTCTTAGGCAAGAGTTTTCTAAAACATGCCCCCCTCCACTCAGATACTAGTTGTTTCATGAGATTTTCAGCATCTAATGTAGGATAATCTTCAAGAATTGTTTCTAATAAAGATTTTTAGTCACCCTTCTGCTCTCATAATATTTGGGGACATAGAAAATTAAAAGCCTTATAAAATTGTTGAAATATCTTATTGCAAATTATTATTCTTATAAAAATAAAGACACAGAATGTTCATTTCTCATGGGCCAGATTTTTAATTGAATACACAAGGGCATCCAAGTCTCTTAAGATCATAAAACATCATTTATGTTTTACCCATATATGAAATAGCACTATCCTTTCAATAGTAAAGAAAGGGATTAAATTTCTAATACCTAGAGTGTTTCCAACAGTTTACTTGGCATGTTACCTTTCTGATAATCCTTGGAGAGGGTAGTGCATGTTGTAAATCCTCATATAATGATATAAGTAGCAGGGGGGCCCTGGGTGGCTCAGTTGGTTAAGTGTCCAGTTCTTAATCCCAGTGCAGATCTCAGTTTGTGAGATCAAGCTCTGCATCAGGCTCCATGTTCAGGGTGGAGCCTGCTTGGGATTGTCTCTCTCCCTCTCTCTCTGCCCCTCCCTTGCTTGCTTATGTGTACACTCTCCCTCTCTCAAAATAAATAAATAAACTTTTTAAAAAAGGAATATATGTAGCAGAAAATATTATTTGTGAGGATGTGGATAAAAGGGAACCCATGTGGACTGTCAGTGGGAATGTAAAATGGCATAACTGCTGTGCAAAAATTTTGTGCTTCCCCACAAAGTTAAAAATAGGACTAACATCTGACCCAGCAATTCCACTACTAGATATTTCCAAAAGAACTGAAAGCAAGCTTCCAAAAATGTAGCTATATATCCATGTTCATAATAAGATTATTAAAAATCCCCGGGGTGCCTGAGTGGCATGGTCAGTTAAGCATCTGGCTCTTGATTTCAACTCAGGTCATGATCTAATGGTTCATGAGATCCAGCTCTCGGCTCTGCATTGAGAGTGTGGGGCCTGCTTGGGATTCTCTCTCCCTCTCTCTCTGCCCATCTCCTGCTCATGCTCTCATGCTCTCTCTCAAAAATAAATATATAAACTTTAAAAATAATAAAACAAAATACCCAGGAGGTAGAAACAACCCAAATGTCCATCAATGAATAAATGGATAAATGAAACGTGGTAAACACATACAGTGAAATATTATTCAGCCTTAAAAAGGAAGTAAACCCTGGGGCACTGGGGTGGCTCAGTCGGTTAAATGTCCAACTTCAGTTCAGGTCATGATCTTATGGCTCATGAGTTTGAGCCCCGCATCAGGCTCGCTGCTGTCAGCACAGAGTCCATTTCAGATTTTCTGTCCCTGTCTCTCTCTGCCCCTTCCCTGCTTGTGCTCTCTCTCAAAAATAAATAAGTCTTAAAAAAAAAAAAAGGAAGTAAACCCTGTCACATGCTATAACATGAACGAAACTTGAAGACATTATGCTAAATGAAATTAGCCGGTCACAAAAAAGAAAAATAGTGTATGATTGGACTTACATGGGGTATCTAAAGTAGTCCAATTCACAGGGAACAGAAAGTAGACTGGTGATTTCCAGGGACTTAGGGAAGAAATGAGACTTGCTTTCTAATGGTCATAGGGTTTCCATTTTGTAAGATAAAAAGTGTCTGGAGACCCATTACACAATAATGTGAATATACTTAGTACTACTACACACTTAAAAAATGTTAAGATGGTAAATTTTATATTGTTTTTTACCACAATAAAAAAATACATGTAGCAGCTATCATAATAGCATCTATGTGTTTAGATATGCATTGCTATTTCATCCCCAAACATTATCTTATATGGATCTCTTAAACTCATAGTAAGAATCTGAAAATAAACAGTAGATATAAACAAATGTTAAAATTACCCAAGATAAGAAAGGAATGAAAGCTGTAGAAGGGGCAGAATATTTGGGTGATGGATAATGCAAATGAATTATAACAGTCAATGCTTTAAGCTCAACAAGAATGGAACTATGTTTTACTGGCAGTGTTAAAGACAGCAACCATGGGGTTTTTATATACAATTTTAATTATTCGGTTGTGAAACCAAAAAACAAATTGATTTTAGTGGGTTGTGATATTATCATTTACATATTTCTCAATGAAACATTATGCAATTTCTTGGTAGTTGTTTAATTTGCATGTATATATAGAAAGATACATAAAATAATAATTTCTTGATCATTTGTTATATTATACATATATAAAATGATAAACATGTTAGGAAACAAATTTTAATTACTTTGTGATGTTTCTTTGCTTCCTTTATTGCTTGCTGTATTGTTTAATAAATAAAACATTACCAAGAAAAAGAAAATTCTTTTGCCCTAAGGAGCCAGACTTGATTATTAACACATCAACAATAACTGCAGAGTGTCCATAGAGAATGAGGGAACTGTGACATAAAACTCCTTTTTTTGAGAGATAGTTCAAGGAAAAGAAGAAAGGAGGAGAAAGTTAATCTTTTTTTATGAGAGAAAGTGCTAAAGCAAGAACTTTATATTTTTTGTATAAGATATTTTACAGTTAAAAGATAATTAACAGATGATGTAAAGATGCAATAACATATAAAATATATAGAAGTTTAAAGGCCTAAAAATTGTTCAGAGAAGGAGACAAATGGTAAGAACCAGAGGAAAGGCAATCTAGTATGTTTTGTAAAATGCTAAATTTAGAAAATATAAGGGAAAGAGCAGACTAGAACATTATGAGAAAGAACAAAAAAGAAAGAGTGAGAGAGAGAAAGAAAAGAAAGAGCCAAAACCATGCAGACAGGTCCTTTCAATTACAAAATCACCATAAGGTTTACTCCAAATAAAAATGAAGGGTAACTTCATGTTTACAGGGGCACCTGGGAGGCTCAAGCAGTTAAGCAGCTGACTCTCGGTTTCAGCTCAGGTCATGATGTCACAGTCATGATGACAGTGCAGACTCTGTTTGGGAATCTCTCTCTCCCTCTCTCTCTCTGCCCCTCCCCCATCTAAATAAATAAACATTTTTTTAAATGAAGGGTATTTTGTATACTAAATAAAGCAATCATATATAAAGCAAAAGACATTAGAGGGTATGTGATGATGGAAATGTCAGCATGTGGTCCCCCCACATCTGGTACATGGCAGCTCTGTGATTGGATAAGATGTGCTGTTCTCAAGGGTCGCCTAACAGGCATGTCTGGGGGGCTTGGTTGATCATCTGACTCCAGATCTAGGCTCAGGTCATGATCCCAGAGTTGTGGGATCAAGCCCACATCAGTCTCTGTGCTGAGTGTGGAGCCTGCTTAAGAATCACTCTCTCTCTCTCTCTCTCTCTCTCTCTCTCTGACCCTCTCCCCCATTCATGCTCTCCCTCTAAAATAAAAGATAAATTTTTTTTTAAATGAAAAAACAGCTATTATTCATAATGTTGCCATTGAATCAAAGCAAGATCTTGAAATGGCTTTTAAGTTGTTAAACAAAAAAACATGAAATTACTTTCAAATTAGCAGTAAATGTACTTTAAATACTCTTTCTTTGGGTGCCTGAGTGGCTCAATTATTTAAGCATCCAACTTGGGTTCAGGTCATGATCTCGCATCCATGAGTCCAAGCCCCACATTGGGCTCTGTGCTGACAGCTCAGCCTGGAGCCTGCTTCAGGTTCTGTGTCTCCCTCTCTCTCTGCCCCTCCCAACTCACACTCTGTTTCTCTCTCTCAAAAATAAGTAAACATCAAACAAACAAATAAATAAATAAATAAATGTTCTTTTTTGCTTTTCATCTTTATTTAGCAATCCTGATAAATGATGTTAAGTAATGTTTATACAAGTACATAAGCAAATAGTTTATAAAACATCTTCCCCTGCTTATTCATGAATAATGATTGTTATAATTTTTACTCATAAAAACTCAACTCCCCTAATCATATTTTCCAAATGTAACACTTATAGATATTACATGTGACACTTATAGATACTACATCTATTAACAATAAAAAAACAGTCTTGTCAATTTATGGGATACAGGTAAAGATGGGAAAAATTGGACAGAGAGTGAAATTATAAAATTTCAGAACTAAAAGTTACCATAAAGTTCCTCTTTTTCTACACTACATGTAGTATGCTTTTTTTCAACCAGAAGAGGTTTTTATTAATTTTTTTTTTACTAAAACAACAACAAAAATAGAACAAAATTTAAAATCCTTGTGACAAAAATCAGGTGATTTTTTTTTAATTTCAGAAAACTAAAAGTTTGCTAATAGATGTTAGTAAGATTGTTATGGCATGAATTGTATCCCCTCAAATTCATGTGTTGAAGTCCTAACCTCAGTACCTCAGAATATGACTGTATTTGGAGGTACAAGATTGTATTTGGAGGGCCTTTAAAGTGGTAAAGTTTAAGTAAGGTCCTTAGGCAGGTACTAATCCAATATGACAGGTGTCCTTATAGGAGGCAATCAGGAGGTAAGTACTCACAGAGGAAAAACCATGTGAAGAAACAGGGACAAGGCAACCATCTATAAGCTAGAGAGACAGGTCTCAGAAGAAACCAAGCCAGTTGATACCTTGAACTCTGACTTCTAGCTTCCAGAACTCTCAGAAAATAAATGTCTGTTGTTTAAGCCACCCAGTCTGTGGTTCTGTGTTATGGGGTCCCTAATAAAATAATACAAGATACAACCTTAAAGAAAATAAAATTAAATCAAACCTGTAGACTTTTATGAGATATTAACTTCTATCAAAGGTCAAGATACAGATACAAAGAAGTAGGACTCACAAATTTATGGATTGCAGCTAACTCCAGGCATGTGTGAAATAGAAAGACTTACATGATTAACCCATGTGGAGGAGGTCAAGTAAAAACAAACTATTGAAGTTAAAAACTAGTGTGATAGAGATCTTTATAAGGTACTATCCTATAATGAAAGGTTAAAATATATATAGTTCTAAAGAACAGTAAGTCATGGTTAAAAAGTCTCATGTAAATTGTAAATAGTGTCTTAGGTATTGTTAAAATACACTAACAAAAAAATTAACCAAAATTAACTGAGATCAAATGGTTGCTTCTGGACAGAGGACAAAATGATTCATTCCAATTTGTATGGAATTATATATATTCGAAATGTATTAACTTCAACCTCAAATGTTTACTGAACTGGTCTTCATTTACAGTAAATTTTCCCAATTACATTTTCTCAATACTCTCCAATAGACAACACAGTTAATGTTTCAAGGAGCGTCTACGATAATCTTTATGTTGCTGTTGGCATCCTACTCAGCTGGTCAGAATTCACCAGCAGCATGAATGACTGGGTACATATGCTGTGCTAGCTGCTCTATATGTTTCAGCTCTGCTCTTTTCTTTATAGATGTGCAAAAGCTAAATGGGAAAAGAAATGCTTATTTTGAAAGATTTTAATTTTACTCTTATATACAGTATGTATACAGAAAATATTTTTAAATTTTCTATTTTACCAATGCTGGGCAGTGTCACAGGGTCTTTTCACTTATGCATCACACATGTACGTACATTCACACTCACATGAACACACACTCAGAGGTTTAGAATTAGCATACTCATTTTGTTCTTGCATAAATAATGTAGCCTTTTTTCAACAAGGGCACAAAATTGATTCTGAGACCAAAGATGGGAGATGTCTTACAAAATCTCCAGGTGTCCTGATATTTAGATGATACGTAAGTCTTCCCTGCTATGCCTGTCGTTATTCATACTGATTGGGTATCCTTCAATTTAATTCATGTTGACACTCACTCTCTGGAGTTAGTGAAAATCTCACAACTAACTCTTTTCCCAGACATTGTCATTGGCAGGAAGAAAACTGTCATTGGTAAATTGTCATTTACCCCAGATGTAAAATATTGTAACATAATAAGGACTGTATACCTGGTCCTTGTCTCTGGTTCCCGGAACAGAGCTCTTAAAACCCTTGTAATTTCCTGAATAATCAGAGTGCTGGAATATCTTTTGTTCTAATAATTGGTCTTTGGCCCCTATTTCTGACACAGAGTTCCTAAATCCCTTGACATTTTCCTGATAAGACTGTCTTTTGTTTTAATAAGGTGACACTTGGGGAGGTTCCTGGAAAACTTTAGGACAGAGGCTGGTCACTAGAAAAAGACCCAGCCACGATTAGAAGCTTGAAACTGTCAGCCTATGAAAGAATTTCTACCTAAAATGGAAACAGAAGATACAAAACGTAAAATCTCATGCATGTACCCTCAAGAAAACAAAACTTAAGGACTGAGATTGATTTCCTATAAATGTCTGATTTACAGAAAACTGATCATATTGGGATTTTCTTAAGTGATATGGAGTTGGTCAGGAATTGTCTCATATCAATCTTGGGAAGATTTACGTATGATTTCCAAAGGCGTGAACAAGGAATGACCCAGGTTGAGCTGATCTCACAAAGGAAGTTTAATGGAGCTTTGTTTGTATGACTGGACTGGTTTTTCTGCTTGATGAATTTTTAAAGCTGGTCAGGTTTTGTTTGTTTGTTTGTTTTCTAACGTTTATTTTTGAGAGAGACAGAGACAGAGTATGAGTGGGGGAGGGGCAGAGAGACAGGGAGACACAGAACCTGAAGCAGGCTCCAGGCTCTGAGCTGTCAGCACAGGGCCTGACATGGGGCTCAAACCCATGAAAGGTGAGATCATGACTTGAGCCAAAGTTGGACACTTAACTGACTGAGCCACTCAGGCACCCCTGGTTTGTTTTTTATCTTAACAGATTCTAACTGAACTCTCTCCTCTTTACATTCTCTGCTCATAAATTCAGTTACCCCAAACCTACAATGGATTTGTCTACAGCTTGTTACAGTTCGTTTGTCTCAAATCATAATTCATCAACTATTCCAGAATGAACTTATTTTTTTCACAGTCTTGAGCTTCATTCAGTTTAGTTCTGTATTTAGGGGGTCAGACTCCACTGCCCATCCTCTAGGGAAGGGAGAGGATCGGGTTTCAATCACCAATGGCCAATTATCTAGTCAATCAGGCCTACATAATGGAACCTCAATTAAAAAAATAGTAACCAAAGGGGTTTGGAGAGCTTCTATGTTGGTGAACACATGGAAGTGCCGGTAGAGGTCACACCCTGAGAACGCCTGGAAGTTCAGTGACCTTTCCCTAGCCCTTACTCAAAGCATCTTGTCCACTTGGCTGCTCTTGAGTTGTATCTTTTATGGGGAACAGTAAAGAAAACACTTTCCCAAGTTCTGTGAGCCATTCTAAGAAATTACCCAACAGAAGAAGATGGTCATGGAAACTTCTAGTTTGTAGCTGGTCTGTCGAAAGCCAGACTCACAACTGGCACCTAAAGTGGGGGGCAGGCTTGTAGGACTGAGCCCTGGACCTGTGGGTTCTGCACTAACTCTAGACAGTTAGTGTCAACATGAGTTAAATTGGAAGATACCCAATCAGTGCCCACTGAGAATTAAAAAACACCTGGTGTGGGAGAAACCCATTTGTTTGGTGTCAGAAGTAGTGAGAATAGCAGGAAAATAAAATAGTGTTTTCCTTTATATGGTCATACCTCTTCCTGAGAGAGGCTGGTCCAGTACCCAGTGGCTAGTTGATATGGGAGTAAAAGGCCTAGCTCTCTTATTTCAACATGTGATAACAGGGTGCTCCAGAGCTCCCCCCTGAATTGGTTGAAATCTTTGTGGTGTCCACATAGCAGTTCAATTTCTCCCATTGCCCCACCTTTCTTTCCTTACTCCTTCATATTGTCTCCAATTAATTTGCTGCATGCAAATCCCCTTCTCAGAGTCTGTTTTCTTGGGAACAAAACCTAGGGCACTTATATTCCTAATTATGTAAAAATAAGGACTTAAGTGTTTTTTAAAATTTGACTATGTATAAGCTAATGCATTAAAAAGCAATTACAGGTGCGCCTGGGTGGCTCAGTTGGTTAAGCATCCGACTTCGGCTCAGGTCATGATCTCATGGCTTGTGAGTTGGAGCCCCATGTCAGGCTCTGTGCTGACAGCTCAGAGCCTGGAGCTTGCTTCGGATTCTGTGGTCTCCCTCTCTCTCTTCTCCTCCCTCGTTCATGCTCTGTCTCTCTCTCTCTCTCTCTCAAAATAAATAAAACATTTTTTTAAAAAGCAATTATATGTAATATGGCCCTCAACTTGTTAATGTAGAGTCTGACAGTCAGGTGGAATGGCAAGTGATCTTTTTTTCCTCTATATACTTCTACTGATTTTTTTCAATTTTGCAAAGATCATAGTTCATTCTTACACTCAGAAAATATATATACTTGTTATAAAAAGTTGTACAAGTAATCAATGGCATAAACTAAAATCATATTGTTATTATAAATTGAAAGGAAAATGAAAATAGGAAACTAATACCTTACATGTCATAACAGGGACTCACAAGATTCTGTGTAAAGATTAATCATAAAATGGTAAGTGGGCACATATGTTGAAGTTATTGAGATAACCTCTAGAAAAAAAATACTAAAGTTATTAAAAATTTTTATTTCTAGAATGTAAAGCTTAAGGTATAAAAGGTTGAGTAGTGATAGTTCTTTTTGGTTTTCATTTATGATTTGTGGTGGTTTAAATTTATTTAATCATATGTGTTATTACTCTGGTAACATTTTCTTAATTCCTTTGAAAAAAATAGCACACATTAAAATGGGTCACCAGTAAAATTTTAAAAATTACAATAGTGATACTAGAGATATAATAGAATTTGGGGTCATTTATATCTTTACTGTCAAACTATCCTAGTATTATTTCCCGTAATTTATATAAATACATAAAATTTTAAATAGGCCTTTGCCACCTACTAGATATGGAATCTTGGAGAAGTTATTTAACCTCTATAAACCATGTTTCCCTTATTTAGAATATGGTTATAATAATAATAATACTCCACATGAGAGTGTGAATTAAGTGAGATAATCTGCAGCATGTAGTAGAGTCTCTGCCCATAGAAGTATTTGGTAAATGCTAACTTAAACTAAGGCCTGATTTTTTCAACTTCATCACCAATTTCAGTCATCCATGTAGATCTATCAATAGGTACCATATGTCCTAGTTAATACCTATCAGCCCAAAGTAGTTATTAATAGTACCGCTTTCACTCCCCAAAGTGTCCCAATTAAGTTGATAAATCATATACATGGCTATTCTACTTATCAATAATAACACTAACATAAAAAGAGAAAGAAATCAGATGTTCTTCTCAAGTTCATAAGATACTTCTGTCCACATACTACTTAGCTAATATATAGTGAGTGGTGAGTGAAGAATGTCCATTACATGGAATAGATATTTCATGCACAAGACACAATTACTGAAAGGCATCTTTGAGCAATCAAAAATGCCAACACTCCTATTAAAACTTTATAATGATACAAATAAATTATTTCAAATTTGAGTTCACTGTCAACAGTTCTAGAGAAGGTTAAATTTGGCAGTCATGATTATTTTTCCCATCAAAGAACTAGGTAGGAAAAACAATCGCTAAGCTGATGCAGGATTGAGTCCTATAATTTCTGTCCTCTTCACCCTTCCTACACAGCTCACTGTGTTTCTTTGAAGCACATTTTAAGTTACCAGAATACAAAAATATACAATTAACTTTTTTATTATGATGAAGCTGTATGTGCACACTAGGACATTATGAATTGACTCTCTTCTTGTTTTAAAAAGACTGTATCTTTTGAAAGATTTTATTATCAATGTCTTATTTTTTAAAAATCAGGCACATTATCTACTAGAATTACATTGATTGAACAGAGAAAATTAGAGTTTTACCTGTGCATTTTTACATGACCTAACTGTAATGTCTAATCACCTCAGACAAAGATATTATGTTCCAACAAAGTTGTACTTAGCAAAGCCTCTGCAATGCTAGTCTTAGTAATTAGGACTCAATCTTCCAGCCATTATGTTCACAACTACCAGCGACCCAGAAAACTCCTGCTGACATTGGAGGAACATAATGAATGCATAATAGGTCATTCCCAATCTATCCTCTTTTCAGATTCTGTGTATCTCTTCTTCACACAAACTCTCTTCTACCTAAATGAAAACATCAGATGCTGAAATATATGCCACAGGCATTGGTAGAATAAAATTATAAGTAGACAATGATTCTAAATGGTCAATACTACTTAAATGGCTCTAGAATACAGCTTTTTAGTGTGAGCAGCATTAAAGGAGCTCTGCTCCATTCCAACATCCCTAGTCACTTTTAATTTTTCTGGATCTCTAAAGAAAATCTATATTATAGGCAAGCCAATCCTCTCACTGCCCCCGCACACAGGTCTCCTGACCCTACACATTTACATGTGATGTTTCCTCCAACAGGAATGCATATATCCACAACTTCTTTACATCAACTTTGTCCATTCTCCTCTTCCAATCATACCTGATGTCTTTCCTAATCCATATCATAATTGGCTTCTCTTGCCAAACATTTCCCCAGCCATATCACAAGCTAAGCTCTCTCATCTCTATTTCCAGCACTATCATCTACTCCCTAATATTGCCTCAGGACTTCTGTTTACCTAGATTTTAGTCTGTGCACTTAAAAAGGCACAACTGCAGCAGAGATTAGCTAGCTATTCATCATACTCGTTTCCTTTGCTTCCTAGGCTTACAACTTTACTACATGTTCCAGGCTTCCTTGGAGTCAGAGTTGGCCCTATGATTGAGTTGTAGCCAATTAAATCTGAATGGATGTGATGTGTGCCATAAAAAACTTGCCACATACCATTCTTTATGCTCTCTTCCTACATTTCCCAACTTGGGTTAGAAAATCATATAAATTTTGAATGGTAAAATGAAGATAATGGAACCACAGTATGGATTCACCTTGTAGAAAAAGGTGCTCCCTAACTAGAATGCCTACTTTGGACTGTTACACGAATGTAATATTAGTGTTGTGTCACTCAACTGGTATTTTATAATTCTTGGGTCAACAACTGGCGATCCCCAAATTACTACAGAAATTGGAATCAGATGGAACATTACTGGTCAGGTAGTCAATAGCAAAAGAATTGATACTGGAGGCTGAAAAGACAGAGACCTATGTTACACAAGAAAAAAATAGTGGAATGACCACTTGAGATACTCTAGGGAGTACAAATAATATGCCTATTGAGACTGTGTCTCCAAGGATATGACTGCAAAAAGTTAAGAGTGTGTATTACCTATCTTTTCTGCTATTTTGCAAGGTGTTATGGTCTGCATGTTTGTGTCCTAACCCCTCTAAATTGGTACATTGGAGTCCTATCTCCCCATATGCTGGTAGTAGAGGGTGAGCTTAACTCTTTTCTCAACATATCTTTTATCTCTTTATTTTTATATCTTGTGTCTTAGTTTCAGCAGCTATAACAAAATAAAACATATCGGGTGGATTAAATAACAGACATTTATTTCTCTTAATTTTGGTTGCTGCAAAGTTCAAGATCAAAGTATAAGCATGGTTGAGTTTAGTGGAAGCTCTCTTCCTGGCTTGCAGATGGCCATCTTTTTGCTGTGTCCTCACACAGCAGATAAGCAGAGCTGTTGTCTCTTACTCTTCTTACAAGGATATTAATCCCATCATGAGAGCTCCACCCTCATGATCTCATCTAGAATTAACCACAGGCTACTTTTTCTGCCATTTGAGGACACAATAAGAAGATGGCCATCTGCAAGCCAGGAAGAGAGCTCCCACTAAACTCAACCATGCTGGCAGTCTGATCTTGAACTTCCCAGATTTCAAAGTTATAAGAAATAAATGTCTGCTATTTAATTCACCCAATATATGTTTTATTTTGTTTTTCTTTGCTTTTCTTTGTTTTGTTTTGTTTTGTTAAAGCAGCTCAAACAGACTAAGACACAAGATATAAAAATAAAGAGATAAAGACATAAGAAAACTATTAGATGGCTTAAAGGAAAAATAAAGAGGAATAGATAATCTAGACATCTAGGGTCTTGAAAGATTGGAAAATTAGAAACAACTACTTGTAGATGTCTACTACAAGAATAAATGGTTTGAAAATGACTTTGAAAGATTAAAGCTTGCTATGATTGTTCAATTAAGCAGTGTCACAGCCTTGAGCAAATCAGATTTAGAATATTTTTCCCTGTGCCAGCCTTTTGTATTTTAGATACCGTAATGATAGTTGAATTAAATTGAGAAATATAGGCAAGAGCTATTGAAGCCCTCTCTCAAACATTACCAGGAAAATATGTTTATCAAGCAAAGATAGGTTTATTAAACCTATTACAATAAGGAAGAATAGCTTCTTGACTAAGTCTTAGTGTATCTCAAACTGCGAATTCTGGACATTAGGACATCATTAGAAAGGTTTTAGGGCCTGGGCTGAGTGAGTTTAAAGCAGATGTTGCAGGCAGGGATCTGGTTTAGAACAGCCAGATTAATGCATACAAGCTTTCGATTTATGCATACAGTGGGCAACAGCCTTGAAGCAGGCTTGATAAGCAAGCTGTTGTTCTTAATGAACATGTTAATTGCTTTATAGTCTATATTCCAGAAGAAGGTATTTTCTGAAGTAAATAACTAACATGTGCTTGATCTTAGTACTATATAAATAAGGGCAGAGATCTATGCCTAATCTCATTATTGGTTAATTCAGAGAAAAGAAATTATATTCACAGCTAGAGGAAAGTATGGTTCAAGTGTTGTTTAACATAGAGATAAGAAATTATGTTGATTGCGGTTATCAATTTCCACTTTTGGTCTTCCTCTAACCTATTCTAGAGGATGGATCATTTATCATCTAGGGTAATGATCAATCCAAATGTACATTGCTATTTGATAAGAAACAGTCATATATTAAGTTTCCTTGTTAGATGATAATCTACTGAATCCTTTGACATAAAGATAGCTGTATGACATCATTTATGACTCTGAAGATAACACACGTGAGCTCTGTGACACAGATATAAATACTAAGAAAAGGATTATTGTCAGAGTTTATAATCTACTTCCAAGCCAAGAGTAAAGAGTGCATAAATTAAAGCAAGAGAATAAATTCAATTCCTAATGTGAAGAGACTGTAGTATACAATTTCGTTGTTTGCCAGGTATTTTAGAAATTATCAAAACTCTAGAAGACTCTTTAGGGTTAAAGAGAATAATATAACATCTAGGGCTGCTCTATTTTGAATCACCATGAATCTGTTCTGATGAACTTCTTAGGCAAGTAAATCTATAACCTTAATGGTATTATCATACTCTGACACAGATATGGAAACTATCACATTTAAGACATACTCACAATTTACAGACGCATTAGAAAGCAAGAAATGAGGAGACTTGAGGACAGAGAAATAAGCCCGAAATTCCCTGTTAACAGCTAAATTTTGGGGTCTCAAATCAAGACCTAGTTTTTTAACTAACTTGCCTAAAGATTTCTGTTTAGTTTTACTTTCATTTGTTTTTTGTTTTTTGAGAGAGAGAGAGGGAAAAAAAATGGTGCATCAAAATGGATTCAGTATGATATCAGATACTATCCTAACATAGGCATCAGCTACTGAGATAACATCGTTATCCAGTGTTACAGGTAGTAGCCAATGAATAAACTTTTCATGTACAAATCTAATACCATTTGTTGGGAGTCAGTCACTCAATGTTTTTTCTTTTGTTTGTGTTTTGGGTTTTTCTGAGCCAAAATACCCTTGATAGTTGTCTAATTATTTTGTAAACATCTAGTGCCACTCAGTAAGAGTGGATTGGAGTCAAATGGTGAGATTTAAATTAGCTAGATCATTGCTTGGAGCAGTAGTAAAACAGCATAAGATTAAGTTGAAGAAGTAAGAGTTCTTGTAGCTCTGTTAAAATAAGGTGGTGACTTAGTCAGCTTGGGCTGTCATAACAAAATACCATAGACTGGGTAGTTTAAACAACAGAGTTTTCTCACAGTTCTGGAGGCTGAAAATCTGAGAGCAACATGCCAGCATGGTTGAGTTCTGGAGAGGATTCTTCCTAGTTTGCAGACAGCTGCATTTTTGTTATATCCCCACATGACAGAGAGACAGAGACAGAAAAAGACAAAGCTCTCTTGTGTCTTATTTCTCATTATATGGGTCTCTCCTTCAGGACTTCACCCAATCCTAATTATCTCCCAAAGACCTCTATCTCCAAATACCATCACATTAGGGGATTGGGGTGTCCACACATGAATTTTGGGTGGATACAATTTAGTCCATAGCAGGTAGCTTTCACTTGTAGACTATGTTTTTCTAGTCATATTCCAAGCTCTATTTCGGTGAAAAGTTTGTTACAAAGGCCAACTACTATGAAGTAGTACTACTAGGAAGTAGTTCTACTTCCTAGATGTTGCTTTAACAAAGACAGAAATCTCCTACCCTAGATGTGATATCTAAAAGCTTTGGAATTTTGGCTGTCTGGCCTTTGGCATTGTGCAGTCAAAGAAGTTGCTTAGTAGTTGAGTCCAACCAACCAACATACTGGCTCATTAATTAGAAGAAATTGGTACTAATTGGATTAGGTTAGCTTGATTTATATTTTAGCTAAATGACAGGAATATAATAGCAAGGCACGAGGCATATATAAAGGATAAGCTAGCAATGTAAAGAGCAGTATTGATGATAGGGGCTCTGTGAACATCATAGTTAAAGGATAATGAGTGATAGCAAATCCAGAAACTTAGAATAGCATAAAATTTATAAAACAGATGGAGAAAATAAAGAACAAGTGCATGCAGACTAAATAATGATAATTGTGGCTCTATTCAGTTGGATCTTTGTCTGTGGTTTATGCAGAAGCTGTTTACTTCATGCAATTGTTAACCTGATCCAAATATCTAGAAGCTGTCTTCTCTCAAAGATTATCTGTTTCTGGAGGACACCTAAAAATCAACATCTTAAGGCCTTTGTTCAGGAGTCTTCCAATGAGCTGCAGATGGTTTATATCTCTTAAATTGGTATTTAAAAATCAAGGATCAATCCCTCAAAGTTTAGTATGTCACTAATGGTTAACAATGGCTAACAATGTCTATTCCATGTGAATTCAAGGGCTACCCATCTTTGAAAGATATTCTAGAAAAGTAAATTTTCTACATGTTAAGTTACGCAAACGTTGTTTAGGAGGATCTAAAGAAAGGCTGCTTGTACCTGGTGATGATGAGATTGTACTACATAAACCCCATGCAGATTTTGGCTGTGTCTGCCGACATGGGACAGAGTCTAGGATTAAAGGTAATATTCCTAAATTCATGAATCAGCCTATTCCGAACTCACAACAAAAAAGAAACGAATGTGAAAAAAGAGTCAATTTCATAATCATTAAGGTCAATGGAAACACAGGAAACCACGGAAGTTCAAAGGACTCTGAGATCTTTGAAGCTTTTCATTTTAAAATTCCATTTGTGCTTTTCTCAAAGACTAAGCTTTTAGAGACTATGAAGTTTCTCAATAAGTACCAAGTCTTTGAAAATCTCTTGAATGAGAGCTCCAGTAAAATGGATGCTTCATCCTAGAGAGGTAGCAAGAAGAAAAATAAAGCAGCTACTTGACTACTATTGCACCTTAGCTCTCTGGCCGGAAAACCTCCCATCAATCCTGAGAATAAACAAGCAATGGCTGAGATATATTTAAAATTTATTCTAGGTGTTTGTTAAATAAAACGCATTTTGAAATCTTCAAAGTTTTGGATTGCTGGGCACAGCAAGGTAAGGGGCTTGATGAGAAAGCTGTAAAATGTGGCTAATTTAGTTGTTTCATGATATTATCTCTCACGAGCAAGAATGTCCTGGAGCAAGCAGATAAATTATTTTTCGCTTAATATTGTTTAACATAGCAACAGGAAAGTAGGCTTGATCTCAGCAATGTATACTACAGGGACAAGAAATTATGTGGGTTTCCATTTCCAAAAGGAAAGGACTAAAAGAAAACCAACAAGAGAACTATGTACGAACTTTGGGAATGGTTCCTGACAGAACCTACCAGCAACAGATAGATCATAAGCTTACTATGTCTGTAAGATACATATATTGCCAATGAAACTTTGGACTGGGGTTTTAAAATATTTTGATTTCTTTGAGCCTTAAAACACCCCTTGGGCATAGTAAAATTGTACCAGCACATAATGACTGTGAAAGTTGTACGTCCCAGGGAGGATATACTCCCCAATTCCTGCTTTTGTTGTGGCTATAGAGAATAATGGACAAGGAAGACTCCTTCATCTGAAGGAATTAAGAGTTATAGAAAATGCTAGACAAGGGAGTTCCTTCCAGAGAAAAAATCAAAATCTAATAAACTTCCTCCACAGGCAAGATAGGGAGTTTTCTCTATGCCTCTAAAAATCATCAGTGTTGTAAAACAAAGACAACTGTGTCTTTCTCAATATTCCATGTTGGTAATGGGAGTTTTTAGCCTGTTATTTTGTCTTTGTTTTGCCATTATATGCAGGGCATGTGTAGAACCATGGGTATGAGGTGGGAAGAGTAAATAGTTTACCTTAGTTTTTCGTTTTAGTTCATAGACCACCAGAAAAGATGGATTGACATCCAGATCTGAAAGAAAGGATACTGCCCAACAAAGAAATACTGACTTGGAACTAGGTGCTACCTTAGTTTGACTCCTTTGGGAAATGTAAGGACAGAGTTTCTTGACACCGTGTCAAACCATTTTGATACCAAAGCAAAATTAACTTAGCTACTTGCTCTGGGACATAGTTGTTCCTGAAAGATAAGATTGTGAAACAACCATCAATTGATATAGATATATAAAGATATATGTGTAGGTATACACTTAGACATAGATGATATATGAGCAGAACAGTGTGATAGAGACTAGCCAGCAGCTCATCAGACCATTCCCTCTTCGTCCCAAGCTCACAGCAGACCACGTTTCCTCTCCTCTCCTGAGGTTAGGTATGGCATTTCACTGAGTACTAACCAATGGAGCCTAAGCAGAAATGTTGTGTGCCTGCACTTTTATATCTTCCTACATATGATCCTTCATGTTCTCTTCCCTTATGGGGACTGAGGTAGGCAACCACAGTGATATTGGAAATCATTTAGTGAAAATGGTAGAATCACAAAAGGCAAGGAGCTTTTGTCATCCCAGAAGGATGATCTGAAGGAAAGTCATCGGCTAACCAGAAATATAAATTTGATAGTTGTGTCAACTAGAAATAAACATTCTGTTGAGCCACTGAAAATCTGGAAAATGATTGTTACAATAGCTAGCACTATTCTGATTAATAGATTAGTTAGCCATCTTCTGGGACAGATTTAGCCTCAAAGACACTTGGTTCAGTAAGCAGAACAGAAGCAGGGGTTCCCTCCCTATACCCACTCAGCCACACCCCTTACCCTGGGTCTCTGAACAACTAACTGTACAGAGTGGCTCTTCACTGTCTTCATTACTCGCCATTCCTTTTTCAAATAGACTATTTGAGCCTACAGGGCAGGAACTGTATTTTACATTTCTGTTTATAGTCTATCCAGTTAACACACAGGGAGGGCACTCAATAATATCCACTGAATCCAGTGTAATTTCTTGATGCTTTACATTCAAACAAACTGCTTCTCCCTAGTAGCTTGAGGCCTCTCAAAGTCCTTTCCAGCAAAGACTGTGCCTCACTAAAGTTCTTCTACTTTGGGGAAAAGCATGAATTGAAACAAGTTTCTAGTAGAGGAGAAAGAAAACCTTACCAGGAAAACAAGGTTTTCAAATGACAGATCAGTACTAACCTGTCAAAATCCACCAAGCAGTTAAGATAAATCTTTAACTCTTAAGTTCTGTAGATAGGTGTCAGTCTCAGGTCAGGATACCCTGTTCATACTGCCCTGAGAGTGAATGTGCATGAGGAATGTCTATGTTTGTGACCATAGGCAATTCTATATACAAAATCAAATAGTAAAAAATAATCAAAAATCAATAAACATAGTCACCTACATGTAGTTCAAACAGCCTAGATCTTTCATTTTTAACATATTTGCCATTACCTCATAAGTAGATAGTTTTAAAAACTTGCAGGTTAAAAGGTACCAAGCATAATCCAAAATTTGTACCAGGTAAACAGCTCTGAACTAGTCCTAATAATAGGAAAATCTAGCAAAAACACTTCTGTAATTAGCTAGCCATTTCTATTAAAGTATGATGCCTCTGGAGTCAGGCAGATGCTTTTCCTTTTTTGTAGTCTACTAGCAACCAAAGATCCAGGAAAACAAAACTATTTTAGTCACAATATTTCATTCTACTTTTGTTTTGTGTATCAACCACAGTATCTCAGCAAACTACGCCTTGTGTCAGCGTTCTGGAGAAGGCGATGGAGGAATATCAAAGAATTTCTGTGCCTTTAATTTCACCACATTAGCCAAGAATAATTAGCAATGGTCTGAAAGGAATTGGGTTTTTTTTTTTAAGGCAACAATTCACACTTCAGCATTTATGCAAATTTGGGTAATTTAAATGTATGAGATGATTAAGAAAGAATCTTCTCTTCAATTCCCCAAGAGTGCGCATGTTCTTTTCTCCTTATGCAAATTTCTAGGATAGTCTCTTCTTTGATTCTTTTCTTAGATCACCACACTGCTTAAAATAAAACATTGTAAATATACACAATAGAATAGGAATCTTGCCTATGGCTTCATATGAAACTATGTAAACTCTTGGCAAGAGTGGCGTTTTAACTATTGTTGAATTGTGACATGCTTGTGTGGGAAAATGGGGATGGAGGGAAATATAAAGGCATATATCGATGGAAACTCTTCAGGATAATTTGTCAAGTCTGATAAATGTAGTGCCCACATCCCAACCCTTAAGTGCCTTACTGCTTTGTGCCCTTGCATCAATTAACATTTAATTTGACTTTTTAACAACCTCACTTATCACTAGTTTTTTCATGACTGTGAAGCTAACAAATGTTAGCTTTTCAAAGCTGACAGTTTATGATTACTTATAACCAACACAATTTCAGGATAATGCAAGAAGAGATTAATGGACCACGGGGATGATGCAGCCCCAGGGCTTACTATAAAAAGAGAGATGAACTACAATCCTGGTGAATGCCCCTACTGAATAAATATATTTGAAAACCATCTACACCAATGTCAAGGAGGAAAACTTCAACCTAATTATATTAACATGGACTCTAATTGTACACTTCAGAAGTGATTTAAACCCCTTGTTTACAAAAATTCTTTCACTAAATAACATATCTTAGAAGTGAGGGGAAAAATGTGTCAAGGAAAAGTCTGATTAAACAGTGTGAAGAAAGCAATAATTTTAGACTCAACTTAATAAAACAGTATCATTATCTTGCTACAGGAGAAAACAATAGATTTGAAATGTGTATATATATATATATGTTATTACTTATAGATACAGATATAGATATAGCTATCTCCTCAGTATTTAGGAAACATACTGAAGTATTAACTGCATTAAACTGAAAAAAATAGTTGCAGTCCTGAATTAATTAAGGCCTGAGAGGAGTCACTGAGCTGTCTTTTCAAGGATGCTCATCCATTTTACATTTCTAAAGGAAGTTCCTTGAACAGAAGACCAATGTTAAGAAGGAGGAAGAGGGAGTGGAGGAAGAGGAGGATGGGAGGAGGAGGAGGAGATGTTTCACGTAGGTATTTGGGTATCACCCAGAGATAGACAGATATAGATCAAATTTATAAATATATAAATAGCATTACTTTACAGGAAATCTGTGAACTTAGTATTACCACATGTTAAAACTCCTCCTATGCTTCAAGATTCATCCAATAACTATCAGCTTTTCAATTCCTTGTCACTATCCCTCTCTCCAAATTCCCCAGAGCTTGTCATATGCTCTCTGTACATTTTAATATCCTTTAAAATTATTTGTATAGAAGTTTTCTCATATGACTACATTGTAAGCTCCTTTTGTCAGGGCCAACAATAGTAATTGCTTTAGGCATAGCAACTGATCAAGAATTTTTGTTAAATGAGAGAAATATATGTATTTGTAATATGTATGAAATATATATGATTGGGTACTCAAATGGATATGTAACTGAACAAAGGGATATGCAACTAAATGAGAATATTAAGTCTTAAAAAATGAATACACTAAGGGAAAAATTATTTAAAAAATTCTAAACACATGGTTTGATTTAAGTGGTCTGAGTCAATTTGCTTTAACACATACAGCAATTATGATTTGCATTAACACATTTAACACATACAGGTTATATAAAACATTCCACATAGTCTTTGAAAAACATGAAAGAAACAAAGACAGTTGTTTTCAAATTAGACATGTGTTGAATATCTATTATCAGCCAGGCACTGTGCTGAGGTCTAAAGAATCTGAAGATACATAAGACAAACTGCCCACCATCAAGGAGTATTGTTTAGTTAGAAAGGGAGTCATAAATTTATAAAACTTAATCTGCCCTCCTAATTGGTCCTCCTCCAAAAAACTAGGGAAAATGTCATCCACAGATAAAAAGTGTGCAATTTCTAAAAGCTATTTTCTAAATCTAGAAAAACATGAAGGAAGCAATAATCTTGACTATAAAGGCAGTTCCTAATCTTGACTATAAAGGCAGTTCCATATAACGGTTAAGCAGTCAAGTGCTGAGATCAAATGACTTGGATTCAAAGCTTCACTCTCCTACTCATCAACTGTTATCTTGAACAAATTACTCACCCTGTTTTTGCCTCCATTTCCTGTCTGTAAAATTGTATCATCATAATACTAATCAACTCTTCAGCTAGGAAGCTGAATACATTACTATAATAGTAAATAATCCCCATCATGCCTTTCAAATAGTAAGTCCTTATAAAATGACAGATGATATTATTATCTTTAGTATTTTATTATTATAATTTCTTTGGGGAAAAGAATCTCTTACACAAGAATAGATCTTCCCAGAAGAACACTAGAATTGCCTCCAAATCAAAGAAGTAGTGGCCTAGAGGAGGACCCTAGGGAGTGTCAGGGAAGGGACTCTGACAAACAAGACACACACCATATCTGAGGAAGAACAGCCATGAGTTGGTTCTGACCCGTCATTTCTGTTTAATCTGGGCAACATGGGCCGGGATTTGCTAGAACCTCGTAATTTCTAAGAAAAAATTAAAATCTATAATTTTACATAAAATTTTCTAATTTCTACTACAGTGGTTATTTTGTGGCCTCTGCTCTGAAGGAAAATTATGTTGTGATGGGGTTCAGGAGACACATTATCCCCAAATGTGGCTCCTTGGCATATTGAATATTTTAAACTGTAAGAAGCTGAGAAAACATCAAAGGCAAGAATGTCTCTTTGACCTTCCCTCACTCTTCTCCTCTGAAGCAGGTCAAAAGACCCTCATGTAAGAGGTGCCTTCTCTATACTTGGAAGAAAAAAGCATCCTTTTCTCTAAGATAGAGGAATGCTGAGAACCATCTAAATAAATAGGACTTGCTACGTTTCCTCATACTCCTCACTTAATCTTACCTCATATTCTTCATCCTATTATATTTCTCCATATCTTTCCACTCTTCATCAAACACGACATAAACACACACACACACACACAGGTTTAACCATTTCCTTGGGTCTTATTTCCTTATGAAAGCTTCCATTCATGTAAAATTTACATTAAATAGTCTGTATGTTTTTCTCTTGTTAATCTGTCATTGTCAGTTTAATTTTTGGATCCTACTATAGACTTTTACAAGATTGGAAAGAATTTTTTCCTCCCCTACAACTGTAAGAATTTCCCCAATCCTCACACTCATCCAACTCTGCTTTCACTCCCAGAAGAATAGAAGTCTCACTGAGGCTGTAGAAATATACACAAGCTACTAGTAGGAAGCAAATAAATCCTCATCTCTGTAAACAAACAACCAAGAATCACCAAACATTTGAAGAAAAACAATAAGTGGTACCGAACCCCACAAAGGGAAAAAGTAACTTCTGAAAAAAAACTTTATTATTTCAGAAAAATAATCAATAAATATAATGAAAACATTCAGAAATTTGGGAATATTGCAAAGAATAAAAGGAAGGAACAGATGAAGGAGAATAAAAAGAGGAGAAAGAAAATAAAGAGAAGAAGCAAAGGAGAAGAAGAAAAGCTGCTATGAAAATGAAGCAATGAGAATTCTTATTTCCAAAGTCAGTAGATAAACATATAGACCAAAATAGTAGTCAAAGCCAAAGATAAATCAGCTGAAGAAGCCAACACAAGATAATCTTCAAATACAACACAATAGAACAAAAAGTTGGAAAATTTTGAAGTAATGTAATTGTATCTGGGAAGTCTGCAATAAAACTAATAGTGGCTTCAGAGGGACAAGACAGAGAGAGGAAGAGGAAGAAATAGACTTGGAAAGAAAATTTCCCTGACCTAAAAATAATTAAAGGTTCCAGATGGAAAGAGCCCTGTGAGTAATTAAGCAAAAGTTTACCTAGACAGTACATGAATGGTCACAGTATATATCATCCCAAATATATCTCTTTGGCAAAGGGATTATTGTGAGCTAATCACTTTGAGAAAGAGCAGATGCAGGAGAAACTCCAAAAACAGAATAGAAGTTATCCTTCTGTAAGGGAAATTGACATTTATCATAGAGATTCCCATTTGTAAGTGTATCTCCCTCTCTATACCAGGAAGAGAAGGATTTCTCCAAATCACACACAGAGAGACACATACCCTCCCCCCCAACACACACAAACACATCTTATTTTTTACACCTGCATAACAAACTTTACCTTTGTTAGCCATTCTTCTTCTGGTACTCTTCTCATAACTGGCCTCCCTCACGCTTTTCCTTTGTTTTTGGCTGAAGGTGGTATGTTTTTTATTTTTTTTAAACATCTATTTTTTTTTGAGAGACAGAGAGAGACAGATCATGAGCAGGGGAGGGACAGAGAAAGAGGGACACACAGAATCGGAAACAGGCTCCAGGCTCTGAACTGTCAGCACAGAGCTCAACACGGGGCTTGAACCCACAAACTGTGAGATCATGACCTGAGCCAAAGTCAGACGCTCAACTGACTGAGCCACCCAGGCGCCCCTGGCTGAAGGTGGTATTTAAACCAGAGTTTGAAGCCACCTGTGAGAGTTACACATTTTTTCCTGGTTCTCCATGGACACATGAGTTGTACATGTTAATAAATTTATGTTTCTCTCTTGTTAATCTGTCTTTTATTATAGCATCTCAGTTAAGAACTTAAAAAGGATAAAGGACAGATTATTATTTCTTCCTACACATTTCCTGGTGAAATTTCTGAATTCCAAGGACATAGAGAAAATTCTCATATAATCCATAAAGACAAAGGAGGTTTTTCTAAAAATTAACATAATATTTTTTAAAAATACTAAAAAGAAAATAGAAATATATTGTCAAAAGTCAAGTATGAGGAAAATTTAAAGACATTTTTAGGAAGTTCATTGTATGTTAACTTTTCTGAAGTAATTCCTTGAGAATTTACTAAGTATTGTACTCCATCAAAATAACTAGATAAAAAAGTAAGATACGAGTCAAGAATATAGAGATATACAAAATATTAATATTATATTTCCAAACATCTGTGTTTTTCTTAACACATAGAATGTGAAATTTCAAACAGATTTTTAAAAATTTATCTAAAACTCTGGGAAGAAAAAAACAGAGGAAGTAGAAGAGGAGAAGAAGAAAAGTAAGCGAAACAAAAAGATACAACAAAAAAATGGTAGGAATAAATTCAGAATTATCAATAAACAAGAAAATGTGATTGGGTTATATTCTACCATAAAATACAGATTGTCACTTTGGATTCAAAACTATTAATCCAGCTATACATTGATAGCAAAAGATGACAGTTAAAACAAAATGATACAGATACATTGAGAATAAAGAGATAGAAATACATTAATAAATATATAAGTATAAATACACACACACACATATCCAGACAAATTCTTACCCTTTCCCTCCCCTTACAAAAAAACCCCCCAGCTTTGGTAAGATAGAATTCAATATCCAGAAAGTACTTTAAATGATATGGGAAACAATCTACCAAAAAATATTTACAAATAGTTGTATATCTTTATGGAACATAAAATATTAGCTTCAAAATGTAAGAAAAAATTCTGGAAGTATAGGAGAAATTTACAAACTAATTATCAAAGAGGCAAACTTTCATATATGCCTCTGAAAATGGATAGACGAAATACATAAGAATTAGAAGATTTAAATAAGGTCACTTATAAGCATAATATAAGTTAAAGTAAAACATGTTTTACCCATTAAACAAAGAATGAACATTTCCATGTAGGAATAGAATTTCCAAAGATTATTCACAAAATATCTAAAATTTCAAAAAGTACAAATCACAGAAAACTATAATTTCTTACCAAATACAGTAAAACTGAAAACTAAAACCTAAAGGATAAGCTAAAACAAATAACTACATATTTGTAAATTTTAAAGCACTTCTTGTTTTTGATTATCTACCATCTACAGACTTTTTTTTCCCCCTCTTTTTGATTTACTTTTTGTTTTTTTGTTTTGTGGGTTTTTTTGTTTGGTTGGTTGGGGTTTTTTTGGGTTTTTTGTTTTTTGAGAGAGAAAGCATGGATGAGCAAGGGAAGGGCAGAGGGAAAGAGAGAAAATATCTTAACCAGGTTCCACACTCAGCACAGAGCCCAATGTGGGGCTTGATCCCATGACCCGAACCAAAAATCAAGTGCCAGTCACTCAACTGACTGAGCCACCCAGGCTCCCCTACCATTTACATTCTTAAATCACAGGAAATACTTAGGTTTGAAAAAGAAAAATCTACTTTGGCAGGGATTCTCAACACCTGGGGAACTTTTAAAGTTTAAAGACCAGATTCCAGCCCCTAAGCAGCAAGCAGTATTTTAAAAAGCTTTTTGAGGTGATTCTATAATGCTGTGGGTTCAGAGAAGCACTCACCTATGCAATAGCTAGTAGATAATTTGTCATGTGCAGTTGAAGCTTTGGGGAAAGGCTGAGAGGTCACAGATTTGGGGATTGGGAATAGCAAATCAGATTCTGAGGTCTGAATTCATCTGGCAGACCATTTTATTTGATCCAGCACAGTGGGGGATTTTCCCCCTAAGTACAACTTTAGATATCTTTAGTCATTTCCAGTATGTCACAGGCCCCATCATTTCCTATTTCTGGCACTGATCCAAGTCACACATTTAATTATCTGCCTGCCTCCTGCTATTCAGGGTAGTTAATGTCATAAGAATATGTAAGATGACTCAGAGAAAAAGAAGAAGGCCAGAGAGTCCTGTCACTACTTTGAATAGATAGGGAGTGGAAAAGACCCGGGAAAGAAAATCAAGATGGGGCACCGGAGTGGCTGTCAGTTAAGCATCCAACTTCAGCTCAGGTCATGATCTCGTGTTCTCTGAGTTTGAGCCCGGCATCAGGCTCTGTGCTGACATCTCAGAGCCTGGAGCCTGCTTCGGATTCTATCTCTCCCTCTCTCTCTGCCCCCCTTCCCCCCCCCCAAAAAATAAATAAAACATTAAGAAAATATTTTTTTAATTTTTTTAATGTTTTATTTATTTTTGAGAGAGAGATAGAGACAGCGTTAGCAGGGGAGGGTCACAGAGAGAGAGGGGGACACAGAATTAGAAGCAGGCTCCAGGCTCTGAGCTGGCAGTCAGCACAGAGCCCGACGTGGGGCCCGAACCCACGAACCGTGAGATCATGACCTGAGCTGAAGTCAGACGCTTAACCGACTGAGCCACCCAGGCGCCCCCCAAAAATTTTTAAAAAAAGAAGAAGAAAGAAAACCAGAAGGAAAGGTAGGAGGAGTAAGAGGAGAAATCGGTAATTCATTACACAAAACTAGTATAAATCACGGGGAGCCTGGGTGTCTCAGTCAGTTATGTGTCCTACTCTTGATATCAGCTCGGGTCTTGATCTCACAGTTCATGAGACTGAGTCCGAACATATGGTTCTGCACTAACCATGCGGAGCCCTCTTGGGATTCTCTCTTCTCTCTCTCTGCCCCACCTCACCCTTCAAAATAAATAAACAAACATTTTAAAGAAAAAAATATTAGTATGAATCAATGACCATATATGCAACTAGGAACTTAATTTAGTCCTTACTTTATGGTCCTTGGTGCCTCCACTGGTTGGAAGGGTTTAAAGGGAAACATTTGGTAAAATTCTTTTTAATGTGTATATGTATTGTGCAACAGGAAGGAAGTTTGTGAAGTAATGGATTGAGTCCATGGTGAAACTTTGACTAAATGCTCTACAACTAGCAAGTAAGATCTGTAAGTTTCTACCTAAAAATAAAGTGATTTGGCAAGGTGTAACTTTTATCACCAACTTCATCCTGCCCTTAACTACGGCGACAACCTGCTGGATTAGATGATAAGGAAACACTCTCTTTTTCATGTCTAATTAATACCATCTTACATAGAGATTGTTGGAGAGAGTGCCAATTAGTGTCACCAGCCAGCAACTAAATCTTCACACAGTTTTAGACTGCATGGAAAATCAGGTAAGTTCTGGAATGAAATTTTTGTTTGATCACACTTTTTCTTCAGTTTATAGTAATTAAGAAAATAATCACACATCCCTAAATACTTATAAACTTCGATATAATAATTCTAGGGAGAAAATACAAGATGTAAGAAGACTATGAATTCAAATACAGGGCAAAATAGATACATACTTTCTCTTTAATACCTTAAGGTCAAGGACTGGTCATTTTTGTATCTGTACTACTTACATAACATAAGATGTTTATTGTCCCAAAGGCTAACAAGAAGTGTCCTTCAGGTTTAAGTCATTGTTGGTCAGATTTTATGTTTCTTTTACCTAAACATCCCAATACAATGTTATACACTGAGGCAAAAACTATTTGTTACTTAGCCACAACTATTCTACCATTATCTTCTTTGCCAGAAAGGAAGCAGTACCCTCTGAGACTAAATATGTCAGAGACTTGCTTTTCCATCTTCACTTGCGCAGTCATGAGCATATAATGATGCCATCCTCTCCCATCACTTTTACTGGGAAAGTTATGGGAGTATTCTTATTAAGATTTTCTCCTTTATTAAGAGATGGCTAAGAAGTTTCTGTTTCCTTTTCACATTTTAACATGCTGTGTGAAGATGCATACTTGGAGCTATGGCAGCCATTTTTTAATCATGAGTAGAAACTAACAGAACTAGAGAAAAGCTGACCAACAGTCCTAACACCTTTGAGCAGTTGACAGCAATATTGCAATCACCTGCCTTACTCTGTACTTGTGATTGAGCAAAATAAAATCCTAAACATAAGCCACTTTTAGCTTAATGTTATTTTATTGTAGAGGAAAGAATTCTAACTTAAACACTCATCTAATAGGGTTGTTATGAAAATTCAATGACAGAGGAGAGGGCAAGATGGCAGAGAAGTGGGGAACTCTGTACACTGCACTCGCACCCATATCTCGCACAGAGAAGACCTGAAGCCATAGGAACCCTTACAGAATCCAGGAGTTTGGGAGGAAAGGGAGACAGAGTCCCCTGAGAAAACCTTCTAGCGTGAGTGCGAACTGGGGAAGATAAAATTGGGCCGGGACCAGAGACAAAGAGGGACGGGGGCCATCCCCCTCTGCAGGGAGTCTAAAGAGGAAAGAGAGTGGCCGAAACTGCTCAAGACACTGTCCTTGTCACTGGGGAACAGAAAAACCTCCCCTCGCGACACAGAGGGACCCAGTTTCCTGCTCTCCAGCTGACCCTAGGCAGAACACACTCATCCCAGGCGACCCCTGGATGAAACTGCTGCTCGCTCACCAACCCAACCTAGAGGAGATGGCAGCAGTGGCTTCTGTCTCAATCCCCAGAGGGAAGGCAAGAGGCTTGGGACTGCTTTGAGGGGATCGCCTGCAAGTTTGTGTTTCCAGCAATTTCAGTGGGGCGCTCGGACTGGGATCTGGAAATGAAGCCTGGCCTGGGATATAGAGCACAGCCCACCTTGGCTGCACCCCCGGCACAGGGAGTTTACACACCCAAAAAAAGTGAGTTGCAGCGCTAGGTTCAAGAAGGGACTGGAGCACCGCCACTCTTCTCCGCACAACCACCAAGGCAGGACTNAAATTCTACACCTACCTACCTTTTCATCTCTTTCTCTCTGGAGTAATCAGACTATATGGTTTCTCTGGATAACACCATCGTCATTTCTTTCACCACTTCAACCATATTCCACTCTTTCACTCTTTAAAAAAAAAAAGGTTCTTATTCCTTCTGCCTCCTCATTTCAGTTCCAATTTCGCCTCATCCCTGCCCTGTGATTTCTCTCTTTCTCTATGCTATTCAACCAGCGCTGCATAAACCTGGCTATTTATTTGTAGCTGGGAAATTTGGTTATATGTTTTAAACTGTTCTTTGTCTATTGGATTTGTTCTTTTTTCCTTTTCTTTTCTTCTTTTTTTCTTTTTTAAGTATTTTTCTTTTTTATTATTGGCATTCCCTCCTCCCTCTTTTCTCTTTACTTTTTCGTATTCCCTTTCGGTTTGTGTGTTTGTCAGATTTGTCTGTGCGCTTGTGTGCCTCTGTTCCTTGTGTGTTTGTCTGTCTGTTTTCTTCTCCAGGGCTACCTCAAGAAACAAACCAAAGTACACATGGTGGAGATTCCTAAATACCACTACGAGTAGGGAAATAAAACAACCAAGGTCTCAACAAGAGAGACCAAGAGATACCATTCAAAGAACACTTCCTTTTTTTTTTTTTTAATGTTTTTTATTTATTTCTAGGAGAGAGAGACAGCGTGAGCAGGGGTGGGTCAGAGATAGAGGGAGACACAGACTCTGAAATAGGCTCCAGGTTCTGAGCTGGCAGTCAGCACAGAGCCCGACGCGGGGCTCGAATCCACGAACTGCAAGATCATGACCTAAGCGAAAGTCGGACGCTTAACTGACTAAGCCACCCAGGCGCCCCGCAAAGAACACTTTCTGAATTGATAGGCCCTGGACAGTCAAAGGGCCTTCTTTGGTACAGCAGCGCTCACAGGTGCAGAGCATAAAAAGCTTTTAAAATGAACAAGAGATTAGAAAGGGAACCAAAATGAAAAATGAAAGAGCTCTCCTCCAGAGAAATTCCAGGAACAATTGACAGCTAAAGAACTGCTCAAAACAGATATAAGAAACATAACTGAACAAGAATTTAGAACAGTAATCATAAAATTAATCACTGGGCTTGATAAAAGCATGGAGGACATCAAAGAAACTATGGCTACAAACAATATAGAGCTTAAAAATAGGTAAGATGAATTTAAAAAGGTAATAAATGAGATACATAATAAACTGGAGGCATCCAATGCACGGATTGAAGAGGCAGAAAGGAGAATAAGTGATTTAGAAGACACAATTATAGAAAAAGAAGAAACTGAGATAAAAAGAGACAAACTGNCCAGAAAGGAATGGCAGGAGATCTTCAATATGATGAACAGTAAAAATGTGCAGCCAATAATCCTCTATCCAGCAAGCCTGTCATTCAGAATAGAAGGAGAGAAAAAAAAGTCTTTCCAAAAAAACAAAAATTGAAAGAATTTGTCACCACTAAACCAGCTCTACAAGAAATCCTGAGGAGGACTCTCTGAGGGAAATGTTGAAAGGAACGTAAGCTGCTAGAGACCCTCACAATCATAAATCCCACAAATGACACATGACTCTAAACCCATATATTTCAATAATAACACTGAATGCAAATGGACTAAATGCCCCAATCAAAAGACATAGGGTAGCAGAATGGATAAAAAAACAAAATCCATCTATTTGCTGTCTACAAGAAACACATTTTAGACAGGAGGACACCCTCAGATTGAAAGTAAGGGTATGGAGAAATATATACCATGCTACGGGAAGTCAAAAGAAAGCTGGAGTAGCTATACTTATATCGGACAAACTGGACTTTAAAGTAAAGGTAGTAACAAGGGATGAAGAAGGGCATTATATAATAATTAAAGGATTTATCCATCAGGAAGAGCTAACAATTATAAATGTCTATGCACCAAATATGGGAGCACCGAAATAAGTAAAACAATCACAAACAGAAACAGTCTTATCGATAAGAACGTGCTAATAGCAGGGGACTTTAATATTCTACTTAGAGCAATAACTAGATCAACTAGACAGAAAATCCATAAAGACACAATGGACTTAAACGACACATTGGANCACTGTTGTTTAACATAGTGCTGGAAGTCCTAGCATCAGCCATCAGACAACAAAAGGAAATAAAAGGCTTCAGAATTGGCAAAGAAGAAGTCAAACTTTAACTTTTTGCAGACGACGTGATACTCTACATAGAAAACCCGGCAGACTCCACCAGAAGCCTACTAGAACTGATCCAAGAATTCAGCCAAGTTGCAGGGTACAAAATCAACGTACAGAAATCGGTTGCATTTTTATACACCAACAATGAAGCAACAGAAAGAGAAATCAAGAAACTGATTACCATTTGTGCAAACTGACACAATTGCACAAAAAACCTCATAAAATACCTAGGAATAAACCTAACCAAGGATATAAGAGATCTGTATGATGAAAACTATAGAAAACTTATGAAAGAAACTGAAGAAGACAGAAAGAAATGAAGAAACATTCCATCCTCATGGATCAGAAGAATAAACATAGTTAAAATGTCATTACTAACCAAAGCAATCTACACATTCAATGCAATCACAGTCAAAATTGCACCAGCATACTTCTCAAAACTAGAAAAAACTGTCCTAAAATTTGTATGGAACCGTAAAAGACCCTGAATAGCCAAAGTAATACTGAAGAAGAAAACAAAAACGGGTGGCATCACCATCCCAGACTTTAGCCTCTACCACAAAGCTGTCATCATCAAGACAGTATGGTATCGGCACAAAAACAGACACATAGACCAATGCAGTAGAATAGACAACTCAGAATTGGACCCAAAAGTATACAGCCAACTAATCTTTGACTAGGCAGGAAAGAGTATCCAATGAAAAAAAGACAGTCTCTTTAACAGATAGTGCTGGGAGACCTGGGCAGCAACATGCAGAAGAATGAAACTAGATCATTTTCTCACACCATACACAAAAATAAACTCAAAATGGATAAAGGACCTGAATGTGAGACAGGAAACCATCAAAACCTTAGAGGAGAAAGTAGGAAACAAANCCATGGGAGACTCTTGAATGCTGAGAACAAACTGAGGACTGATGGATGTGGGGGGGAGGGGGGGTGATGGGCATGGAGGAGGGCACTTGTGAGGATGAGCACTGGGTGTTATATGGAAACCAACTTGACAATAAACTATTTGTAAAAAAAAATAAGTAAGAAACATATTTTCATGTAAAAAAAAAACAGAAAATTCAATGGCAAAATTTATGCAAAGTGCTTAGCATAGTGTCTGTTACAAATGAGTACTAGAAAACCTTAGCTAATATTACTAGTTTTAGTAAGTATATATTATAATGTCTGCCCCTTCCCTTCCCTTCTTCTGGTGTCATCAGTCTCCTTATTTTGAGGAACTACTCCCCCTCTTTCAATCTTCCATCACATACTCCAATGGGAACTGCCTTCATCTAAGGAGATCCAAATTCATAGGTTACAGTCAGTCCAGGGGTGGAAATTAGTACCAAGCTGAGATAAGCAGCATGCTTTATCACATTGGTTGTATTCATTGGTCCATTAATTGATAATGTGTGCTCTTTGATCTTTAGGCACCCACAATTTTAGTTGGGCTCATGGGGAAACCCTGCCTGAGAGGATGAAGCCAACACACACACACACACACACACACACACACACACACACAAACAGACATAAGAGAACATAAAGATAAAATAAAGATAGTCTGATTGCACCAAGCCCCTGGTTTTAGTTTCTCAGTTCCCATTGCTGCTTTGATTATTGCTTTCCTACAGCGTTGGTATACATTCCTTCTTTCTGTGATCTATCCCTGGATCATCTTAGCATCTTGGTGGACATTGAATTCCAGTCACTTCACCCATTGCAGTTACGATGAACACAGTGTTCTCTACCTTACGAAATTTCAGTCACCCTTTATGAAATGTCAAGTCTATTCATTCAACAAATATCTGTTTAGTATCTTCAATATTTCAGGCACTGCAATAAGTACTACATATACAACAATGACAACTTGCCTGCGAGTTTCTTTAACCTTCACCGACATACATGGGTCAACATCATTACCAAAGAAGACATTAAGTGTTTGAAAGAGCTGGGGAAATATGGAAGGATGGAAGCAGGTAAGAAGGCCATTCACTCCAGAATCCAGATGAAGATCCAGGGTATAAGGAACAGTTTCCCAAATGGGATGACAGCTGAGAGCCTGACAGGATGACAGAATTTGGCCAGGGAGATTTCAATCAGGGAAGTAACTCAACTTCCCTGATTGAACTATGTGTTGAATCTCCAGGACTTAGTGACCAGTTAAACAGCAGACTGAAATAAATTCGGCTTTCAAAACTAGAGTTAACTTGGGTTCATCACTAAGTTAGCAACTATAGAAAGAGAAAAGAAGTAGCTCTTATAAAGAAGTATCTTTATAAGAAGATAAATTATAGACACAATGAGTTTCAAGTACCTTTGAGAAATTCAAATAAAGATAGTAGGAACTGTGATATATGGGCTGGAACTAAATTTTTTAAAAGTGCCTTGGCCTATATATATAGTAAGAAGTTATCAGCCTATAGATGACAATTGGGGTCATGAAAGTGACTGGCATTGAAAGAAGAGAATGTAGAGGAGAGAAGAAGAACAAAAATGGAACCCTAGGGAACACAGCATGCCTTGAAAACCAACAGAAGAGAATTGCAAGAAGAGAATAGTCAATAATTCACACCCAGAGAGGGAGAAAGTAAAGTAAGTCTAGTATTAAAATATGTCCTTTGATTTCAGCAACAACCTTGACAACAGTGGATTCAATTTGTATAGTATGGATGGGCTGTAAATTATGGTTACTCCTTTGAGAGGCTTCATGATCAAATGCAGGAGAAAGATTAGGTAGTACCTAAAGTCTTTATTTTTGTGCTTTGTTTAATTATACGATAGACAGTTGAGTATGCTTATATGCTTAGAGGAAGGCCCATTAAATAAGATAAAAGATGAGTCAAACAAAACAGGGCAAGAATACTGAGGATAAAGATGATGTCAATAGGAATCAGATAAGGCTGGATTCAGCCACTCCTCTACCTTAAACCTTCTATGGTCTACAAGGCCCTACATTAATTTGTCCCCAAAGAGCTCCCCAGTTATACCTACATATTCCCTGTTGTTTGCTCCACTTTAGACACATGGGTCTCTGCTATTCTCAAACATGCCAACACACTCCAGTCTCTTAACTTGTGTACATTCTCTTCAGTGCTCCTGGAAAGTGCTTTTCTCGAAAAGAGCATGGCTCATTCCCTAATTTCCTTCAAGTCTCTGAGCAAATATCACCTCATCAGTGAGGCCTTCCATGACCACTCTAATATGTAAAGTAGCTACAACTCCTTTGTGCCTCACATTCTCTAGCCTCCTTTGCTTGCTTTATATTTTTTCATAGCTCTTATCACATTCTGACTTATACAAATCTTTGTTATTTGCTTATTATCTGCCTTCCTCCCCTAATATGTAAACTCCATAATGAAAGCCAAATTTATTTTCAGTTCTATATCTCCAATGTCTAAACACTGATTGGCAATTGATAGGTGCTCAATTGATAGTGGCAATTTATTAACAAGTGAATAAATTAATGAAAAGGATGTTTTAGAGAGGATGGCTAAATTAGAAGAAAGTGAAGTCACAGGGGACTGCCAAATGGGGAGGAGAAAAAGAAATAGAGAGGCCGGAAAGCAGACTTCCAAAAAGTAAGAGACTCTAAGCAATTCAGACAAAAGGAGTTATAGTCAAAGCTTTGAGCACTCGGGTTTAACATCTCAGAATGCATCCAGTCATGAGGTATGCCAACATCCAGAGTGGGCCCTGGGGGGTGGTTACCTGAAGTGCAGTGAAGGGAATGCTCTTTGGAATTAGGGAACCGGAAACTTCTTATGCTAAGGTTTTGGATGTGTCATGGTATAGCAGCAGAAGTTTACTGAGGTCGTGGCCAGAAGTGAAACACAGATATAGACTGTTGGGAGCTATTCTGAGCCCACTAGTCGAGAAAGCTCCTGGTGAAGTTAAAGCAAGTTTGCATGATCTCTTGCCATCAGATGATGACCAATATCCACCCCCACCCAATTGTTTCTGCTTGAGAATCTACCGCCAAGGTACCTTGTTGACTCTAGCTATTCAAGAAATCATAGACAAAAAACTAGACACAAAGGTAAATGCACTGGAAGAGACTATTCTATGTATTGGAAATGAGCTAAACCCTTTAAAGGTATGGCTGGCTCTCTGGTACCAGAAAGCATGTAACTGGAAAATCAAGACTTGCCCAGAGACAAAGAGCCTAACTGCCAGAGTCCAGCTCCGGCCAGGTCCAGGGGTCCCTGAAGGATGGACGGTGTCGACAAAGGAGGGAGTGAGAGAGCCCCGAGATTCTTTCTGATCACCAGGCAGGCATCTCTGTCCTGTCGGTTTTGGTGTCTTTATTTATAGGTCAAACATTAACATGGCATCAGAAAATGGAATGTTTACAGTGGATAGTTCTCTGTGATAAGATGTTTTGGAAAATGTACAGAAACAGGTTTTACAGAAGTCTTCTTGCAGAACTGCCCCAATTATAGGGAGGTTGAGTAACTAAGAAAATAGCAGGGTGTTCACATTTTAATAACACTAAGATTAAGTCATAGGTTTGTAGACACTCTTATCCATCCTCATCACAGCTGCCAGTGTAAGGGGAGGTGTTTGTGGAATGTAGGCCTTAGGGAAGGGACTGCTATACACCATCAGTTAGCAAAGGTGTATGTGGTAACTTATGATCTGCCCTTATCTGTTCCTTCTCCCTAAGTTAGGCTCTTTGTCTCCGGGCAAGACTTGATTTCCCAGTTATATTCTTTATGGCACCAGAGAGCCAACCATACCTTTAAAGAGTTTAGCTCATTTCCAATACATAGAATAGCCTCTTTGAGTGTATCTACCTTTGTGATTTCTTGAATAGCTAGGGCATGAGAGACATTTTGGTTAGCTGATTTACATGTTGGGCTGTATGAACATCTTGGACTAATGCAACAGTAGAAACAGAATTGTACATGTAAAGGTCAATCTTTTATGAGTAAGTGTCATTAGCCTGTTCATAGCTCAAAGGAAAGTATGGAGGGAAACAGGACCTACCAGAGACACGATGTCTGCTCTCATAATCAAAAGAAGAAGTTCCCACAATAAGTTCCTTCACAAGGTGCAATCATCATACCACGGCCGGAATAAGGGGACAAGTCACTCCCAATACTGATCAACAAGGTACCTTAGGGGTAGGTGCTCAAGCAGAAATAATCGAGTGGGGGTGGATATCGGTCATATCTGATTGGCAAGAGACCGTACAAACTTGCTTTAACCTCACCAGGAGCTTTCCCGACTAGTGGGCTCAGGATAGCTCCCAACACCTAACTTAGAGAGAAGGAAAAGATAAGGGAAGAACATAAGTTACCACATATACCTTTGCTAACTGATGATGTATAGCAGTCCCTTCCCTAAGGCCTACATTCCACAAACACCTCCCCTTACACTGGCAGCTGTGATGAGGATGGATACGAGTTTCTACAACTTAACCTATGACTTCATCTTAGCATTATTAAAATGTGTTATCCTGTTTTTCACTAAGAACACCCTGCTATTTTCTTAGTTACTCAACCTCCCTATAATTGGGGCAGTTCTGCAAGACTTCTGTAAAACCTGTTTCTGTACATTTTCCAAAACATCTTATCACAGAGAACTATCCACTGTAAACATTCCATTTTCTGATGCCATGTTAATGTTTGACCTATAAATAAGGACACCAAAACCGACAGCACAGAGATGCCTGCCTGGTGATCAGAAAGAATCCCGGGGCTCTCTCACTCCCTCCTTTGTCGACGCCGTCCATCCTTCAGGGACCCCTGCACCTGGCTGGAGCTGGATTCCAGCAGTAAACTATGAGGAGCACCAGGGTGGTTCAGTCAGTTAAGTGTCTGACTTCACTCAGGTCATGATCTCGAGGTTTGTGAGTTCGAGCCCCACGTTGGGTTCTGTGTTGACAGAGCCTGGAGACTGCTTTGGATTCTCTGTCTCCCTCTCTCTGCCCCTTGTTCGTTGTCTCTCTCTCTCTATTTCTCTCTCTCAAAAGTAAATAAATATTTTTTTAAAAAGTCTAAATGTAGACAAAGAATGAACACTATTCCTTAGTGAGCTAGAGATTTCCAAGGACTAAGTGGTGATAGCAAGGGGTGAGGTGGAAGACGAGAGCAGAGATTGTTGGGATGCAGCCACATGGAACAGGTTTGAAGCAAGGTGACAAAAGTTGGCCTGGATTTCCTACAAAAATACAACCTGGTGATATAAACAGCTAGAAGGCTGATAACACTAAAAGCTTTTTGGTTTTCTGTTTTACCATGGTGAGCTGTCTAAAACTTTTCTCTAAGTTTCAAATAAAACAAAAATGATGATGTCCCTATAGAATGGAGTCCAGGGGAACCTCACTATAATAAAGAGTCTGACTCTATCTTTAATGTTTGACTGCTAACAAGTCTTAACTTCCCTCCTGCCCTTGAGACCTTCATCTGGGCAAGCTGATAAGAAACCCTGGGTGCTCTCTCCTTTGTCAGTAAAAGAGACTCAATCCAAGCAAGCCCCTGTCCATGCAAGGCTACTCTCAGTCTAGCCCCTCTCCCTTTAACCACAATGAAAATCCCATGCCGGTCTTCTTTCCTTGCTCTCACAAGCCACTTTCAGATCAGCTTAGGAAGCTTCCCACAAAAGCCTCCCACAAAAGCTTCTTTATATAACTCATAAAGGTTTCCATATCCTCTGTGTGAGTATGACATTCTCAGTCCTGACATCTGATCCAAGTTCGGGTAAGGGTCCATCTTGTTTCTGCAGTGTGTCTGCAGAACCAACTACAAAGGAGACTCTCAGCAAAGCCCTCACTGATCTCATCAGGCAGAATTAGTCACTCCTTACCTTATGCTCTCATTTATGTTTATTTATATCTTTAGGGCTCACTAAGGTCTAATATTTATTGTAATTGACTGTACACTCATCTATTAGTCTCATTGAGATTCTTGAGGATAAAAACTGTATCTTATTTATCTCTATATTCTCTGGAACCTTAGTCAGAATGCTTAATAAATATTTGATTTATTGGAGTTTTTGGAAGGCACAAGGGCAGAGTGGCATACCCTTGGGGAATTGGAAGTTTCAGTTTTGATCTGTAGCTTTAAAAATACCCCCTGAATGTATTCTGTCTCTCCGGGGCTCTGACAGTTCATGATATAGCTCAAATCATGATATAAAAACAGCAAAGCACAATATAAAGACCACTTTAAAAAGATCAATTCCTCCTAAGCTGTTTCTCCTTATGGAATTACTAAACAGAAGGCTTAGTTGAAGATCCCTGAAAGTTCATTTATTTTCTGTAGGAGCTATGAGAATGCTCATAAAACCAGTTTTGAATAGGAACCCACCCATATGGTTTATGCTGTTTTTCAGGCAGTTAGCCTAATTAAGCCTCCTAGGCAGGTTAGAGTCCCCCTGTGGAAACTAAATTGAGTTTAAATACAGAATTATCTCAAAATCTATGAGCTTTTGATTGATGCCCCAGTTAATTTTGACAGTTGAAGTGGCTTCCTGCTTATCTTCACTTTAGGAAGATGAATAATTATGGAAATGACCTCATTAACTCTTTGATGCCAGTCAATGGAATTTATAGAAGTTATTATGTCTAAACTCAAGAGCTAGGAGAGGAAAAATAATGTCCATTAGGCATATTTCCTTCAAATTTTAATCTTGCTCCACTTCACTGTCATACCTATAGGCACTGCCAGAAATGTTACATTGTATGTCCAATGACATAAAATGAGATTAAAGGAAAAAAAATCTCCACTCAGATGAACAAGGCTCTCACTAGTATCAGGAATCCTTATATCTTAAGATAGTTGATCTCAGTTTCGTAAACAATTTCATCCTGTGTGTCTTCATAATGTCTCAGTCTGGATAAACAAGCACAGAATCACCCTAATACAATCCTTACTATGAAGAAAGAGTACATTATGAGAAGTCTAAAGGGGAAAAAAATAATAAATGCAATTGAGGGGATAACCAAATATTTCTTGGAGCTAATTTTGTTGTCACAAAAAGAGGGGATCAGAGTAGGAATTTAACCTAAATGGTGCAACTGAGGTTATACAGCTAACGATTTCCAGGTTTATCAAGGCTACATTGCTAATAGTGCTCCATACATTTTCATTCATCCTTAACTCCTTATAAAGAAGAAGTTTACTTTTTGAGAAAGGAAGGAGTATTGAAGGCGAAAATGATTTAAACGAAAACTCTCACACACAACATATTATCCTCAATTTTTTTCATTTAGAACATCATATCAACCATACTATTCCAGAGAGGTCCAAGAATGACCTCAGGTGATTTTAGTGCATGTGAAAGTACTTTTTAAATGGGAAATTACTAAATCAGTGTATGTTATGCAGAGCAAACACCAAGCAGATTTGTTCCTTAAATACTTGGATCCCTGAAAGCACAACTTGGAAGGAAAAAAAAAGGAATTCTAAAATGGGATTCAAAGTCTAAAGGGATTCTTTCGACTTCATTCTAAGAACAATCACTTACCCTCTCTATGTCTCATCTCTAAAGATAGGCCAGGGTGTTATAATCACTGTGGTAGACTACAAAAATGGTCCAAACTTCTTCTCACTTAACTCCTGGGGTTTGGGGCTGTAGGTTTTGATTTGGCCAATTGAATGATCCAGAAATAATAATGTGCCAGCCCTGAGTCCAGTTCTCTAGAAGTCTTGCATACTTTCATTTGTTCTTTCATCCTTGCCATCATCCTCAATGGCCTGCTGGAGGGTGAAAAACACGTGGGGCGGAGCCCAGTTGTTCAACTTGCTCCAGCCCAGTCCATCCTAGCTCAGTCTACAGCTAGCCAACACACAGTCATGTGAACAACCCCAGCTAAAATCAGCCGAGCTGTCCAGTGGACCTCGATTCATGAGCAAGAAATGGTTATTATTTGCCAGTGAAATTGTGGTTAGTTTAATCACAATATTCTGGTGATAGATAATTCATACAATCACCAGCTTCTCAGGCAAAATCATAGCATTACTATATACCTTAAATAAAACCATGTAAGTAAAAATTGTTTTAAATAGTATAAAACTCTTTGCAAATGATAGAGTGATCTGGATGATGTATCACCTTACAAATCTAGGTAAAAGTCTGCTATAGTTCCCTAGTATCTATGGGGTAGATATTTTCTCAGTTTTTCATAGTGTGGTTTTTTATACAATTTATTCATTTATTTGCTTGTGTGTGAAAAGTCCAGAAATACTTCAATTTCAGAATTCTAGTAAAAGTATAATAAAATTGCCTATAAAATTATTTTATGGGACTATTACATAGTTTTTGGATTAGAAATAAAACACAATAATTCTAGAGAATGAATATGTCCATCTTAGACATCTTTAAGGAAGAATACATGTAAATCATTCCAGACAGTTGTCAATTATTTTCTTTAAAAATCTTATGGGAAGTCTGCAACTACTGGTTAATTTTATCAGGTTTTGACAATCCCATCTTTCAGAAATATTATCAGTTTATAACTTAAATTTCTTCCGAAGTCACCTAAGATATTTAGTTTCTACTTGCAGTAAATGTAGAAATTAAAATGACTAATTGTATTCTTGCTATACTTTTTTTGCATATACTTTAGGATAGTTAAGCCCTGTCTTCTGTCTTCAGGCTTACCAGTAACTGATTTTAATTATGAGAACATGTATTCTAACATATACCTACAAAGCTTTTAATATTTCTATCGTATAGTCTCAGATTTCCAGTCTTAGAGTTTTGAATCTATAAAATGGAGATATAGTATTTCCAACTTTGGAAGATTTCCCTTTGGGACACAGACATTCCAGTATGTCCCTAAGCATTCTCAGTCTTTCATGTTCCGTCAGCTTTCTACGCACAGTGCCTGCCCTGACAATTATAGTGAATGAGATTCTCTAAGCCAAATTGGGGGCGGGGGGAGTGGGGAGGAAATGTGCATACCCACTAGGAATTTGCTGGAAAGTTTGGAGCAGTGCTAGTGGCCAAATACCAAAATTCAAGCTCCTTCCTATAGTCATGATTCATGGATCACCATCAGTGTTCAAGATAGGAATAGACTACGTTCTCCCTCTCCTCTGATACGACACCACCCCCAACCCATGTACTTTCAAAGCTACCTATCAGTTGTGACTATCCCCAAGGATCATTTTTCTAGGAGGTTAGCTACTATTTTCAATAAGAAACTTTGCCTAACGAAGGCAAGTGGAGTTCAACAGAATATTGCTTGGTTATCAGTGCCATGCAGGGATCTAACAGAAGCGTGTTAAACAATTATGTTGAACCAGAATTGTACTTAAGAGTTTATTCAACTGGTTAAATGTCTTGCCTTATGTAAAACAGCGCACCTCTGAGAAACACCAGTGAGGATTGTGTTTTCACAAAAATATTTGACTTGCTTTGGGCAACAGTACAAGAATCCATAGAAGTGGTAGAATCATGCTTTAATGAACCATACAGAACATCAAAATTGCTTCATCGCATTAGAATTTCACTTAAGCAGAGAATTACAACTGCTAACATACAGAAAAGGAGGCTTTTCTGCTGTTTAGATTGTGTTGATTTTCCTTTTTTATTTTTACTAAAATACACACGGTAACTCTTTCCCACCATCTCTTCTCCCTGCTTAAGTACTTCAGAAGGTATTTTTAATCAAGTTCTGTTATATGCCCTGTGATATTGGAAAAATAACAATGCCAGTTTCTATAACATTTGTCAGGGTTCAAGATTCATATCTACATCAATATTCCTTAATCTCTCCTTAAGCTCCAAACCTATATTTTCAAATGTCTGTCTCTGCCACTGACTAAATATGTGATTGCAGATGAGGATATTTACCTTCCTGGGCTTTCATTTCCTCCTGTGTAAAATAAAGTCATTAAATGATGGAATAACCTTTATGATCCCACACAAGTTCAAGAGCCTGCGATGCTAGCACCACTTCAATCTGAAGGGTACCTCATACCCAAAAGATCAAAAATAAAGCTAGATGTTTTAGAAACCTGATTATTCTCAGGTGTTTTCAATTTTGGTATCAACCTGGGATCACTCAATGTTAAAATCGCAGAGTAATGGTTTTTCTTACCCTACTGTCAATTCTAAGGCCACAATGCCCCTCAAATGCCACTTCTCTCCTTCCTTTCTTCTTTGGAGGAGCCACATCTTCATTACCTTTCCTGAATCAGTGAAATAGTCTCCTGACTGATCTACGTGCTAGCAGTTTCTTCTACTTCTAAACAATCTGTCACCTCAATATCAAAGTCACTTCATTCAATCACAGGTTTGGTGAAGCCATTCTTACTACAAATGGTTCTTCTTGTCCTTCAGGGGAATAAGTTCACAATTCTTATCATGGCAAGAAAGTTGTTCCAAAATATAAACCTACACTGACATTTTTATTTCTAACTACTGTCAACCTTGTATAGGTTACCATTCCCCAATCCGGGTGATGATGATGAAGCATCTACTTTTGCACATCGTTATGAAGATCACATGAGGCAATGCATGTAACACAAGCTTAGAACACTATCTAGTACAAAAAGAGTGTTCAAATTAGTTTTAACTATCTTTACAATTACTCTCACTATCCTTGAAACTTTCCATGCCTGCCGTTTCCCTGTCTCATTGATCACCCTGGAAGGGCTCTTTTCATTGACTTTCCATCACATGCAACCCTGCCTATCCTTTAAATCCAATTGAAACAACTCCTCCTCTGTGAAGTCTTCCTTAGGATGTGTCAAAATTAATCTCCCTTGCACTATGTCACCACAGCATCTCCCTTAAAAACCTATTGTATGAATTTTCAGCATGCCCCAAACTGCAGATTATTCATCCATTTATTCATTCATCCAAGGGATATACTTTGAGTGCCTACTATGTAGCCAGGATTGTTCAAGATTTAGGTATAGAGAAGTGAACAGCAAAAAATGTACTTTCTGCTTTCATCAAACTCACATTCTAATAGGGACAGAGAGATAAAGAAAAAGTAAACATGTAATACAATGGCTGTTATGAAGTGTCCAGGGCAGAAGCAGAAAGGCCAAGTCTGTATACTCAATCATTTCTTCCCTACTGGAAGTGCCTTGTGTCCTGAGACTGTCTCATTCTCCTTTCTGCTCCTCATCACAACACTTCGTGTATTGCTTGAATTGGGTTTTTAATGAAAACAATATTTTAAGCAAAATCCTTAAACTTTCTGTTTCAGTTGCCTCCTCTGAAAAAGAAATTAGCAATACTTATTCCATGTTACTAGGGAGATAAAATGAGATGTCTATGAAACACTGGTATTTTACACTGGTGGCAGAGAAGCCCTATCAGATGTCATTGTTGTTTTTAACAAACATTTTTTAAAGTCTTATCATAGTTAACTCATAGGAATATTCTTTCTAAAGACTATTTTGAAAGTTTTTAATAGAACTCAGTAAAATATCATTATCCTGGGCCACCTGTGGAGAGGTGGAAATGGACTTATTATATCAAACTAGACACTTTTATGGTGTTCATTAAAACCGGGTTATGCTCAGAAAATATTTAAACATTTCTAACAGATTTGAAGACAAAAAGGAATTAAAACACTACTTTTTGAATGAGCTATTTAACAATAATAACCATGCTCAGGAATAGCTATAGATATTAACACAAATAGCTATAGAAAAGCCATCACCCCATCTCAAGGGGTTATTTATGATGAAAGAGACCTTACAAATCTTTTGATCTAACCCTTTATTTTACAAATGAGACCCATAAAGGAGAAGTGACTTGCCGAATACCCCACAAAGAGTTGGCAGAGCAGGCACCAAGCTTCGACTTCTCTTCTCAGCAGTCCCCTTCAAAGAAAAGCAAAAACAGCCCTGCTTTCTCTTCCTTCTGACTAGAAAGGAATTTGTTGCCTCACAAAGCAAAATGATTTCAGTTCACCACACTCTAAGACTTTTCTGAAGTATGTGCATGTATACTTCCATAGTTTCCTGCCTTTTGCTAAATCTATGACATTAAAGAGCGATTTTTCTGTTACGACCCAAGTGGTCTGTTTGGGGGTTTAAAGGATTCCTTGAACTTTGTTCTTACAAGGGAGCATGGTGAACACTTTTCCTGCCCTCCCTTTATGCAGTAATCCAACACATGTTAATCAACTCTCAACACTCTTTATTAGGCAGCACTGCTAGGGACTGCCTCTCCAAAAGACCAGAAAGTGAGCACTACAGGACATAGGCCTTTTTTCCCACCTAATAAAGTCTTGAGAAGGAGAGCAGAGAAGCTAACGGAGTTTAATATAAACACTGAATCACAGATGAAAGAATCCAATCAAATGCTGACAAAAGAAAAACATCAGAACAGGGCAGGCAAGCAACAACCTGCACAAAACCCCATAACCACCCTGACAACCGAGCTTTCACACCTACTCTGGGGAAATTCAACACCCCATTAGAGAGGCCGGAAGCAGGCGTCCTGATGGAAAACTCTATAAGCAGTGAAGACAAGTTGATGAGACATTTTCAGAATCATCATTGCACACATGACACCCAAGATGTTTACACTCCTTTCTCTTCTAAGTTGTTTGGGGAATTTATAATGAGGAAATATGAGAAATCAAAAAAGTAATAAGCCTCACTCCCGTATTGCTGTGAGGAGAATAAAATAAGGCCACTTCATAAAATTTCTCCTTCATGATATTTCCCTTTCAAAAATGTCAAAGAACTTCAAATACAGTATTTGGGGAAAGGTTAACTTGCATTTGTGATGCTCTGAGTGAAATAAAATTTGTTTTATGCTAAGAATATTAGTAACAATTATAAGCTAACATTATAATACTGGTAATGAAAATATCTGCAATCCGCCAGTGTCAGCACTTTCCTCTGCACCACCCAGTCCTGGCCACCACCGTTAGCCTCATTTTCTGAAAGAGAATCCTACGTGCTCTCCCTCATTCCAAATTTGCCTCGCTAAGGAAGTGAACTTTTAAATGAAAATCAGATTACATCTTTTCTGTTTATACTCTACAATGGCCCCTTCCACTCAGAAGAAAATCCAACATTTTCCTCTTGGGTAGGAAGGCCCTGACTGATCTGTCTGTCCCCTGTCAGTCTCTCTGACCCCATCCTTTCTCTGCTACTTACCACTCTCCTGCCACATTAGGCATTTTACTGTTCTTCATACATGCCAAGCTTTCTCTCATCTCAGGGCCTTTGCCCTTACTATTACCCTGCCTACAACACATTTCCTACCAGGGCTTTGTGCCCCTCTCTCAATCTCCCTATTCCAGTCTCTACATGCATGTCACCTCCTCTTAAAGGCCATCCCTCCTCACCCTCTCCAAAACTACCAGCCAGACCTCCAGTCTATCTCCTTGACCTTATCATCTCATCTGGGCCTTCCATCTCCAATGCGCTTATCACAGTCTAATAGTAGACTATGTATGCACAAGTTCATTTATTTATCATGTGTTGTCCCTCACTCTAAGATAGGCAGCAAGCAGTAGGGACTTGCTTGTCTTATTCAAAACCATCTCTCCAAAGTCCAGAATAACGCCTGACACATCATCGACACTCTATACATAGTAACAAAATGAATCAATGAACGATAATAAACATTTAATAAGTATCTAGTATGTGCTGATACTTTATTTACATTACCTCTATTCTAAACACAAAAACTCTGCCAGATAAAGTGTATTTCCAGTTTCTTATTTAAAGAGAAAAGAGTTTAGAGAGCTTGAGTAACCTTCTCAAAGTCATGCAAATAACAAATGCCTCAGCCAGGATTTAAATCCAGATCTCCCTGATTCAAAGGTCTATTTTCTTTCCATTACAGAACACAATGCTTTGAAGATATCAACAAAGTTAATACTAGTAATAGCAAATATTTATAAGGTACTTACCAACTGCCAAACACTGTTGTAAGTACTTTATATGTATCAGCTCACTTAACGCTCATGACAACCCAATGATATTGGTACTTTTATCTCATCCCACAGATAAGGAAGCTGAAGCTCAGAGAGATTAAATTTGTTTGCCCAGGATACCATAGGCAGTCAGTGGAAGAATTGTGATTCAAGCCTAGCTCATCCAGACTTAGAATCTGTGCTTCGAACTTCTATGCTATGAAGTGAGAGATGTTTCCTTTGTGCTATTTCTAAGGCAAAATAGTTGAGGCACAAAATGGTGTTAATGTCTCCATAAAGGTCACACTGAGACAACTCTGCAACAGCACTCTGCCTACCAGTGTCTAGGACCCTGAACACACACAAGAGCCGAGACTGCTTAGAAAAGGCATGGTTGGGGCACCTGGGTGGCTTAGTCATTAAGCATTCAACTTCAGCTCAGGTCATGATCTTAACAGTTTGTGAGTTCAAGCCCCATGTTGGGCTCTGTGCTGACAGCATGGAGCCTGGAGCCTGCTTCGAGTTCTGTGTCTCCCTCTCTCTCTGCCCCTGCTCCATTCATACTCTGTTTCTCTATCTCTCTCAAAAATAAATATTAAAAAAAAAAAGAAAAGAAAAGATATGGTCCACTATGCTGAGAGCCAATAATAAATTTTAAAAAATGTTCTGTAGAGCATTTCAATGTATAGTTCACAAAGCACCTTAGCATAAACTCTCTTGAGTGATTTTTAGAAAGGTATTCATTTTAAATAAAATTGTTATGCCAACCAGCCTACTTTATACCAAAGTGCCTTGAACTAAATTTTGTGCCAAATGACTGATAGCTGGATTCCAAGCCCATTTTCCAAGTGATGAAATTGAGGATCATGGAAGTTAGTGGACAAACATCAACTACATCTTTAGGATTCAAAACTAAATTATTGGCTTCAAAGCAATCCATAAATTACTTTGCACAGTGACAATATCATAGCCAATGAGTTTTGCCTGAGGCACGATTATTGATAATTGACACCAGAGCAATCCATAATTGAAGTAGAAAAGTTTGCAGGAAAGAGCGAACACATTTGTCCTGAGGCTGTTACCTTTAAAAGGTCTTGTTTTCAAGATTGGCCTTTGACTGGCATCTGGAAACTTAGCTTGTAAAACATTCATTAATTGGCAAGGTCTGACTGCTGGGCCAGCTTGCCTAGACTGTTTACAGAAAGTTTTGTTTTCGTTTTTTTATGGTGAGCACCCTCTTTAGACTCTTACAGTTTGGAACTTCAGTGGGCATGGGTGCCTCTGTGATCAGCTTCTAGGGAAAACCATGAACTCTGAATCACAAGCTGCCTTCCCTGGAAGGTCTTGATGTATTTTTACTGCTGGAAAATATGCTGTGTGTGACCCCTCACAGAAAGGAAAGGGCACAAGAAGCCAGTTCAGGGATTTCTCCAGACTCTGCCTGATGTGATTTTTTTTGGAAGTGTTTTTACTGACATAGCTGTACATCCTTACTATGCTGCGGTAATAAATCTTAACTTTGAGTAGGATGCTGAAATCTGTGAATCCTAGCAAATCACCAAACATGTGGGTGGTCTTGGAGGTTCACAAAACGGAAAAGCAATAGGAGAAGAATAATGGAAACAAGGGAGAATAGAGCCATCTCTGGGGATAGACTTGAAAGTCAAGAGATTCACTGGGATTATACACCTTATAACTATCCATACAGTAGGAAACCTGCACCAATGACCATGGAATTCACTGATGCAAAGAGCAGGGCTGTGCCTCTAATAAAGAATTGTTAGTACAATAGTCTCCCCCTATTCATGGTTTGACTGTCCCACAGTTTCAGTTACCCATGGTCAATGGTGGTCCAGAAAGAGATGACCCTTCTTTTACATTTTTTTTAAAATTTATGTATAGTTGGCACACAATGTTACATTAGTTTCAGGTGTAAGACATAGTGATTCAAAAACTCTATATGTTATGCTATGCTCACCACAAGTGCAGCTGCTCTCTCCTTTATTGGGGGTCTTTAGGCAGGGAGGGAAGAAAGGACACATCTCTGTTCATGCCAACATCCCTACCCGTTTTTAGCACATGAGGATCCATTTGCATGGAGCCAAATCTTTCCCTCCTCCCTCTCCAAAAATGTCTGCATCGGGGATGTGACTTAGTGAGAAGAGTAAGGAGGGAAAAGGAAAGCCAACTTTCTGAACCATGTTCTCATCTGTGTTATCAAAAAGAGCAGACACACAGGATGATGTTGAATCTTCGGTCTCATTTGTGAAAACGTGTGAAAGTTTTTCCCCCGTGTTACACTACATACAAATCACCAAGTTACAAATTAACCTTTTGTGATCCTGTGTGTAATGAGCCATTTCTTTGGGGCTTTCTCTTTCTGGGAATTGGGAGGGAAAGAAGCAAGGTGTCATTCTGCTCTTCATTTGTATTTTGATCTCCAAATGCAAATACAATTTTCTATGTTACTTTTTTGTGGTACCTACCAAAAGGAAATTTAAGTTAGATATTTGGAAAAAGGAAGGAAAATTCCATATCTAAATAAAAAAACAAACCTCTGCACGAAAAATCAACAACGCTATTACAATATCATTGACTATATTCCCTATGGTGTACCTTATATCCCTGACTTCTTCATTCCATAAACGGAAGCCTGTATCTCCCACTCCTCTTTCCTCATCTTGCGTCTCCCTCCATCCCTGTCCCTCTGGGACTTATTGGTTTGATTTCTATTTATAGTTCTGATTCTGCTTTTCACTTATTCATTTCTTTACATTCCACGTATGAGTGAAAGCATATGGTATATCTCTTTCTCTGACTGACTTATTTCACTTAGTGAAATAATTTGAATATAAATTGTTTGGATGATATAGTCTCATCCTTTTTTATAGCCATGTAATGTTCCATTATAATATATACCACGTCTTCCTTATCCATTTGTCTATCATGGGACACTTAGGTTGCTGCCATATCTTGGCTATTGTAAATAATGCTGCAATAGGCGTAGGAGTGCATATGGCTTTTCAATTAGTATTTTTATTTTCTTTGGGTAAATACCCAGTGGAGTTACTAAAGTTACTGGATCATATGGTTTTCCTATTTTTAATTTTTTGAGGAACCTCCATCTGTTTTCCACAGTGTCTACACCAGTTTGCAGTCTCACCAAATGTGCACAAGGCTTCCTTTTTCTCCATAGCCTGCCAACACTTGTTGTTTCTTGTGGTTTTGATTTTAACCATTCTGATAGGTGTGAGGTAACTTCTCATTGTGGCTTTAATCTGCATTTTCCTGGTTATTAGTGATATTGAGCATCTTTCTGTGTTTCTGATGCCCAGCAGATGATCATTCTGAGGTATCATCAGAAGACCAATAATAGCCTAACACTGTATCCCAATGCCTACATCATTCACCTCACTTCATCTCATCATGTGGGCATTTTGTCATCTCACATCATCACAGGAATAAGGGTAAATACAATACAATAATCTATTTGGGGGACTACCCACATTCACATAACTTTTATTATAGTATAGTTTTGTAATTGTTCTATTTTATTATTAGTTGTCATTAATTTCTTACTATGCCTAATTTATAAATTAAACTTTATCATTGATACATATGTATAGAAAAAAACATAATATAATAGGGTTCAGTTCTATCCACTTTCAGGTACCCACTGGGGGGGCTTGCAATGTATCCCCCAAGAATAAGGGGGGACTACTGAATCTACTCATGATCAGTTAAAAGGAGGAGATGAGGCTCCCTGAACAATTGAATATAAACTCTAACACTTTCCAAGAGAGTTGAAATTATAAGAGAGAAAATGGCTTTTCTTGGCTGAAACACTGCATACTGATTAGCAGCCCAAAGAGGCAAATTTATTCAAATCTACCTCCCTAAAACAAATGTCATCTTTCCTGGGGGAGTAAAATGGTGTGGAACTATATATAGGGTACACTATTTAAAATTTCTTTTTTAAGAAAATTCCCCTACACACTCCTTCACATTAGATGTATTTGTAACCTGGATAGGAGCTGAACCTCATTTCGAGTGATAGCTAACTAATCCCTTGGGTCTCATCCTGATGCCCTATTGTGTAACTATGCATATACTATGCAATATATATTGTATCGTCTCTTAAGAGATGTCTATTTGATGGCAAATTCATTTTGGTATTTTAATAACCAAGCTCATTTCTAGTACAATGCATATCAGCTTCTTTTTTTTTTTTTTTAACACACCCCCTATATTAAGCTTCTCATAAAGAAACTAACTTCCCATACACTTACACACACATACACACAGGCACAAATCCTTTCTACCAGGAAAATTTTGGAATCAGAAAGCACTTAAATAGGACTGGCACCCATCTCAAATGGCTAAGAGAGAGCCAATTAGAGCTACAATGGTAACTGCTGCAATATAAGAAGGTCAATGCCTCCATCACAATATTTACACCATTGTTATTTCACAAAGGGCAGAGTTAACATGCCAACAGGGGAAACATCTTTTCCATATACTAGAGTAGAGCAGTTTTTCTTGGGGGGAAAATGGATGAAAATATGTGTTCTCCACTTAGATAGCTGGGAGCAAAAGTGAATGTAATTAAGCTCACACTATCACCTTGCCCTCAGTACTAAGCCTACCAACACTCTAGCTCTCCTTTGGAGTTACCAAACCCTGTGCTATGAACTGCATGTGCTCCCCCCAAATTCAGATATTTTGCATAGGATCAGTGTGCTTATAAGAAGAAGCACGAGAGCTTGTTTCCACCCTCTGCTGTCTGCCACTTGAAGACACAACAAGATGGTGGCCATCTATAAGCCTGGAAGCAGGCTTTACCAGACACCAGATCTGCCAGGGTCTTGATCTTGGACTTTTTAGCCTCCAGAAATGTGATAAATAAATATTTGTTGTTTAAGTCATTCAATCTATGGTATTTTGTTATAGCAGCCCAAGCTGACTAAGATGCCCTGATTATGAAAGGAATATCAGTCTCTAGACTGTTCAGACAGACACAGAACCTGCTTCCGTGAGAAGTGAAATTTCCTAAGAGATGGCAGGGTGCCAGATTCCATGGGTCTGAAAACAGAGTTCTAGAAAAAGAAGGGAGAACTGAGAAGAGCAGAAAGGCAGTGCAGAAAGAATGTGCACATAGCTTGCACTTCTGTAAGAGACCCACCTTCAGAATGCCTCCTTCTCATTATGCACCTCCATCAGTGCAGCATAATTGGTTCAGAGGAAAATTAGTAAGTGAGGATATCAATTGGAGAGAAAAGCTAAGAATTTCCCAGTCATCTTGTGAAGATTTTGTAGGTGAGAATTGTAAGGCTTTCTTCCCCCTGGGATCACTAAGGGCACCACTACAACAGTATAGGTTTCCAGTATCAGAAAGAAACGTTCCTGGAACACAGACACAGTAAGACAAGTCTGTCCAGATTGGAAGCTTTCAGAAGTCAGAAACAACGTGTATTCACTTTAAGGTACAATTTTCTACTACCAGGCAAGTGGGCCATAAATGCTTAACAATTTGTTATTGAAAAATAAACAAGAGTTGATTGCTATATATAAAATGCTGCCATCTCTACCTCTATAGGTATATCCATCTTGTACATTCTCTGCAACATTTTCTCTAATTGTCCTGGCTACATACAGTCTCTTTCTCCTTAGAATGTCCATTGTGCATAATTATTTTAGTGGTAATTATCTTAGTTAAGCTTGAAATAAAGACATCTGTTTATTTTTTCCTCATCCTTTCCCCTACCTTACTCCATTCCTGACCCCAGATACTATAAGCCCATTGACTATCATAAACATCTTTCAGCTCGTAGAGTCTTCTATATTGGTACAGAACAGAATGCCTTACCTATAGGGAGTTCAGATTTTTTTAATTTGATTTTATGCATAGGCAAAATGGTCTGCAGGTTATTTTTTTCTGCTTCTGCTCCACATGACAGATTTATCCTTGAATAACATCATAATACTCATTTCTGATTTTATTTTGTAAAACAAGTAATTACTGTTATACTTATTATGCACATTACATAGTTATATCATAATACTGCACATTTTTCTATTCCTTCCCACTAACAACTAAATCTTTTCATTTATAAACACTTTTACTATTTTTGGAAAGATCTATTTCTTCCAGCCTGTGCTGGTTGGATATGCTCATTTCATCTACTCACCTGATGTTACACCTCAGATTGAACTGGATATACTCTGTGGGGATTCTGAGGATAAAGTTTGACTCACTGGATGACTAGTTAATCCACATCGGCCAGAAAATTTCTAACTTCTCATTTGTAAAATGAGATTTAAAAACCTTCATCATTATTTATTAAGCACACACTATAGCCAGGGAACCTAATAAAAGAAACCACATTCAAAAAGCTTAAAAGTAAGACCCCCACTTGTAGTGAGGGCACATGGTGGGAACTCTCATCTGGGATCATTCCATTTCAAGTGCTTTACATATTAAAACATTCCAATGGCATATGGGTCCAGATACACAGTTTGTAAGAAAGTTGGCAAATGATTCCTAGGGGAGAGATTTCATCCTAGTGGCACAGAAGTGTAAGGATTAGAGACCCCACAGATGGAGCAGCCTAATAACAGGGAGAGAAAGGTGGAAAATATTAGAGGTTAATTCAGAGTAATAAAAGTTATGCAGGGAGGATAAGGCCTTTTCCTTTGCAGAAATATGAACAAGTTCTACAGATCATGAGTAATACTCTGAATACCTACTTGTATTATCTATAAGATGGATCCATTTAGTTTATAATCACACTGAGTACAATAACCATCAACTCTTTATTCAGGTCACAAAATTCAACCCAAAGCAAATCATGACCAGACTCCTAAACAGACACATATTTTTAAAAGTCCTAATTTGTCTACTTTTCACTCCAGAGAATGAGGCAGATCCTGTCTACCCTTAGCTGCCTCGTATTAAATCAAGTCAGAGAGTGTCAGCTTTATTTACAAAATGGATTCATCAAAAAATCTCTCTTAGAATTGATAATTCATTTTCATCTTTGGCTTTATTCCCTTTATTTGTTTCCACTTATATGAATGGAGTATTTCTTGTTCTCTCTTGCTGTGGAATTAATAAATTAAACCCAAGGTAATTGTTTTCATGTAATCAACACCAGTAGTCTAAGCACTAAATAATTCTAATAAGAAGCATCTATGGTGAAGTCAACGTTTTTTTAATGAACAACTCTTTTTTCAGTTTCCTTTTCAATTTATACTTAAAGAAGATCAATTATTTTTACTGTTTCAATCTATTTGTTTTATAGTCACAGAACTTAGACCTCAAGGCAACTTCGGAGATCATATAATCCAATTCATTCATTTTACAGGGAAGAAAAAGTAAGACATTAAATAGCATGGCCAGGTCTCGTGATCCCAGACCTGGTTTTTTACCCCTTTATTGCATTTCCTCCCTTCTCTGTAGTGTTCCTAAGGGGGAAATCTTAAGCTTTATTTCCAACTCCCATTTGGAATGTAGCTTCCAAAGACAACTACAAATAAAAGCCCACATATAAATCATGTCTGAGTGACTTGGGATGTGCCTATGGGGCTTCACATACAATGTTTACCTCTAAAGTCCAGACTTTATATTCAGTAGTTAGTGTTTCTTGCGAAAAAAAAAAAAATCCCTTACTGAGCAATTAATTAATCCTGGTTATCAAAATCTAGCTCCCAAAAATTTAAAATCACACTTATCTATGATATTTAACTGGTAAATGATTTCCTGTTATTTCTTAAATGCATTTACATGTTTATAGAAAAAAAAAAGTTTCGGTTAAAACTCCAAGAAAGCATGTGCTATTTAAAAAGCAGCTTCTGATGAAATGTTATTCTCTATTTTCGCAAATGTAATTTGCAGCTGTGTATAAACAAACTTTCTAATTGCTATAAAAAGTCTAATTTTTTTATTTCCTTAAATATAATTCATAGAGTGTGAAGCAAACAGCTAAAAGGAGATATTTTTAAAAGATGGAAATTTCTATTCTACTCTTCTAATACTTTTCTCAAAATGAAGCATCTTGTGTCAAACTCAAGAATTAGCACTAACTTTAAAAAGACATCATTTCACTCTTGAGTAGTGAAATTGTTCTAGGAAGAAATAAAATCATGTAATAAGTATAATAAAGGTAAATTAGAGTTCGCATTAAAAATTGTAAAAAATGCTGTACATGATAGAAATGTATTCTTGCTTATTTATGTTTTTGTTTTTGAATTAAAATAAAAATAGTTTCCATTATTAAATGTCATATAAATAACAGACAGCATTTATTTCTGAACTAGTATTTCAGAATGACTAGCTCTGTGGTATATATTATTGGCATACATTAAGGACAATGAAGGGTAACAGAATACGACAACCCAAAATATACCACTTGGCCATTTTGAGCTGAAAGCAATTATAAAGAAGCAGATACAAAGGAAATGTTCTCTGCCCTTCCTCCATTTGCCTAAAAGCAGGACATAAAATTTGTAAAGATGTACCCCCCTCCTTTTCTACCAGGAGGACAGAAGTTAGTCACTGGAGACAAGAGTGGACACTTACTGGCCAGAGACATCACTAGAGGAGCCTACAGAACAATTCCTACTAACCCTTTATTCCATTTGTTCCGCCACAGATTTATCTTCACAATTTGCCCTTGTAGAAACTCAAGGTCCTTTTCCTTTGTCTTATCACTTGTCTAAAAATTTATCGTTCTTTTTTAAGATGCTGTATAGGCCCAAGTTTTAACCAGCCCTTTGATTTACTCATCATCGAGTGCTCCCACATGAATGTATGATGCACATCTTAATCCACTCCTATTTGTTTTTCTGTTGTTAATCTGTCTTTGTCACTCTAATTTATTGGGTCCCAGCTGAAGAACCTAAGATGGGTAAAAGGAAAATTTTCCTCCCCTACAATAAATTCATAAACAATACTAACAATTTAGAATTTAGGGTCAAAGCCCATGTTGGTCATGTTCAGACTATATTTCCAGGGTTTGACCCAGTACCTAATGCACAATGAGTAGTTAATAAAAATGTCTCAGTGAATGTGTAAGTAGGCATGTGGATTCTCAGTGATTAATAACAAAACACATGAGGCAAGTTTAAGCAGAAATGAGATTTATCGAATAACATTAGGTAACTTCCAGGACTCCCATGAGAACTAGTGGGTCAGGCTTTAAGGCTTTGCAGCTAGAAACAGCTCCCAACCAACCAAGAGTCACAAACCACAAGAGTGTGACTATTCTGGGGAAGAACCCTCTGCCACTTCACTGGATATAAACATTGTGGCTTGCACTGCTGCTTTGGGTGGCACTGACCTCTGACCTTAAACACCAAAAGTATCATCTTTCCTGAGAGTTCTTTACCAATGCAATCAGCAATCAACACACAGAGCTCACATTATTCTTTCTAAACTTTCCCCCCTAATGTAAGAATCACTACATACATGATCTGCTTTTTAGGTGAGACTATTACCAAATATTTCCTTCCTGAATATGACAATTCATCATACTCTCAGTTTCTGTTTCATTATCACCAACCAATTGACCATTAAGCCAATATTACATAATCTAGGGTTTTGTTATACCAGCATCTCAACTCTGGCTACAAATTCCAATACTAGTCAGGATAGATGAGGTCAGACTACAATAACAAAAAAAGTCAAAAATAACAGTCACCTAATCCAAGAGTTCAATTCTCATCTTTACTATGTATCCAGCTTAAATTAGTAACGGAGATTCGGAGATTCTGCCTATTGTAATCACTTAGGGATCCAAGCTGTCAGAAACTCATTTGTACCATATATTTTTTTCAAATAAAGATGAATATGGCAGATCACATGGGCAATGAAGGGTTTCACCTGCATTTCACTGACCAAAGGAAGTCACATGATGATTCCTGCAAGTCACATGATAACACTCAATTCAAAAAGAAACAGTTAAGTGCAATTCTACTATTGCCTCAATAGAAAATCAGCCATATTTGGGGTGTCTGGGTGGCTCAGTTGGTTAAGTGTCTGACTTCGGTTCAAGTCATGATCTCGCAGTTTGCGAGTTCAAGCCCGCATCAGGCTCTGTGCTGATAGCTCAGAGCCTGGAGCCTGCTTTCAGTTCTGTGTCTCCCTCTTTCTCTACCCCTTCCCAACTTACACTCTGTCTCTCTCTCTCAAAAATAAACAAACATTTACAAAATTTTTTAAAATAGAAAATCATCCATATTTAGTATGTAATATTTATGACTAAACACCTTTATGAGTCAGGATTAATAATGTAGATATTTCTGAAATATAAAAAATGCATTCTAAAAATTCTGTATGGATATAAAACAATGACACTTTCTTCAGTATCTAAAACTGTTTCTCTTGGGGTGCCTGTGTGGCTCAGTCGGTTAAGCATCCAGCTTCAGCTCAGGTCATGATCTCATGGTCTGTGAGTTCAAGCCTTGCATCAGGCTCTGTGCTGACAGCTCAGAGCCTGCAGCCTGCTTCAGATTCTGTGTCTCCCTCTCTCTCTGTCCCTCCTCCCCTCATGCTCTGTCTCTCTCTATCCCTGAAAAATGTATAAACCTTAAAATTGTTTTTGTTTCTCTCAAATATATACCATAAATTGTTCTTAGAAAATAATATTTCCATTTCTTAACCTAGTTTAAATTGAAGATAGAAAATGATGTAAGATGGCAATGAGAAAGAATGAAATCTGGCCATGTGTAGCAACATGGATGGAGCTTGAGGGTGTTATGCTGAGCGAAATAAGTCAGGCAGAGAAGGACAGATACCATATGTTTGCACGTATAGGAGGATTAGGAGGAACTTAACGGAGGACCATGTGGTAGAAGAAGGGGAAAAATAGTAGGGAAGAAGAAGGGAGGCAAACCATGAGAGACTCTTGAATGCCAAGAACAAACTGAGGGCTGTGGTGGGGGGGAGGGGAAGAGGGTGACAGGACTGGAGGAGGGCACTTGTGGGAATGAGCACTGGGTGTTATATGGAAACCAATTTGACAATAAACTATTTTTAAAAAAGAAAATGATGTAGGATTTGATAAATCACATTTGCTTTAGTAATTCCATGTTGTGGCAGATAAACTTGACGGTCCCCCAGTAATACCCACTTTCTTGTGCCCACACCTTTGTGTAATTCCCTTCCCTAGAGTGTGAATGGGACATGTAACTTGTTTCCAACAAATAGAATATGGCAAAGGGGATGAAATGCTATTCCCTTGGTTATGCTGTAAGAAACTATCTCAACAGATTGGAGTAAGACACTCTTCTGCTGGCCTTCAAGAAGTGAATGGCCATGTTTTGAACTGCCTGTAGAGAGGACCATCTGGCAGGAAATTGTGGATACCCTTTGGGATTAGCCCTCAGCTAACAGCTAGTAAAAAGCTAGACTCTCAGTCATACAACCATAAGGAAATGGATTCTGTCAACAAATTTAATAAACTGGAAGCAGGCTCTTTCTCAGTCAAGCCTCCAAATGAAAATGCAGCCAATGTCTTCATAATAACCTTCTGAGACACTGAACTAAGCCATACCTAGAATTGTGCCCCCCCAAGGAACCCATGAGATAATAAATGTATCATTTAAAGCAGATAAATTTGTGATCTTTGTTACAAAGCAATAGAAACTAATACACCTGCTTATTGCAATTCAACTTTACTATCTTTACTTATCTCTTGCATTTTTTCTTTACTTTTTTTAGTTGTAACTTTTTATTTGGATTAAACCCATAGAAACATTTCAAAAATGCTGCAATAAAATCCAATATATCCTGTACACAGATTCATCCATTTTTACATTTTGCTCGTTGGCTTTATCATCCTCTCTTTTTCTCATATATATATATATGTATATGTATATATACATGTTAGTATATATATATATATATTTCACACATGTTAGTGTGTGTGCATATCCACTTTTTTCAGAGTCATTTGAGAGTAAATTGGAGAAATTCTTCATTTCTCAACCTTTTTGTGTGTTTTCCTTAAAAATGGTATTTTCTTGCATAACAGTATAATTATGAAAAACAGGAAATTTAAATTTAGTATTCAACCCACAGTTAATATTCAAATATAATAAATTATATCAATGAAGTGTTTTGTAGCCAGGTTTTTTTCTCTCTCTCTCAGCCTAAGATTTACTTTGGCTTGTGTCATATCACTGTACTTTCCTTTATATTAGAATTATTTCTTAGCCTATCTCTGGCATTCTTGACTTGAGATTTTTGAAGAAATAAAGATCAATATTTATTCAAGGCTTCCTCATCATTGACTTCAACATATGCATTTTGGGTAGGATTGCCAAGAAGTGATGTCTTGTCCTCATTGCATTATGTTAGATGCCATCTGATGTTTGTACATCTCAACATAGGTGATATTAACTTTGATAACCTGGTAAAGGTGGTATGCCCCAGTCTCTTCACAGAAAAATTACCATTACATCCTTTTTAACAGGTCTGCAATTTATAGGAGAACCTTTAAATAATGAAAATTTCCTGGCCCCCATCAAACCTCACCTACTAGTTTTAATACCTATTGATATCCTAACTCCAAAATCCTTCTACATCTGTTTGTTGACATTCTATTATAAGGAAGAGCTTTTTCTGCTCCTTATTTATTCATTTACATTATTATAGATTCATGGATTATTCTTTTATTTAATAAAATTTTTTACTATCATTTTTAGAAGTCTAATGTACCCCATTGGGGACCCTTCAAGTTGGCTCTTGGGTCCTTTTAACAAGTCTTCATCATTCTCTAAGCAATTCACTATTTTCTACTATAACAAGATATCTTAGATTTATCTTATGCTTTCCCCATATTGGTCCCGGATATCAACCATTTCTCCAAGGGGCACTGGTTTCTGTAAAGTAGTATTTAAGAACCAAGATCTGGGCACTAGGTGTGCTCATTGCTACTGAAGTAGCATTGTTTCTAAGCTTCCTCAGTGTGCAAAGCCAGGAAAGATAGAAAATATATGTATGTGTACACACACACAGTGATTTCATTGTAATACTTCCAAATTGAATGCACCACAGGGTGCATTCTAGTCTTCCATCTTCCATATTTGGAACTCCCTTCTCCAACATTTAGAAACCCACTCCCATTATCCTCAATATGTTTACTCATTTTCTCAAGGCGACAATATACTAAAAATAATTCCAGAATCCTTAATTCATACTGTGGCAAGCAAACCTATTAGAATTCAGTAGTGTTTAGGGGCGCCTGGGTGGCTTAGTTGGTTAAGCGTCCGACTTTAGCTGAGGTCATGATCTTGTGGTTCGTGGGTTCGAGCCCTGCGTCGGGCTCTGTGCTGACTGCCAGCTCAGAGCCTGCAGCCTGTTTCAGAGGCTGGGTCTCCCTCTCTCTCTGACCCTCCCCTGCTCACACTGTCTCTGTCTCTCTCCTAGAAATAAATAAAAATTAAAAAAAAAAAGAATTCAGTAGTGTTTTGTTGTTGTTTTTTTCTTTTTTGGAGGAACAGAATAAAATTTACATTCAGTAAAGTGCACAAATGTTAAATGTTCAGATTGATGTATTTTAACAAACTAATCCACACTTTTATCAAGATATAAAATACTTCTTTCCATAATTCCAGAAAATTCACTGATGCAGCTTCTTGGTCAATCCACCTACTTTTTTAAACCATGGATTAGTTTTGCCTCTTCTAGAACTTCAAATAGATTTAATTACGTAGTAAATAAGTATGCCTTTGTTTACAGCTTCTTTCACTCAGCAAAATGTCTGTGTAATTTATTCATATTTTCATGTGTATCAGTAGTTTGCTCCTCCCTGTTGGAGAATAATATGTCATTGTACAAATATTCCACATTTTGTTTACCTATTCTCCTTTTGAGGAACATGAAGATTGTTTCTGGTATTGGAGTATAATGAACTACATGCTATGAACATCCTTGTGCAAGATATTTTGCCAGTGTGTTTTTATTTCTCTTGAGAAAATGTCTAGGCGTCTAATTGTTAGTCATGGGATGAATATATGTTTAACCATATAAGAAACTGCTCAAGCTATTTGCAAAAGGTCCCTTGAGGAGTTTACAATTTACACTCCCAACTTCTAGCAGTTCCATCTGCTCATATACTTGCCAACAGTTTTCTTGGCCATTCTGGGAGTCTTCTAATGTCACTTCACTTTCATTTTTATGTGTGTTTTTCTAATGCCTAATGATGTTGAGCTCTTTTTCATGTGTTCATTGACTATTTGTATATCTTCCTTTGTGAAGTGTCTATTCAATCTTTTGCACTGGATCTTGTTTACTGTAGAAAATCTGTATATATTCTGGACATAAGTTCTTTGCCAGATACATGTTTTGCAAATCTTTTCTCTAAATTTATGATTTCTTATTAATTTCTCTTAACAGTCACTCGATATACATCTTTTTAAAATTTTGATGAACCCCAACTTAATCAACATTCTTTCTATGGTTATCACTTTCTGCACTTTTAATTTTGAGGAATATCCAGGTTTTTTTAGCTATCTTAAATTATTTTCTAAAGAAAAGGAGTATTAAAGATTTAAATAACATTTATAATTTAAAATTGCTATAGTCTATTTAGCTTTTTTTTCTTTACACTTTGTCTAATCTAAGCAAACTAGAACTTTGTCTAGTTCTCATTTGAAGGAGATTTTGACCTTCAGAGTACATTTGGGAATGTCTGGAGACATTTCATCATTTTGTTTGTCACAACTAGAGAAAAGGAGTGCTATCAGCATTTGGTAAGTAGAGGCCAGGGATGCTGCTAAACATCCTGTAATGCACAGGACAGTCACCTATAGCAAAAATTTATGTATATCAAAATGTTAGAAGTGTAAAAGTTGAGAAACATGTGTCTAATCTGAATGGGATAGGGGAAGGATGGGAAGAGATAGGAACACTACATACATCTTGGTTTCATTAACTTATAACTGAGATGATCACACACTTGAGCCAAGAAAAAGTAAATAACATGACAAAGATGCAAGTGCCTAGGTTGATCTGAAGTCATTGGCATTTCTTTGATCAAAGAAATGTAAGCCAATACTTTCCATGGCTAAAAAAAACAAAAATGAAAGCAGATATGCCTCTTATAGATGAAATCACATTAGTACAGGGTTACTGCTCAAGCTAAATTAAAACAAATCAGAGACATTTTTCTCTCCATTATGTGCACAAATCTCCCATAAAAATCAATGAAAGCCACATCTGTGTAACAGAGATCAGAATGCAGCTAATTCCGGCTCTAACTTGCTAACCCTTCCAGGGCTCATAAACCCCACAATAGTTGCTCAGGAACAGGAGGACCATGTGATGAATACAGCAGCTCAAGCCAAATCCTGGATGAATCGTCCAGATCATTCTATTCTCTGGTTTATTAGGCAGCTGAGAAATCTTAAGGTTCTGGAGGTGATCACAACTGGAGCAGAACTCCAGGGAATATTCTCAAATTGAAGGAAGAGCCATTGCACTTGTAAAGAGTTTGTTTCTTTCAGTTATCAATGTGGCCTATATTTGCTGTAGACATTTTTAAAATATAAAAAATTATAAATAAAAACATTATGTATGAAGTCATTATCCAGAAGCTATCACTATAACCTCTTTGTCAAATCACCCTTTAGGTGAAATTTGTCTATGTAATTCTTCTTTACTTACTCAAGATTTAACTTTATATGCAATTTTGTACTCTGGATCTTTCACAGAGCATTTCCCCATGTGATTAAGAAAATTTCGAAGTATTATTTTGATGTGTACCTAAATAGTCCCCAGGTTTTATAATTTTTTCATACCATTTGTTTATTTCTTGTTGGACATGTATATTACGTCTGATTTTTCATTATTCCACATGATGCAATGAAGTTTATGCAGATATACTTCTCCACATTTTGTATTATTTTCATAATATATAATTTCCAAAACATAATTATAAGATATGATTTGTATCATTTTAATACTCATATATATTGCCAATTTTTTCTGAAAAACATTGTATTAATTTACTTTCCCCAGAGCAGCATATTCTCCATCAACCCAACAGATTTCTAACTCTACTAATTATATAAGGTATTTTGATAATTTTTTTAAACTTCTCCCTCTCAGTGGTAGGTAACAAAAAAGGGATCACAGCAGGTAAAACTGTTAGAATTAATTTACCCTTGAGTTGATAATAATAGATGATGTTTTGCTGTCAGATTTCATAAAAGGAAACAAAGAATTCTAACAGCCTACAAAAATACTGAACTGAAATTATAACAATCTTATCTTCTAAGATAAGAGAAATTTAGGCTTCACAGATTAAAAAAAGAACTTCAAGTATATCTATATACATAAAGTCAAATACAATTTTTTTTAAAGAAGCAATCCTTATATGTATGGAGGTAAATACAAGAAATCACCATTGCTATTATTATTTTCTGTACTTCTGCTGTAAGGAAATGATCCAACTTTCATTACAGTTTGTGCACGGAGTTCAGCTGTATCAATGAGAGTCAGAATGGATGTTGAAAACTAAGAAATGATCAAGTTTAAGGAATAAGAACTCTTGATGGCCAGAGGCTGAGTATTTTCACCTGTGAAGCATCAATTCCAGGAAGAAAAATCATTTTGACTACTGTTCTTTTTTCCCCCATTCCCTACATTTGACAGCATTACACTGGCCTTGGGAAGTAGAAAACGGATAGGAGGCTAGGAAAAGAAAAGTAAGATTGAAAGAAGAAAGATAGACTTCACAAAGACAAAAAAAAAAAAGTATCAACAGAACATTGAGACAAAGAAAAGTCCTTGAAGANGGCTAGGAAAAGAAAAGTAAGATTGAAAGAAGAAAGATAGACTTCACAAAGACAAAAAAAAAAAGTATCAACAGAACATTGAGACAAAGAAAAATCCTTGAAGGTAGCACAGAAAGCTGAAGCTCGGGTTTGTTGTGACTAGTGTCTTATCATCTTAAATTCATCTTGTGATCACTTGACCCATCTTGAGGGCAGGGGCCATATCTCAAATTCTTTTTTAGCTCATAGTAAAAATGTCAGGACTTTACAAATGATAAATATTTACATTTTTTCTTGAGATAAAAATTATTTAGAAATTCACGAAACATTTACAAATGCCTACTATCTGTAGCACTATTCTAAGCAGACACGGTGAAAAGAGTATTGAACAAAGCAAGATCTCTGCCATCATAGATCTCAGAGTTCACTGTAAGCTGAAAACTTTACTGACAAAATCAAGTAGCCCTTTGTTTGGGCCATGTTGCCAATTTTTTTTTAAGGTTTATTTCTTTTTGAGAGAGAGAGCAAGCAGGAGAGGTATAGACAGAAAGCGAGACAGAGGATCCCAAGCAGGCTTCATGCTGACAGCAGAGCCCGATGCAGGGCTCTCACTCACAGGCCATTAGAACATGACCTGAGTCAAAGTGGGACACTCAATCAACTGAGCCACACAGGTGTCTCCCCCTCCCCCAATTTCATTGTTTTTAATAGTACCTTAATTTTAATTTTGGTATTGCATTATTACTTGGTACTACAATATTATTTATTTTGATCACTGAAGGATTTGGGGCCTAATGCAAGTGCTTTACTCACCTTATGCTAGTCCCAGCCCTGGTGAGCTGTATCTTTGAAAAGTTGTCAAAGCAATTATTAGATTTCTCACTGTAGTTGAAAATTCCTTGGGGATGATGTGTCAAAGATATCAGTTTGTCCAGGCCACAGAGCTACAACAGCAGCAGCAGTAGCAGCTACTCATCATTGAACAGTTCCTCAGGAAATGAAAATATATTCAACAACATATATTTATTGAGTGCCTACACTGTGCCAATAAATATTATGGAACTGACAATAATACAGTGAGTCTACTGACAGAATTCCTGCAAGCACAGTGTTTACAGTCTAGTTAGAGTTAAGGGCAAGACAGTAGACATAGACAAGAAACTATAAGGTAATATCGGATACTAATAAGTGTTCTAAAGAGAATAAAGCCACACAACAGGATAACCCATAAGTTGGGGTAGGGGGGAGGCATTATAGCTGGAGCATTAACTCTAAGGAGATAACAAGTGAGATGAAACCTGAATGAGGGGAAAGAACAATTAACATTAAACAATCTGAGGAAAAATCATTTCAGACAGAAGCAATAGCAAGTAGAAAAAGATGAGGTATGAAAAACTGTTGTTTCCTCAAAAACTAAAAAGACCTGTGTGTCTGGAGTCTGGAAAAAGAGGGAAAGAAGAATGGTTCCGGTGAAATTAAAGAGGCTGGAGGCCAAATCATCCAAGAATCTGTAGGCCTGTGAGGAGCATATTTTAGTTTTTAGCTCCAGGGAAGTTACTGGAGTGTTCCACATTAACTTACACTTAAAAAGAGAGAGAGAGAGAGAGAGAGACTTGTAACATGGTATGAAATGGAATAAGAATAGAAGCTGGTTAGAGATGGTGAGAGTCCAGCAAGGAGAGCATTCTGACTTAGACTACACTGTAGCAGTGAAAATGGAGATAAGTGGACAAATTCTGGTTAGACTTGGGAGGTGGAACCAACCAGCCTTTCTCCTGGATTGGATCTCAGCTCCATGACTTACAGGACAAGTTCACACAACCTCTTTATATCTCAGTTTTTTCATCTGTAAGATGAATATAATAACTGGGTCTATTTCAGAGAATTGAGTCCTTAGAAGAGGACTTGGTACATACTAAAGTGCTCAGTAAATGTTACTTATCACTGTCTTCATCCTTTAAACATGGAGGAAGAGAAGAATTAAATGGCTTTTAGGTCTTGTCTGAGCAACTGAGTAGACAAAGTTGATTTTGAGATAGTATAGACTGGAAAGACACACATCTAGTCGAGAAGAAATCCAGAGTCCTCCTCTGAAATGCCTATGAGTAATCCAAATGGAGATATAAATCTAGAACTCAAAAAAAGATTGATGCTATAGATATGAATTTGGGAGTCATCAGCATACAGATGTATGTAAGCCCAGAGAACTAGAGCAGATCCCTGAAGGTGAGAGTATCGACAAAAAAGGGGGAGAAGAGGCAAATGGCTGAGCCCCTGAGAATGCCAAATTTAAAGCTAAGAAGAAAAAGGAGCGAACAAACTTGGAGGAATAGTCAGGGAGACATAAGCAAGCAAGGAGTGCGTGGCATTGTGGAAACCAGAGAAGGATCCTAGAGTTTTAAACCACATGCATTACTTTAAAATGAATGGTTTTACTTTTCTAATAAAATAAAAGTTAAAAGTACAGAACCAGTTTCAACTTCTCTGTAACAATGCTCTGCACCAATTTTTAAACCTTGCAGTGAAAAGTTGAGGAAACACTTTGTAATTTGGTTTGGGATATATACCCTCCTTCTTAGCTTAGGAAGAAATCCTCAGAACAATTTCCCCAGAACTCTGTAATTCACTGGAGTAGAAGATAATAGCTGCAATAAATAGAAATTATCACATAAATGCCAACTCCTATTACTATATATGAAATATATTCCCCATAGGACTACAAAGATATGAAAAATGGTGCGTAAGTTTATCATTCAGTTTAGAAAGATCAATACAAGAGATTGATAGTATTTTTATTGAACTCTAGTTTCCATGTGATTGTTAGATAATAAAAAGCATTTGGGAGGAACACATACTCTAGAAAAACTAAATAAAATAAATTCATGAACTCATACCTGACAAGTGATAAACAAAGGAAAAGAAATACAAAATCCCATTGAGAATATGGACAACCCCCTTTACCAATAGCCTACCAGCACCTTCTACATGCAATAGGCATAGGAATTCTCGTTAAGTTAGTGATAAATAATGTTAAGGTGGAAGAATTCCCTCTGCCTTTCAAGGTCCTTCTAGCTGAACTAAGAATCAAACCGACATGAGACAGATTAACAAGTAAAAGTCACATGTAATTGCATACATATGAGGAATCCATAGAGATACGGAAATCCCAAAGATAGTTAGGCAACGTGAGGCTTACTTGAGCCAAGGAGAGGGTTGTAGGGATGTGAAGACACAAAGGGTAAAAAGTCATTAGCAGGAAGATGAGGGGAGGTGTTTGGAAAACAAACGTTACCTACTTGGTAGATAAGTTTCTTAAGTAAAAAGGAATCTCTGTTAATAGCTCTCTTCCTGATATAAGCAGGCAGTTGAGGGGGAGGTAAAGATCTTTTCATGAATCTGTTGGGTTTTGATGATTTTAAACTCAAAATAATGTTCATGCCAAAGTGACCCATCCTGAAGTAGCCTGCCTTTGGCTCCTACAACATCATAGATGAGGCAAGGCAAAATCTGTAGTTTACAAAAGTTTTATTTTTGTACTTCTCAATTTTCACACGTAAAAAAAAGCCCTTTTTATAATCACATGTTTGGTTTTACAGCATCATTTTCCCAGAGTCAAATTATTCCATGTTTATTTACACCTTGCTTTGTTCACAACACAAAATGAGTTTGTTTAATATTGCATGCAACACAAACGAACAAATTAATTGAAAGTATAGGAGTCAAAGGAACTTAAGAAGAGAAAAATAACAATTCAACTAGTAAAACTAGAATGCAGAAATCTGAACCATTTTGTCATGTATAGGCCTAAATAGGGGCACAATTTTGATTTACATTTCCAAACCATAATAACAAAGAAAAAAATTATAAGATTTGGTCTTGATTAAGAACAAACAAAAGATGAAGGAGAGGCATAGGTTTGCCTGAGATTAAAGCCTCAAAAAATTTCTACTATAAGTCCTTAAATTTCACATGTATTATTTCCTTTATTCTCACAAAAAAATCTTTCTAAAGGAGGCTTTCATGTTAATAACTATCACTTTAATCAACTATATATTCTTTTAGCTCGTATCTAGATATTTTTAGCATTTTTATATCTTGGTGTAATCTTTGACTACTTCCTCTAATTGATCTTCCCATATCCTATCGATTTTTCTTCCCAAACATTCTCCAAATTCTTTTAATTTCTCCCTCTCTCCATTGCTGCCACTAATTTCAAATGAATATTCTCATACTTGGATCCCACGACAATCTTATACATCGCTTCCTACAGATATCCCTACTCTGTACTTTAAAATGCCACTCCATTCTTTAAAACCTCTTTAATTTTGCCCCATAATCTTAAAATAAAATCCAGACCCCTTAACATAAGTTATGAAGGACATATAAACTATGACTTATATATCTTACTTATTTTTCTAGAACACATCTCTCATTCCTCCCAGCTGCCATTTTCTCTTTCAACGATATAAACTTTGGGTCCTACAATACACCAAGCTCTCCCCATTTCTCCTTCGACCTTTGCAGTGGTCCTTCTAGCTGGAATAAAGACCTCATCTTCACCTGACTAACTCATCCTCAGTACTTAGAATGAAGATTATTTTCCTGGAAAGCCTACTTGACTCATCTCCCCTCAGTCAGATGTTTCAGTTTATAGGATACTATACAAGAAACTGGACTTTCTCCTGTCATAGACTTCATCATTTTTTAATTTAATCTCTACTATGATCTAAATGTTTGTGTCTCCCACAAATTCCTATCTTAAAAATCTAATGCCTAAGATGATGGCATTAAGAGGTAGGAACTTTGGGAGGCAATTATAAACCCTCATAATTGGGACTAGTGTTTTTACAAAAGAGGTTCCAGAGAACTCCCTTGCCCCATGTGCCATGTGATAATACAAGAAATTTGTGAACTGAAAGGGGGAACCTCCCTTGAGCAGACTGGTGCCCTGATCTCAGATTCTCAAGAACAGTGAGAAATAAGTTTCTGCTGTTTATAAACTGCTCTCAGTCTGGTATTTTGTCACAGTAGCCCAAATGGACTAGGACAGTTTATTACTTGCTACTAAATTGTGTGTGTCAGTGACTACCCTATACTATAGTTTTATATTTTCGATATTTGGTCCTTATATCACATCTAGGATGCTTGTTTTATTTTTTATTTGTTTAATGTTTATTTACTTTTTAGAGAGACAGAAAGACAGAGTGTGAGTGGGAGAGGGGCAGAGAGAGAGGGAGACACAGAAATTGGAGCAGGCTCCAGGCTGTAAGTTGTCAGCACAAAGCCTTGCAGAGGGCTTAAACTTATGAACCACGAGATCATGACCAGAGTCAAAGTCAGACACTTAACCGACTGAGCCACCCAGGCACCCCTAGGATGCCTGTTTTAACATGTAGATTCCTGGTTACTGATGGGCTACTCTGACATGAACATTGTTTTGAATTAAAAATAATCAAAACCCAGCAGAATCAGGAAAAAAACTTCACCCCCCCCCAACTGCCTGCTTATACCAGCAGGAGAGTATTAACAGAGATTCCTCTTTACCTAAAAACCTTTGTTTTTCAAACATCTCTCCTTGTCTTCCTGTTAATGACTTTTTACCTATTTGTTTCTTCAGAACTGTGCCTCCCTCCTTGGCTCAAGTAAGCGTCATGTTGCCTGACTATCTTTGGAATTTCCATGTCTGTGTGAATTTTTCATATGTATGCTATTAAATTTGATTTTCTCCTGTTAATCTGTCTCATGTCAATTTGATTCTTAGTTCAGCTAGAAGTACCTTGAAAGGCAGAGTAAATGTTTCCTCTCCAACACTAATCTTAGACATGAATCAGAGTCTCTAAGAATAGAATATGAAAATATGCTATTTTAACAAACACCCCAGGCCAGCTCTATCTAACAGAAATATAATCTGAGCCAAAAATAGAAGCACCCAATATAATCTTAAATTTTCCAGTATCCATATTTTAAAAAGGTGAAAAAAAAATAGGTGAGGAACTGACAGGGGAAGATGATGGAATGGAAGGATCCTAAGCTCATTTTGTCCCATGTATGTACCCAGATAACAGCCTCATCAACGCAATTAACCCAGAAAATGAACCAAAGACAGGCAGAACACACTTTACACAGTCAATAACAGAGAGAAGGCCACATCAGAAATGGTAGGAAGGGCAGAGTCCTGGTTGGGAAAGTAACCTATGAAACTAACCACAAAAGGGAGGGACATGATAAGCATGGACAAGGGAAAGGAAATGACCCCACACAAGGTACTCCAGACATGAGACACCTGCACTGGGAAGATGTGTCCCCATAACATTTAGCTTTGAAAACCAGAGGGGCTAAACCTGTGAGGTTTTATAATCAGTGGGGCACAACACCTGGAATTAAAAACAAAACAAAACAATGAACTTAGCTCTCACATAGACAGAAGAAATAGGAAACTGAGTCCCCACCCTTAAAAAGCCAGCAAAACAACCACTTGGAGATACAGTATAGAAGCAGCAATCTGACTTGTGCCTACAGTATACAAAAAGGAGTTTTATTTACTAATCTTGGAACTTTTACTGGAGGTGCCAGGGTCTTTAGGAGACTTCTCTAAAAACAAAAGAACTGGCAGGCACCATTTCTACCCCTGCCCCCAAGCTAGACACCAAGACACCTGTGGGAACCAGCACAAATACTTGCAACAGATACTCCTGTGAACTGCCCCATCAACACACCCCTCTCAACAGAAGGGCCTCTAAATAATCTGATGTGTCTCCTTCTATAAGCAGCCCCAACAGTAAGTAAATAGTGGCCAATATAATTTCAAAGTGACTCTTACCCTTGGGAAAGAGGAAGATAACCACACACACCAGTTCTACTGGAGCCCCAGCAGTGGGAAGGGGGCAGACATCTGATCTGACTGCCAACCCTACCTACCAAGAAAAGCCTCATAAGAGGAAGCACACATAGAGAGCCCTGTATGTTGGGGTCACCACAATTCCAACAGACTAGAGGTACACATCTGATCTGACTTCAGGCCCAACCAACCAATGAAAGCCCCTCAGAAGACAAAAGGAGAGTCATTATGCTCCTGGTAAATGGGATGAAGGAATCTAACCCAACTGCAAGCCCAAAGTGGCCCCAGACTGGCCCCTTAACTGTATAGAGACTAAACCCTGCCCACAACAGACAAAGAGGGCCACTGCACCTGAATGGACTGAAGGCAAATGCAACTCAACCATAACAGTAGGGCACATGCAATACACATAGGAGATGATCCTGAATTGCCTGATTCTGATGAATAGGGGATATTGCATTATAGGACACTACAAGACCTTTTCTTCATAAAACCACCACTTTGAAGAGCAGGAAATGTAGTTGACTTTCCTAACATATAGAGACAGACAAAGAGAGATATACAAAATGAAGAGACAGAGGAATATTTCCCAAATGAAAGAATAATAAAAATGACAACAAAAGAGCTAAGTAAAACAGAAATAAGCAATATGTCTGATAGAGAATTCAAAGCAATGGTCATAAAGATTCTTACTAGACTTGACAAAAGAGTGAGGGATCTCAAGGACATATGCAAAAAATAGACAGAAAAAATTTTAAAAGAACCAATCAAAGATGAAGAATTCAATAACTGAAATTAAAAATTTACTAGAAGGAATCAATGCATTAGAGAAGGCAGAAAAACTGATCGGTGAGATAAAAGACAGGGTGATGGAAAGCAACCAAGTTGAACAGGGGGGAGGGGAAGAAGAAGGAAAAGAATTAAAAGTGAGAATAGGTTAAGGGAACTCAGTGACATCATCAAGCAAAATAACATTTTGCCTTATCAGGATCCCAGAAGGAGAAGTGAGAAAAAAGAAAGCAAGAAGTTTATTCAAAGAAATGTAGATGAAAATTCCCCTGATCCAGGGAAGGAAACAGACATCCAGATCCAGGATGCACAGAGAGCCTCCAACAAAAATAACTGAAGGAAGTACACACAATAATTAAAATGGCAAAAACTAGTATTAAAGAGAGAATTTTAAAAGCAGGAAGAGAAAATAAAACAGTTATATATAAGGGAAACCACATAAGGCTATCAGCTGATATTTTTAGCAGAAACTTTGCAAGCCAGAAGGGAATAGCATGATATAGTCAAAGTGCTGAAAGGAAAGAAAAACCTGCAACCAAGAATAAAAAAGCTGAAAGATTTCATCACAACTAAACCAGACATACAGAAAAGTTAAAGGGAATTCCTTGAGTGGAATGAAAAGACTACAATCAGCAGTAAGATCATTAAGAACTGAAAATACTTCACAGGTGCATACAAACATAATAAAAGTTGCATATGAGTCACTTATAAAACTAGTATGGAGGTTAAAGCACAAAAGCAATAAAATCAAGTATATTTTTAAAAAATCAGTCAAGAGATTCACAAAATAAAAGGATGGAAAGTATGACATTGTATACATAAAAAGGGGGAGTAAAAATTTATTGCTTTTAGAATGGGTTCAAATTCAAGCAACCTTCAACTTAATACAGGTTGCATCTTAAGATACATCTTAAGATGCATAAGATGTTATATATAAGTTTAATGGTAACTACAAATAAAAAGTCTGTAACAGATATGCAAAAAATAAAGAGAAATGAATCTAAGCATATCACTAAAGAAAGTCATCACACCACAAGGGAAGAGAGCAAGAAAAGAAAAGAAAAGAATAGCAAAAAACCATAAAACAAGTAACAAAATGGCAATAATACATACTTGTCAATAATTACTTTAAATGTTAATAGACTAAACGCTACAAGCAAATGACATAGGGTGACTGACTGGATAAGAAGGCAAGACTCATCTATACGGTGCCTACAAGAGACTCATTTCAGTCCTAAAGACACGTGTAGATTGAAAGTGAAGGGATGAAAAATCTTATCATGCAAATAAAAGTGAAAAGAAAGCTGGAATAGGAATACTTATATCAAACAAAATAGACTTTAAAACATAGACTCTACACGGGCGCTTGGGTGGCTCGGTCAATTAAGCGTCTGACTTCAGTTCAGGTCATGATCTCACAGTTCATGGGTTCAAGCCCTGCGTCGGGCTCTGTGCCGACAGCTAGCTCAGAGCCTGGAGCCTTTTTTGGATTCTGTGCCTCCCTCATTCTCTGACCCCTCCCCTGCTGACACTGTCTCTCTCTCAGAAATAAATTTTTAAAAAATTTAAAAAATTTTAAAACAAAGACTCTACAAAAAGAAACTGTTAATAGACATAAGGAAATTGATAATAACACAATTATAATGGGATTTAAAATCCCATTTATATTAATGGGTAGATCTTATACAGAAAATCAACAAGAAAATAATGACTTTGAATAACATATTGGACCAGATGGATCTAACAGATATTTTCAAAATAATCCATCCAAAAGCAGTAAGAATACACATTCTTTTCAAGTGCTCATGAAACATTCTCCAGAAGAGATCGCATGTTAGGCCACATAACAAGTCTCAACAAAATAAAAAAGATTGAAATCATATCCTGCATCTTTTCCAACCACAACAGTATAAAACTACAAATCAATCATAAGAAAAAATATGGAAAGAACACAAATACATGGAGGTTAAATAACATAGTACTAAACTATGAATGGGCCAACAAAGAAATAAAAAAGGAAATGAAAAAAATACATGGGCACAAATAAAAATGAAACACAATGGTCCAAAATCTTTAGCATGCAACGAAAGCTGTTTTAGGAGGAAAGTTTACAGCAATACAGGCCTCCCTCAGAAGCAAGAAAAATATCAAACAAACAACCTAACCTTATTTTTGAAGAAGTTAGGAAAAGAAAAACAAACAATGCCCAAAGCCAAGAGAGGGAAGAAAATAATAAAGAATAGAGCAAATGAGTAAAAACTAAAAAACCAATACAACAGATCAATAAAACTAGGAGGTGGTTTTTGGAAAAGATCAACAAAACTGATAAATCTTCACCAGACTCATCAGAGAGAAAGAGAGAGAGGGCTCAAAAAGAAATAACAATAATAAAATCAGAAAGGAAAGAAGAGAAATAACACCCAACACCACAGAAACACAAAGGCTTATAAGAGAATACTATGAAATATATAGCAATAAATTGGATAACCTAGAAGAAATGGGTAAATGCTTAGAAACATATGGCCTTCAAAAACTGAATCAAAAAGAAAAAGAAAATTTAAACAGATGAATTGCTTACAATGAAACTGAATCAGTAATCAAAAAACTCCCAACAAGCAAAAGTCCAGGACCAGATGGCTTCACAAGTAAATTCTACCAAACATTTAAAAACAAGTTAATACCTATTCTCCTTAAACTGTTTCTAAAAATAGGAGGAAGAAAACCTCCAAATTCATTTTTGAAGGCCAACATTAGCCTGCTAGGAAAACCAGAGAGAAATTGAAAATGACACAAAGAAATAGAAAAATATTTCACTCTCATTGCTTGGAAGAACTAATATTAAAACGTCTATACTACCCAAACATTCTACGCATTTAATGCAAGCCCTATTAAAATACTACTGAATTTTAATTTTAATAAGATTAATTTTAATCTTATTCAGGGTTGCTGAATAAGATGGCAGAGAAGTAGAGAGCTCCATGCATTTCCCTTGCCCCCATCTCTCAAACAAAGAAGGTCTGAAGCCATAGGACACTGAGCCGTAGGAGTTTGGGAAGAGAAGGAGACAGAGTACACTGGGAAGGCAACCTCATAAGTGGGTGAGTGCGAACTGGGGAAGATAAAAGCGGGCCAGGACCAGAGACATGGAGAGAGGGGAGGGAGCCCCCCTCGCAGGGAGCCACAGTGAGTCAAGGGGAAAAGAAAGAGCAACTGAAACTGCTCATAGACCTATCCCTGGAGAAGAGAAAAACCTTGGCTCAGACGGAGGCTGTTCTTAGTTCTAGCTGAGGTGCTGAATTTGAACTGGGTACCCTGATTCCAGCCAGTGCCAGGAGAAATTGCTCCACTGCCCTTCCTGCTCAACCTCCAGCAGCAGGGAAGTGGCTGACCTGCGGGACTGTTTCCAGCAGTATCAATAAAGTGCTTGGACTGGACCTGGAAATGAGGCGGGGCTTGGGAAATAGAACATGGCCCAACTTGGCTACACCCGCGGCACAGGGATATTGGACCCAAGGAAGTGATTTGCGGCACTTAGTTCCAGAGAGGACTGGGGTGCCGCCATTTGGCTCCCCACAATCACCAAGGCAGGATCTCAGGGAGTGGCCAGTGGGACAGCAGTGGAGGCTAAGACCTGACTACACCAAGCCACGCCCATTCCTGCTAGGGAGCTCCTTTTCTTTTCAACTGGAGTCAAGACCAACATGGACGCACTGCCATGATTAATTCTAGATAAATTCCTTCTATTCAGGTATATTTTTCCCTGGTCTCCCTCGTATCTCTCCCCTCTGCTGGACTGGGCACTCTGGTCATTGGTTTGCATAAACAGTCACATTTAATCCATTCTCTAGATGTGTATTCTACACCTCCACCGTTACCTTTCTGTCTCTCTCTCTCTCTCTGGAGTAATCAGACTATATAGTTTCTCGGAGAAACTCTATCCTCATTTCTTTCTTTTTGCCTCCTACCATATTCTCCTCTTTCTTTCTCTGCATTAAGCCTCTTAGTCTTTTTGCCTAGTCATTGTCCAATTTCGCTTTCTCCTCACCCTGTCATTCCTCTCTGTGTATATGCAATTCCATCAGCACTGCATACACCCTGCTTTCTATTTATAGCTGGTAATTCTGGCTTTATACTTTTAGACTGTCCCTTGTCTTTTGGGGATTTTTTTTTCTTCTTCTTCTTTTTCTTATTTTCTTTTTCTTTTTCCATTTTTGTTGCTCATTTATTGGATTTGTCTGTGCGTTTGAGTGCCTTTGTTCTCTGTGTGTTTGACTGTCTGTTTTCCCTTCCAGGGCTACCTCAAGACACAAGACAAAGTACATATGGTGGAGAGCCCCAAATACCACTACAAGTAGGGAAATAAAATAACCAAACAATAAGAGAGAACAAGAGACAATATTAAAAGAACAGTTCCTGAACGGACAGGTCCTGAACAGTCAATGAGCCTTCCTTAATATAGCAGTACTTTCAGGTACAGAGCTCATAACAAGACTAACAAGAGACAGAAAGCTAGCCAAAATTATGAGATGGAAGGACTCTCCTCTAAAGAAATTCCAGGAAGAAATGACATCTAAAGAGCTGCTTAAAACACATATAAGCAACATAACTGAAAAAGAATTTAGAACAATAGTCATAAAATTAATCACTGGGCTTGAAAAAACCATTGAAGATATTAGAGAAGCTATTGTTACAAAGACTATGGAGCTTAAAAATAGTTGTGATGAATTAAAAACTGTTATAAATGAGGTGCATAATAAAATGGAAGCATCCAATGCACGGATTGAAGATGGAGATAGGAGGATAGATGAATTAGAAGACACAATTATAAAAAAAGAGGAAGTCGAGAAAAAGAGAGATAAACTGATCCAGGAACACGAAAGGAGAGTAAGAGAGCTGAGTGATACAATCAAACAGAACAATATCCGTATCATAGGAATTCCAGAAGAGGAAGAGAAAGGGAAAGGCACTAAAGGAGTACTTGAACAAATTATAACTGAGAACTTCCCCAATCTGGGGAAGAAAGTAGACGTTGAAATTCAAGAGGCACAGAGAACTCCCCTCAGATGTAACTGGAATTAATCTTCTGCATGACCTATCATAGTGAAACTGGCAAGATATAAGGACAAAGAGAATTCTGAAAGCAGCTAGGGAGTAAAGGATCATAACATACAAAGGGAAACCTATCAGAGTGGTGACAGACCTAACTACTGAAACTTAGCAGGCCAGAAAGAAATGGCAGGAAAATTTCAATGTGATGAACAGGAAAAATATACAACCAAGAATCCTCTATCCACAAGCCTGTAATTCAGAATAGAAAGAAAGATAAAAGTCTTCCCAAATAAACAAAAATTGAAATAATTCATCACTACTAAACCAGCCCTACAAGAAATCCTCAGGGGGACTCTATGAGGGAAATGTTGCAAGGAACACAAGGTACCAGAAACACCACCACAAGCATGAATCCTACAGAGAACACAATGTTTCTAAACTCATATTTTTCAATAATAACACTGAATGTAAATGTACTAAATTCTCCAATCAAAAGACATAGGGTAGCAGAACGGATAAAAAACCAAAACCCATCTATTTGCCATCTACGAGACTCATTTTAGACCTGAGGACACCTTCAGATTGAAAGTAAGGGGATGGAGAAATATATATCATGCTACTGGAAGTCAAAAGACAGCTGGAGTAGCCATACTCATATCAGACAAACTGGACGTTATTTTTTTAAGGTTTTATTTATTTCTGAGAGAGAGAGAGAGAGACAGCATGAACAGGGGAGGGTCAGAGAGAGAGGGAGACAAGGAATCTGAAAGGCTCTAGGCTCGGAGTTGGCTGTCAGCACAAAGCCCGACTCGGAGCTCAAACCCCTGAACATCAAGATCATGACCTGAGCTGAAGTTGAACACTTAACCAACTGAGCCATCCAGGCAACCCCAAACTGGACTTTAAAGTAAAGGCAGTAACAAGAGATGAAGAAGAGCACTATAATAATAATTACAGGGTCCATCCATCAGGAAGGGATAACAATTATAAATGTCTATGGACTGCATACAGGAGCACCCAAATACATAAAACATTAATCTCAAACAGAAACAACCTTATGGACAAGAATGTGCTAATAGCAGGGGACTTTAATACCCCACTTACAGCAATGGGTAGATCAACTAGACAGAAAATCACTAAAGAAACAATGGACTTGAATGACACATTGGACCAGATGGATTTGACAGAAATATTTAGAACTCTACATCCTGAGGTTATAGAATTCACTTTCTTCTCAAGTGCGCATGGCACATTCTCCAAGATAGATCACATACTGGGTCATAAAGCAGCACTCAAAAAATATAAAAGAACTGAGATCATACCATGCACACTTTCAGATCACAATGCTATGAAACTTGAAATCAAGCACAGGAAAAAGTCTGAAAAACCTCCAAAAACATGGAGGTTAAAGAATACCCTACTACAGAATGAATGGGCCAATCAGGCAATTAGAGAAGAAATTTAAAAATATATGGAAACAAATGAAAATGAAAATAAAACTATCCAAACTCTTTGGGATTCGGCAAAGGCAGTCCTAAGAGGAAAGCACATTGCTCTCCAGGCATATTTCAAGAAAATAGAGAAAGCACAAATACAATATCTAACAGCACACCTAAAGGAACTAGAAGAAGAGCAACAAGATTACCCCACACCCAGCAGAAGAGAGAAAAAATAAAAGTCAGGGCAGAAATAAACAACATAGAATCCAAAAACAAAACAAAACAAAAAAAAAGGTTGAACAGATCAATGAAACCAAGAGTTGGTTTTTTGAAAAAATAAACAAATTTGACAAACCTCTAGCCAGGCTTCTCAAAAAGAAAAGAGAGAGCACCCAAATAGAGAAAATCATGAGTGAAAATGGATTTGTTACAACCAATCCCTCAGAAATGCAGGCAATCATCAGGGAATACTATGAAAAATTATATGCCAACAAACTGGACAACTTAGAAGAAATGGAAAAATTCCTAAACATACACACACTACCAAAATTCATGCAGGAAGAGATAGAAAATCTCAACAGACCCATAACTAGTGAAGAAATCAAATCAGTTATCAAAAATCTCCCAACACAAATAAGAGCCCTGGGCCAGATGGCTTCCCTGAGGAATTCTACCAGACATTTAAATCAGAGTTCATACCCATTCTCCTCAAGCTATTCCAAACAATAGAAGTTGAAGGAAAACTTCCGGACTCATTCTATGAAGCCAGCGTCACTTTGCTTCCCAAGCCAGACAGAGACCCAGCAAAAAAAGAGAACTACAGGCCAATATCCTTGATGAATATGGATGCAAAAATCCTCAACAAGATACTTGCAAATCGAATTCAACAGCACATAAAAAGAATTATCCACCATGATCAAGTGGGATTCATTCCTGGGTTACAGGGCTGGTTCAATATTCACAAATCAATCAATGTGATACATCACATCAACAAAAGAAAAGATGAAGACCATATGATCCTGTCGATAGATGCAGAAAAATGCATTTGACAAAATGTAACATCCCTTCTTAATAAAGACCCTCGAGAAAGTCAGGATAGAAGGAACTTACTCAAACATCATAAAAGCCATCTATGAGAAGCCCTCAGCTAACATCATCCTCAATGGGGAAAAACTGAGAGCTTTCCCCCTGAGATCAGGAACATGACAGGGATGTCCACTCTCACCACTGTTGTTTAACATAGTGCTGGAAGTCCTAGCATCAGCAATCAGACAACAAAAGGAAATAAAAGGCATCAGAATAGGCAAAGAAGAAGACAAACTTTCACTTCTCACAGACAACATGATACTCTACATAGAAAACTCAACAGACTCCACCAGAAGCCTAAGATAACTGATCCATGAATTCAGCAAAGTTGCATGGTACAAAATCAACGTATAGAAATCAGTTTCATTTTTATACACCAAGAATGAAGCAACAGAAAGAGAAATCAAGAAGCTGATCCCATTCACAATAGCACACACACACACACACAAAACTCATAAAATACCTAGGAATAAACCTAACCAAGGATATAAGAGATCTGTATGATGAAAACTATAGAAAACTTATGAAAGAAACTAAAGAAGTCACAAAGAAATGGAAAAACATTCCATCCTCATGGATCAGAAGAATAAATATAATTAAAATGTCATTACTACCCAAAGCGATCTACACATTCAATGCAATCCCAATCAAAATTGCACCAGCATACTTCTCAAAACTAGAACAAACTATCCAAAAATTTGTATGGAACCCCAAAACCCGAATAGCCAAAGTAATACTGAAGAAAAAACAAAAACGGGAGGTATCACCATCCCAGACTTTAGCCTCTAGTACAAAGCTGTCATCATCAAGACAGTATGGTATTGGCACAAAAACAGACAATAGACCAATAGAATAGATTAGAGAACTCTGAATTAGACCCAAAAATATACAGCCAATTAATCTTTGACAAAGAGGGAAAGAGTATCCAAAGTAAAAAAGACAGCTTCTTTAACAGATGGTGTTGGGAGAACTGGACAACCTGCAGAAGAATGAAACTAGATCATTTTCTCACACGATACACCAAAATAAACTCAAAATGCATAAAGGACCTGAATGTGAGACAAGAAACCATCAAAACCCTAGAGGAAAAAGCAGGAAACAACCTCCTTGACCTCAGCCGCAGCAACTTCTTACTTGACACATCCCCAAAGGCAAGGGAATCAAGAGCAAAAATGAACTGTTGGGATGTCATCAAGATAAAAGCTTCTGCACGGCAAGGGAAACAGTCAATAAAACTAAGAGGCAACGGATGGAGTGGAAAAAGATAGTTCCAAATGACATATCAGATAAAGGGTTAATATCCAAAATCTATAAGGAACCCACCAAACACCACACCCGAAAAACAAATAATCCAGTGAAGAAATGGGCAGAAGACATGAACAGACACTTCTCCACAGAGGACATCCAGATGGCCAACAGACACATGAAATGATGCTCAGTGTCCCTCATCATCAGGGAAATACAAATCAAAACCACACTGAGATACCACCTCACACAAGTCAGAGTGGCTAAAATGAACAAATCAGGAGACTATAGATGCTGGTAAGGATGTGGAGAAACAGCACCCTCCTATACTCTTGGTGGGAATGTAAGCTCATGCAGCCCCTCTGGAAAACAGTGTGGAGGTTCCTTAGAAAGTTAAAAATAGAACTACCCTACAATCCAGCAATTTCAGTACTAGGTATTTACCCAAAGGATACAAAAATACTGATTCAACAGGATATACGTACGCTAATATTTATAGCTGCATTATTTACAATAGCCAAATCATGAAAAAAAAAATTTTAAATAAGACACTGATAAAAGAAATTGAAGATGACAAAGATAGAAAGATATCCCACATTCATGAATTGAAATAATAAATATTATTAAAATATCATACTCCCCAAAGCAATCTACACATTTAATACAACCCCTGTCAAAATATCAATACCNCCACACCCGAAAAACAAATAATCCAGTGAAGAAATGGGCAGAAGACATGAACAGACACTTCTCCAAAGAGGACATCCAGATGGCCAACAGACACATGAAATGATGCTCAGTGTCCCTCATCATCAGGGAAATACAAATCAAAACCACACTGAGATACCACCTCACACAAGTCAGAGTGGCTAAAATGAACAAATCAGGAGACTATAGATGCTGGTAAGGATGTGGAGAAACAGCACCCTCCTATACTCTTGGTGGGAATGTAAGCTCGTGCAGCCCCTCTGGAAAACAGTGTGGAGGTTCCTTAGAAAGTTAAAAATAGAACTACCCTACAATCCAGCAATTTCAGTACTAGGTATTTACCCAAAGGATACAAAAATACTGATTCAACAGGATATACGTACGCTAATATTTATAGCTGCATTATTTACAATAGCCAAATCATGAAAAAAAAAATTTTAAATAAGACACTGATAAAAGAAATTGAAGATGACAAAGATAGAAAGATATCCCACATTCATGAATTGAAATAATAAATATTATTAAAATATCATACTCCCCAAAGCAATCTACACATTTAATACAACCCCTGTCAAAATATCAATACCGTTTTTCACAGAACTAGAATAAATATTTCTAAAATTTGTATGGAACCACAAATAGACAAAGTGATCTTGAAAAAGAACAAAACTGGGGGTGTCACAATCCCAGACTTCAAGATATACTACAAAGCTGTAGTTATCAGAAATAGTATGGTACTGGCACAAATATAAACACATAGACCAGTAGAACAAAATAGAGAGCTCAGAAATAAACCTATATTTATATGGTTGATTAATCTACAATTAGATTAATTGTAGAAGCAAGAATATGCAATGGGAAAAACACAATCTCTTCAACAAATGGTGTGGGAAAACTGAACAGTTTGATGTAAAAGAATGAAACTGAACCACTTTCTTACATCATACAAAAATAAACTCAAAGTGAATTAAAGACCTAAATGTGAGACCTGAAACCATACAAGCTTAGAAGGAAAGATAAGCAGTAATTTCTTTTACATCAACTGTAGAAACATTTCTGTAGATATATCACCTTTGGCAAAGGAAACAAAAGCAAAATTAAACTATTGGGACTATACCAAAATAAAGAGCTTGTGCTTAGAGAAGGAAATCATCAACAAAACAAAAGGCAACCACTGAATGGGAGAAGCTGTTTGCAAGTGATCTATTTGATAAGGTTTACTATCCAAGATATATAATAATCTTATACAACTCAACACCAAAAAAAAACAAAAAAAAAAATCCAGTTAAAAATGGACAGAGGACATGAATAGACTTTCTTCCCCAGAAGACACACAGATGGCCAACAGAAACTTGAAAAGGTGTTCAACATCACTAATCATCAGAGAAACGGAAACCTAAACCAAAATGACATATTACTTCACACCTGACCAAATGGCTAAAATGAAAAACACAAGAAATAACAAGTGTTGGCAAGGATGTAGAGAAAAGGGAATCACATGCGCTTTTGCTGGGAATGCAATCTGGTGTAGCCACTGTAGAAAAGAGTATGGATTTTCCCCAAAATTAAAAATAGAATTACCATATTATCCAGTACTGGGTGGTAATCAAAAGAAAACTAAAACACTAATTCGAAAAGATATATGCATCCCTATGTTTATTGCAGCATTATTTATAGTAATAATTATAAATATGGAAGCTACTCAAATGTCCGTCCATAGATAAATGGATAAAGAAGATGTGGTATACACACACACACACACACACACACACACACTGGAATATTATTCAGCCATAAGGAAATGAATTCTTGTCATTTGCAACAACATGGATGCATCTAGAGGTTATAATGCTAAGTGAAATAAGTCAGTCAGAGAAAGACAAATACCATATGATTTCACTTGCTTATGGAATTTAAGACACAAAATAATGAGCAAAGAAAAAATGACTAACAAAAAGACAGTCTGTTAAATATAGAGAACAAACTGGTAGTTGCCAAAGAGGAGGTAGGTGGGGGGCAGGTGTAATAGGTAGACAGGATTAAGAGTACATTTACCATGATGAGCCCTGAGTAATGTATAGAATTGTTGAATCACTGTATTGTACACCTGAAACTAATATAACACTATATGTTAATCATACTTGAATAAAAATATAAGAATTAAATTGAAAACAGGATTTCTGGGTGGCTCAGTCAGTTGAACATCCAACTTTTGATTTTAGCTCAGGTCATGAGCTCGCAGTTTGTGAGATCCGAGATAGAGCCCCACATCAGGCTCTGCATGGACAACAGGAGCCTGCTTGAGATTCTTTCTCTGCCCCTCCCATATTTGTGCTCATTTGCTTGCTCTCTCTCTCTCTCTCCCCCTCTGTCTCTCAACATAAATATATGAACATTTAAATAATGCAGAAAATAAAGGAAAACTCCTTGAGGTCATAATGGTGGACTGCCCAAACTGCCCAGGCCGGGCTCTCCCCACACCCACTTCTTTTCCCTACCTCTGCATAGCGATGACCCCAAGTCACCCTACCACTATACATCCAATCAGCTTTAAACGCCTCTGCCAGTATGGGTGGGCTTCTTTTAACTTTATAAGCAAACAATCACCTTTGTTCCGGGCTCAGACCTCTGGAGAATGATCTCCTCTGAGCCCACCGGTGTAAAATAAACATCCTCCCTTCCAAGATCTCTGAGTGCCGCTTGGTTCTTCTGCCAGTGATCCAGACCAGATTTCCGCAACATAAAAATAAATAAATTTAAAAGTGCAAAAATATCCTCATCCATTTATAGCCATAGAGATTTTTATTAAATAAAGAATTGCTTAGGGTATAGCTTTTAAAAAAAGAGAAATAGGTGAAATTAACTTAATAGTATATTTAACTCAATATATCCAAATGTTATTATTTGAACAGGAAATCAAATATAAATGTTATTTATTATCAATATAAATGTTATCTCAATTTGAACTGGCCACATTTCAGGTGCTTGAGCAATGGAAACCTGAGTAAGGCAAAAGGACCCAGAATGACAAACCAGCTGAAACCAAACAGTTCATTAGGCAACACACTTAAAAATAGCCATGGTTCTGGGGTGCCTGGGTGGCTCAGTTGGTTAAGTGTCTGGCTTTGACCTAGCTCATGATCTCACCATTCCAGAGCTCGAGCCCGGAGTCCATCTCTATGCTGACAGGTCAGAGCCTGGAGCCTGTTTCAGATTCTGTGTCTCCCTCTCTCTGCCTTACCCTCACGATCACTCTGTCTCTCTTAAAAATAAGTAATAAATTTAAAAAAAAAAATAGCCATTGTCCCTAGGTNCTAAAGCCCCCCCCCCCGACTCCTGGAAGACAGTGTCTCCTTTGCAGTCCCACTGGCTGCTCTCTTGAAATGAATTCAATAAGCTTCTATCCCTTTGTTCTGCCTTGGGTGAATTCTTTCACTGCCCAAGCCTCTGGCCTCCACCTGATCAACTTGCCCAACAATTAGCCACATGTGCAAGTGGCTACCATTTGGGACAGGATAACCCAGAGCGCTCTGTCACAGGAGACTGACCACCAAACTCTCATAAAAGCGACAATGACTGCCTTTCATATCATTTCAACTCCAATATAGAATCCAGGCACATAGTAGACAATCAATAAATACTTGTTTTGTTGTTAAATATTATATTTTTTTGTAAAAAAAAAAAAAAGCATAAAAAGATCCTGAAAAATCAAAACAAAAATCTGTCTTTGAGAGAATAGTTTGCAATATGGCAAGTTACATCATAAACCTAAAATAAAAATGTGTCTATTCCCACAGCCCCTTGCATCCTGACCACCACGATGCCCTATTATAATTACCCTGAGCTCAAAAGTATAATGGCCATTTGAAGACATCTTGAGCTGAGAAAAATTGGGAAAGAAAGATGGGAAAAGGGCAAGAAGAACCTAAAAGTAATTATATCACTAAAGGTTATAACAAAAACACACTCATCCACACATATATTTCAGCAACATCCTTCTCTGCAGCCTCCAACTGCTAGTTAGTTCAGAAATTTCAGCCTCAATTTTGTAACATGTTTCAGCTTCATGGTTGATGATGATTTCCCCATAAAGAAAAGAAGTAAGAAATTATGATCTAAACACTGAGCTGTTAATTATCAGAGTCTGTTAAATCTCCTCCTAACCTGGTAAATTTCTGTTTTCTCATTTTCTCAGAGGAAAAAAAAAAGCACCGTGTTTATATGATTTATAGCAAAGAATCTCATTTTCTAAATGTCAGCAGATACTTTTCATGTCTACCCTGAAAGAGTCACATAGCAACCTTGAGAAATAGAAGAACTGAAGAATAGAAGCCCAGCTTGACCCCAACTTTGCTTATCTCCATTATTTTTAATGTGCAAAACAGCAGTAACAAGTAACAAGAGATTTTTCTGCATCCCGTTGACTTCAGTGTTTGGAGGGGAAACTTGTCATTTTCCATATGGTAATCCAATTCATGTGTTGTTAGTGCTAGTTGGGGATGTGAAACACTTAAAATTAACATCTTCAAAAGTTCCAACAACATGTGTACACTCCAGGGGAAGACGGTTATGTAAAAATGACCTCTGTGGTTTCAGGGATCAGGAGAAGAATGCAAGCAAACTAAAAACAAAAACAAAACAAAAAAACCCCCCAAAGACAGCTCTGTCTTTAACTTCTTTCTCTCCCCTCCTATGCTCTGCACTTTTTTGGGTGGTAGTGAGGGTGGAAGTACAGGTCTTTTTTCTACCTAAGCAGGAAGTACATAAAAAGTTTCTGACTAGATGAAAAATTTGCTGCGGAATCAAGAATTTTTTCATAGTGGTACTTATTTCCTCCAGCTCTTTCCTAAATTTGTTTCCAGACTTCTGAACTGGCTTCCGTGTCCTCCGGCTGCTCCTCTGCTCAATCCCAAGGCATCAGTTGGACCTGGAGGCTGGCCCTGGCAGTGTCTTACACACCTGTTTCTGGTTCCTCTCTCTGCTCTGCATTTACGAACGACGGTTCTGGTACCAAGAGACTTGACTTCAGAAGAGCACCCGCAGGGTGTGGTGTCCCAGAAACAGTGCCAGTGACACTGCAGATGAAACTGATAAGGGAGCACAAGGCAAGCTGACACCCTGCAAGCACCACCCCCAGGTGGGATGTGTGTGATACTCCTCAGGCACTCCTGGCTGCCCAAGAACAAAGGAAAGGAGGAAACAAATGGTTAACTGATAGAGATCACAGACATGTAGGACCTGAGTTTCCAACAGCTTACAAATGTCTTAGTAAATTACAAGAAAAAGGCAATTTTATCAATAGCCTAACCTCCAGAAATCCAGAGACTCCATTTGCTGGAGTCCCAACATCACCCTCCCCTCCAGAGTGATGTGAGGAACAAGGGCAAGAAGGAAACGGCAGGTAAAATTAAATTTCATTATCACCTGCAGTCCAAAGGCAAATACTTGAGGCAAATACAGAGTAACCATTCTTCCAGGAACTCCCTACTGTCTTAATGTTAATAATGCGTGACTAGAGGGAAAACAACCTTAGCCTGAGGTTAAGGGTATCTTAGGAAGCTTTTAATCTTGATGAGGTCCCAACAGTTTAGTTTTGCTCTTGATTCTTTTGCTTTTGGGATGTGTCAAGTAAGAAATTGCTGCGGTAGAGGTCAAGGAGTTTGTTTCCTACTTTCTCCGCTAGGGTTTTGATGGTTTCCTGTCTCACGTTCAGGTCCTTTATCCATTTTGAGTTTGTTTTTGTGCATGGTGTNCGTGGGGGAGAAGAAGGGGGGAAATGGTGGGGGAGAGGGAGAGAGGCAAACCATGGGAGACTCTTGAATGCTGAGAATAAACTGAGGACTGATGGGTGTGGGGGGGAGGGGAGAGATGGGCATGGAGGAGGGCACTTGTGGGGATGAGCACTAGGTGTTATATGGAAACCAACATGACAATAAGCTATTTGCAAAAAAAAAATTTTTTTTTTCAATTTTAAAAAAGGGTATCTTAGGAGTCCTCTTTAGCATATGAAAATCCCTCTGGAGGCCACCCTTTTGCCTTTACTTGCTCCAACTCCATAGTATATAACCAGTCACTCTTCACAACCCCAGGGCAGCTCTTTCTGCCCATAGGTCCTGGCCTTGTGCTTTAATAAAATCACCTTTTTGCAACAAAGATGTCTCAAGAATTCTGTCTTGGCCTTCCGCTCCATACCACCACCTCCAAAACCTTATTAGAATCATCAGTGAATCTGTGGAAACAATGTACTCTCAACAGAGAAAGCTCTTGTGCTAAAGAACAAAGCTTGACTGAGGGCCTGTCTGGTGGACAGTTCCAACCAAAGTCCCAACCTTGCCTCAGCCAGTAACTGTGCCCCCAGTAACCCTGACTTGTGGAGGACACGGAGCAAGGAGATGTGTGGCAATGGGGAGCCAGAAAGCTACTTTATTTCATTTCATGAAGATCAGAAACCATGCAGCAAGGATTTTACAGTAACTTAGGTTAAATCTAAGACTATGTATACATTTTAACTTGCAACTTCTTTATTTCTCCTACTGAAATAGATCACTTTCTTCTCCAGTTTCTGTTACTTTGGTTTTGTTTCAAGCCTTATGAATATTAAATAATCTCTCTCAAAATGAGACTTATAAAAGAGGATATATATTCCTAGAGCAGGCAGTCGATTATAAAGCTTTACTCTCCAAAATGGGGCTGCAAATTGAGACCAGTGGAGGAGGGGGGGAAGGCCTGAAAAGGGTCCATTGTACGTGGCAATTATGAAATTACTGATAGCTTAGAATGCCTTTGGGGAATGAAAGACAGACTGCAATGTATTAAAGCATGAATGGAAAATGTAGAAGCAAAAAAAAAAAGAAACAGAAAATGTAGAAGCAGATCCATCAAGTGTTCAGTGCCTATTTAGAAGAATATGCTAAAGTCCTGGAAGAGTTGTAAGAGGAGACACCTGAGCATTATTAGGAACTCAGTGGAAGGTTCCAGTTAAGGAATAGGTCTATTAAATAACAAAAATTTAACAGAGTATATTTTAAAGATCTAATTGATTTTATTAATCTATTCATGAATCAGGTAGCATTCCATCTAGCAAGTAGAGGGGAGCTCCAAAGCACTATGTAGAGGGAAGGATTTTTAAAGCCAGGACAAGGAAGTCATAAACAAACAAACAAAAAGGGTGATTTCTGGTGAGGTCTCCTCTATCTGGGGACAAAAGTGTTTTGGTAGGTGGATTACAATTCCCCTTTAGGTAAATGAAGAGGGCCCATGTGACAGATTACCTAATTGTTGCCGACCAGAAAATTCCAAGCTGACAAGTTAGAGGTTACATTCTTGCCTGAGGAGGAGGAGTTGAGACTGCAAATAGGTTAGGTATTAAGTCATGGTTTACTGAGTTGGGGCCTTAACCTAAGTGACGCCATTTTGGGCCTGTGGTTTTCTTAACAGTTCTTAAACTATAATAAGCTTTTAAAATATCCATGAAACACACACAACAATTGATTATGTGTTTGCGTACAAATGAAATTTTAAATTCTGAAACATAAATATTATGAAAGCCATGTATTCTAACCAAAATATAAGATTCCCCTTCTTCTTTCACATCCATCCCCCACAAATATCATCCACTAGGAAACTATTAACCTCATTTTAAATCAAGTTATAAATTTTTAAGTGAATGATGATGAAAGTACTCCATATCAAAACCTTAGCACACCCAGAAGAAAATAGGTGGATGAAAGTGAATTTAATAAAGAGTGAGGGAGATTTAAAAAAATACACAAGGAATTCAATTAGAGAATCCTGATAAAAGAAAAATCAAATAAGCATAAATAAAGTCGAAGAAAATTAACTTAAAGAACACATTATATTTAATGGTGAAATAGTAAACGAGGTTTCATTAAATTCAGAAACACATTAACATTATCCTGGAGATTGTAGTCATTGCAAAACAAGACGGGAGAAATATAAGGCATAAATATTTGAAAAGAAAGATAAAACTGTCATTCCAGGATGGTACGACTGACTTGCTATCAATGCAACAGAGAGAAGTTAAAATATTAGCTTTCAGTAGGAAAACCTCCCACAGTCTGACACTGTGGGGAAGGAGGTAAGAATGTGATTGCAGGAAGCTGAGGCGGTGAACCCAACTGGCCATCACTAGATGGCATTAGAACTAAAGGATTATCTCCAAAAGAGAAAGCAGGGAGTTGAGTAGAAGACTTTAGAGCTGATGAAAATCTGGAATATTCACAGGGGATAAAACTTGCTGACAAATTTCAGGGAATCCGGTGAATTTATATGCCAGAAGTTCAATGATAGAGGCATCAAGCTCTAAAGGGCTGTTCGTACTTCTGGGATATTTGGAGTGAGCCTAGAAACTAGTGGGACAAAGGACATTTTGAAATGAGAGGCAGAAGAAAGTAGTCTGATAGAGAACTTGAACAAGTGCCAAACCGTTGACTTGCTTTGTCAGAATCCATCTATGTGAGTTTGCCAAATTAACACAAGAAAGCAAAATGCCCCCCCTTGTTATTTTTTTCTTGTTCTTTTATTTTTGCCTAATCTGCAATAGAGATGAGCTATTGAAAATTTACCTAGAATACTATTGTGTAACTGCTGAGCTTGTACAATATGATTCATATACTGTGTACAAAAAAGGTAAATCTGCATTCTTTGAATTCTATATACATGACTGTAAGTAAATTAAGGTTTGTTTTATCATCAATAAAGCATTCCCCCTTTTAAATGTGTACATAGAAATGTATAAATAAAATCTGTTTCTGATCCAATTTTTTTATGAAGGTCAGAGATATTTTTAAAAATTATCTCCTATTATCCCAGATATAGTTTGACTGACCTTTATGCACGAGTGTGTGTGTGCATGCATGTACCCACACACACGCGCACATACTCCTCATCTCTACATATGAGTGGTACTGATGTGGCTACTCACTGAATAGTTGAATATACTCACCTTCTCCATCTCTTTAGGTCACTAAAATTATTGCAGCGTGTCTAGGATATTTCTCTCCCCTTACAGTACAATCTTAGCGAAAACTGTGACAATCGTAGTCATCACTTTCTATTATATTTGAAGGTAGTGGGCATCTGGGTGAATTCACTGGGACAATAACTTCTAAATTTCAATGGAGTATTTATGTGCCCAAACTCTCATTTTTCTTCACCGGATTTGTGCATATAACTTTTTCTGAACTCTTTGACTCTAGACTCTTCGACTCAGGAAATGTTTTGCATCAAGGTTAATACCAGCATACGCATTGGTGTGAATCTCCCAGGTCCACAATCACAATGAGGACACACGAGGAAGCAGCCTCATTGTAATGCATCTGTAATTCAGTCATCCCAGGTGAAACAGTAAGCTGTAAAATCAAAAGTGTAATCTGCACTAGGAATGCTCAAGCTGTGCTGTAAATTCAATCTCATGCTCTTTAATGGGAATTTATCCTGGAGATGAGTATAGTATCTGCTGTCGGGCTGTGTAATTGAATGGGGCAGGGTCTCACTGTAAAAAAAAAAAAATCTGCATTTAGATAGCCACCCATACATAAGAAGATGATATCATACTTTTAGAAGATAATTTTGTATGTGCGGAGCAATGTTTAAATATTAATATTGCTTGTCATTCCATTTTATGAAAACCAATTCCTCATCTTGTTTCTAAGGCAATGGGAGAACTACAGTCAACATTTGCCTGTGTTTAGAAATTTCAGAGTTCTAAGCATCTTGCTTTTAAGGACTCTGTAAAGGCTGGAGCTGTTAAAAATACATTTATAACATATAGCTGATGAGATATAAGTTTAAGTGATATACTGCATCAAGCTGATTGCTCAGAAATCTCAGTCCTCTTATTGACTGATTTTTAGCCATTATGATTTGGCCTTGAAAGGAGTCACCACCTTTTGTTGTGGTTATTAATTTTACCTCCTGGGAACAAAGCTGCAAGTCAGCTATTCTTCCTAAGACTAGCAGGAGAGTGGTCTATGTACTATAGATCTAAGTTTCTCTGAAAAAGTACAGAGTGACCAAATACAAACTGGCATCATTAGATGGATTACATAACCCAAAGTCATCTGGGGTCATCCTTGAGCTCTAGAAAAGATTAGCTCAGACACCCATTTCACGTCCTTCAGTGCTTTGCTACACGAAGTGCACACAAAAGACAACAGCATCAACATCATCTGGGAGAAAAAACACAAACATAGGCCCCATACCAGCTCTATTGAATTTATATCTGCATTTTAACAAGCTCCCATAAGAATAATCCATGCATTAAAGTTGGAGAAGCACTGCTGTGAAGCCCTCCCTGAGATTCCAGAAAATTCCCAGAGAGCTTAATGCTCATGGTCATTTTGTTCTGATTTCTTCGTTACACTAATACTTAAGATTCTCTGTGCATCTTGTAACTCTTATTTCTTTTTAATGAAAAAATGTAGAAATCAACTTTTTCCCTTGATTTTTGCCACACACACACACACACTCAAACACATACTGCAAGGTCTATAATTGTTGTGAAAAACAAAATACACTGGAAAATTAAAGAGATTACATTAAAAACTTGGTTTGCAAGCATAATTCATTCCAGAAACATGCTTGTAATCCAAAGCACTTGTTTATCAAAGCAAATTTCAAGACCCATTGGCTCAGTAGTGATCATGTGACATTCAGCATCACATACTACTCATATTGCAATACGTTGCTCGTTTATCAAGTTAAAATTTATTAGAAATGTTTGCTCACCTTGTGGAACAGTTGCAGAACACATTACTTGCAATCCAAGTTTTTACTGTATTTTATCTATGCTATTGCAATTGAAAGAACATTTATCAAAGAAGAATGTCTCAAAGAAAAGGAAGGAGATAGAGAATTTTATGGAGGTAAGTAAACAAGGGAATCATTCTCAAATCTTAGGAGCGTCATGAGGAAGGCTAAAGTTGGATCATAATTTGGAATTTGCATTAACAATTTTTTTAAAAAAATTTAAATACAATCTTTTATATTAATATGTCTCTTTTTCATTTTAGGCATTCATCTTTTAAGATTTAACATTTCAGGAACAAAAAAGGTAAGGGATTTCTTAACCCTCACTGCTTCCCAGTGTTCAACTGTGTTTCCCTCACAGGACACAGTTAAACTTCAACTTTGTCATTCCCTCCTTTCATCAAGATGATCATTAGTTGCTGAGAAACCAGGAGGCGATCATAAATCTCCTGAGTGGGACAGAGCAGAATCTAAGTCCTCTGGAGGACTCTTGTTTGTATCTTTTCTATAAAATGGGTTGAACTATTTGTTGAGAGGTTATGACAAAGGTCGATTGTTTTAGGGTTCTTGGGATCAAGCATCTTAAAAGATGAATGCCTAAAATGAAAAAGAGACATATTAATATAAAAGATTGTATTTAAAGAAAAAGAACTTTTTTGAACACTGAACTGAGGGTAACCCATTTATAAGATCTACAGGAGCCAAGGTCAGGCTGTCCCCAAATGGATCACTTTGGCATAAACGTTATTTTGAATTAAAAGCAATCAAAGCCCCGCAAATTCAAGTAAAGAGATTTAAAAAAAGGCTCTTTACCTTTCCCTCAACTGCCTGCCAAAAGGAAGAGAGCTGTTAACAGAGATTCCTCTTTACCTAAGAAACTTATCTGTATCATGGGGCAAGCTTCGTTTACCAAACATCTCCTCTCACCTTCCTGCTAATGGTCTTTCTCCCGGGTGTATTCTGCATCCTGTCCCCACCCCTCTCCTTAGCTTATATAAGCCGCATGTTGCCTAACTTTCTTTGGAATTTCCACATCTGTGTGGATTCCCCATATGTATGCTATTAAATTTTGATGTTTACTTGTTAATCTGTCCTCATGTCAGTTTGATTCTTAGTCCAGCTAGAAAGCTAGAAGTCTCATGAAGGGAAGAATGAAGTTCTTCCTCCTCGACAAATCCTAAGAGGTCAGTAGAGGATGTAGTACCACTCAGTGGTTTCATGAAACTCTCAAGCTGGGAATGATGATGCTCTTGGTGTTATACACAGTTTTGGTTACCTCTTATATAAGGGCATGCATGACCAGAGCATTTCACCAGACTTCTGAAGTGGTCCAGGCAGTGGCTTATCAAGGGAGAATTCTAGACTGTGCATGTGCAAGGTCCGCTGAGATATTGAGCATTATATCAAGTTATCAGGCTTCATCTCTAGGGCCTCTTCAGGTTCTGGGGGAGAAGGTCAGGCTACCTGCCAGGCAACCTAGAGTCCCAGTTCTGTTCTAGTTTGTAATGATGCCCAGCCAGGTAGAAGGGAGAGAAATTTTTAAACCTTGGTGAATTGTAGCCACATTTAAAGAGAACTGGAAGAGTTGAAAAATTTGGTAACAATTGACAGCTTGGGCAAGGTAACAGAATCCAGTTCAACCCCCAGATGTCTGGGGATTTTACTGGGGTCAGTCACATAGTCAGGCCTTCCAGAAGTCAACTTGATACCACATGGCCTAAGGTCCCACCATAGGTCTCATCATTAGCAGAGACTGTGTAGTGCAGTAACAGGCCCTCAGGGGGAAAAAAGACACTTGTCAGCCAAAATATTCCAAGAGCTTAAGTATTATTTCCCAGAAATCAGGGCAAGGACCGAACCTTTCCTTATAATATGCTGGGAATAGACAACCCAGATGCTGAATTTATCCTTTACCACTCACTAGGCCAACCAGAAAGTGACTTCCTTACTCACCTATAAGGCTGGGAACCTTACAAGCAGATACCAGATCAGTTTTCCAGGAAGAATTTGTAAGAAGTGGCTTCACAGGGTCAAGCTCTGTTCTTTATAAGTACCTGGTGATATCTGATTAAACTAGCAACATTATCAAATATGACATTCCAGGTAAGAACTTGTTTGCATAACCAATAATTTTGATTATGTCCTGATAAGAAGGACAACAGATTCTTATTGAGCCTATGCAAATAACTGTATTGTTCTGAAAATAAGAATAATTGTCAGGCAGGGAGAAAAAGATATAACTGACAGATGGTTTTTTGGGGTTGTGTGTGTGTGTGTGTGTGTGTGTGTTTCAGTTTATAAGAGCACAGTCTGCTGAGTAGTTGTGAGTTATAGAGAACTTGAAGAAAAGGGAAAGCCAGAAAATAGAACATTAACATATCAACAATATTACAAACAAAACCCACAATCATCCTTAATCAGTTCATTTAGTCCTATGTAATTAATTCTTATTCTGCTTGTTCTTGGGTTAGCAGTCTCATAAACCCAACAGCTTCTCAGCTAGAAAGCTGGAAATCCTGACTCAGCCACTGGCCTCAAAGTTACTTAAATGATGCCACAGATGCTAGTGCCCAAAAGTACCAAGTACAGTTCTTTTCCACAACTTCTAAAATAGTCCTTGACCAAAAATGAAGTGATCTGGCTTGTAGCTGATTGCAAGTGCTTTTGGGGAGGTATTAAAGTAAAGCAAAAAGCTATGTATAGAAGACAAAATATTTAAAATCGCTGTGCTTAATCCAGTACTGATAATTTTCAAAAGAGGAATATTGAATGAGAGTTTTATAAGAATAATGCAACTGACAAGGGAATTTGGTTTTATCTATGGTATGGAACACTAGATTAAAACCAATTCAAAAAGTTTTAGACTACATATCCGTAAACATAACAATCATTCCATTTTCAAAGAAGAGTAGATATTGCAATGAATTTATAAAAATAGATGAGCCTAATCTTTACAAAGAAAAAAATCTTTAAATAATTTAAACATATATTAATCCTGAGACATAATTTACTCTGAATATATCAAGCATGCAGTTAGAATATGTAGTGAAATATCAAAATATCAAATAAGGAGATTGTCTAAATCTGGAGTGTGTTCTAAACATCTGTATATTAATAAGACTCCTTAGGTAAGTGGTGTAAATCTCCCAATGGAAATCACTGGCATAGGAGATGCTAGGTTCAAATTTGAACATCTAGGCCAAGTTAACATTTTTAAAAATAACTGAAATTATTAGAGAAGATAATTTTTTAAATAACTTAAATTATAATATGAAGCATGATCACTCTAAGCTGTTGTTTGAGATCAAGGAAAACAGCACCAGGAACTAATAGAAAAGCCCCATGGACACTAAGGACATTCACAAATCTCTAGGATTTCCCATACAGCAATTTCTAAAGTATTTGCTTTAATAACACCATGCAAATATACCCTAGGGAAGGTTAAATATCACTTCTGACTTGACAATGTTTCCCATGTGACTCATCAATAGTGACATATCCCCCAAATTAAGTATTTCTAACACCACTCTTTTTAAAAGGTGAAAGAATAAATCCTTTGTAGATTTTCCACGGACCCCTCTGGGAAACCTCTGAAAAGGCAGTTTTGGGTGCAAAAAATTTCACTCAATTTGGAAAAGGAAAACATCAAAAGTTTTGAGGATATTTGAACACTTAAGAGAGGAGCCCAGTCATGGGTGCTGGAGACACAATACGCTGCAATTCACTTCAAAGTAGCAACAAAATATTTTAAAATAACCATAAAGGATAACATGATTGTAAAGAATTTTAGCATGAGATCTCTTTGCTTTCTGTAATAATCAAGGACATAACAAAGTCAGCATACACTGTAGAAGATTATCCTGGTAAGATGTAGAATCTTTGTTACCTAGATAAACTATGCAGAAAGGAAAGAATAACCATATACAACCTATTATTAAGAACAGACCACTAATCCAAGAAAATTCTGTCATTTTGACAAAAAGAAAATCAAATTCTAGTTTTCCATCAGTATATTTGGTACTAAAACCCTTTTTGAAAATCTTATACATACATGTATCAAATCTTAGCCAGCCTCTATTCTAACAATATTCCCTTTTGGAGAAACTTTTACATGCAGTTTTGTCCTGCACTTTCCATTTCTCATTCTACAGCAACCAGTTATGTTGCTATAAGACAAAATTGCTCTCTCTTTTCCTTCACAAAAACACAACCTGCATATCATAGATACAAAGTCATTCCTCTTTACCACTATTGCTCTTCCTGTAGCATTTCATTCACGTATATTGATTATAAATTTCAGCTGCAGTAGTTTCTATCTCACAGAGAAAACAAGGGGGAAGATAATGTGAATTGTCTGTCACACACCAGCATTTCTCAGCAGAATAGCCAAGCTCATGAATACACATCTCACAACCTTCTGTAGGCCTTATAGTACAACTTCTCAAAATGGCAATTGTGAACACACTTGATAGACTCAAATATAGGTAGATAGCCTCTGTCACATATTCAAAAAGAGGCAAAAAAAAAAAAAAGCCAATATTAAAATAATGCCTAGTGATTTATGTTTCAGTACTCTATCTTACTTAGAAATGAGGCAGGTATCCAATGAATATTCATTCATTAACTCAACTTGCTTTAAATCCATGGAACAAAATATTCAAGTAGAATAAAAATGTGTGTGTCTGTTATACTTTATACTTGGTGCTGACAACTCAGAGAAGACATATCTGTTTTTAATTAAACAAAAATTATTAAAGTAGTCTGCTTTGCCAAAGATTTACCAAAATTACATGAACTTGAATTCTTAAAACATTTCTGAGTTAATTTCTAATAAAAACACCTTTTTTTTAGGTTTACTTATTTTGAGAAAGTGAGAGAGAACATGAGTTGGGGAAGGGCAGAGAGAGAGAGAGAGAAAGAGAGAACCCAAGCAGGCTCTGCACTGTCAACATGGAGCGTGATGTGGGGCTCAAACTCATAAACTGCAAGATCGTGACCTGAGCGGAAACCAAGAGTCAGACGCTCAACTGACTAAGCTACCCAGATGCCCCCAAACACCACTTTTTTAAAACACTGAACATATTTGAGGTTCAATTTTCCTAATTTCTGGGAATTTTAGTAATCTTCCATTTATTTAAGTATATTTTATCTCTAGGCCAATCAAAATAAAGCTCTCAAGAAATTTATAAATCTGTAATCGTTTAGTAACACTGCCCAAAGATAGAAAAATATTATACGCTCATACAAGAAACACAGAAGGACTTTCTAAATTACAGACCTCAAAACAAACAAACACAGAGAGAGAAAAAACTTTCACTTTCAATTCTAAAATTTTAGCCATGGGTCAAGCATATATACAGAAAAGCAAAACTCACAGAAAAGCTGTTCTCTTCTCAGGGGATAGAAATTCTTAATTGATTTCATCTCATAATAGATTAGGAGACAAACAGAAAAGACTTACAAACTAGATTCTCTGTTGTCCTTTACTTAATAGAAATAGGATCTCTTTGAGATACCTGGATGGCTCCAGTGGTTAAGCATCTGACTCTTGATTTTGGTTCAGGTCATGATTTCACGAGATTGAGCCCTGGGTCAGGATCAGCATGGAGCCTGCTTGGGATTCTCTCTTTCCCTCTCTTTCTGCCTCTCCCCAGCTTGTATGCACATTCTCTCTCTCTCAAAATAAATAAATAAGATTTTAAAAAAATAATAAGATTCTTCAAGCCATTAATCTGTTTTCAGGAGTCAGCAAATGTTCAAATCATAAACTAAAATAAGTCAGCACCAGAACAGAGAAGGTACTCAGCAAGAATCAAAATCAAATCCCTATTATTCTCCCAGTAGTCAAAAGTCCAGAACATAGAACCAGGAACTGGACTCACTGTTGAGTCCCCGGATGCACAGTCAGGAACAGAGGATAAAGGGTTGAACAAATGAGAATGTGCCCAGAGGGCCAATCCAATCCAAGTCATGGTACCAAAATGACAAGACGTAAAAATGCACAGTTCAATTAGGACAATTAATTGCAATTATAACTTTTGTAGGCTTATAATTCCCTAACGACGTTTAACATTCCCTAGGTTATATTTGTATGAAATATGATTTTATTCAGACTGTTGCAACAGGGAGAGCATTCATCAAAAAGAAGAAAAGGATGAGGGTGTGGGGTTTTGTAGAGGCAAGTAAACAAAGAATCATCCATGAATTTTATGGGACTCATGAGGAAGGATGCAGAGGAGCTTATTTTGAAATGTATAAGGGCAACTTTTTCTTTTGAGATTACCTATTTCCTAGAACACACAAGAGTGGGAGGATTTCTTAATTTTTGCTGCTTGCTGGGAGCACAGGGCTCTAGTAAAGTGCAATACTGTGACCCCGTCAGAGTCATTGCAAAAGGTTTAAGAAGACAAGAGGCTTGCACAGAGGGGTGCAGTCATCTTGGGACAATTGCATTTCCCTTACAATTCAGATGCTCTGATCATCTAGACTCCCTTCCCAATCAAAACAAACAAAAATGATTGGACTTCCCTGCTCTTAAATCTTTGGTCATTCTGCCATCCTGTTCCATCATGTCTCTATCTCCTGGCTCCACCTGACTCCATTCTGTTTTCTGCCAACATCCTCTCAGGAGAAAAAATAATTTTCCACTTTCTTATGCAGAGAAATTTAGCTGCTTTTTCTAATACAAACAGCCAACTCAGCTCTGGGCCTCCCTCTGCTGAGCAAAGATTTGGACAAAACTCCAAAATTACTGTTTGGCAGATCCTCAATAAACTCTTATACAACATGACACCCTCCACCCCACCTTGTGTTGGAGAGAATAGGAAGGTATCATTTTTCCCCACTTACAATTCAATAATCCCAGAAAAGAAAATTATATAAAATATAGAAGTCCCATAGGTAAGTGGAGTCAGCGAAAGGAATAGTTTGTCACAGGTGTTCTTCTACTCATCCTTTCCTTCTACTCCTTTCCATATACGTATCCCACTCTTCTGTATCTTTCTGACAGTACAGTCAGGTAAACTGCATCTCCTATACTGCACCCCATACTGTGACCATCTCAAATTCCAAATGTACCATCAAAATGTACTGAAGCATATTCCCTTCATCCCTAGATCTTAGAGAACCATCAGCTGGAAAGTATTCCAATTCTGTCAAGCACTGTTCAAAGATAATCTTGGCGGCAGCAGCCAAGAATGCAACAGAACGACTGCAAAAGTTCTTCTCAATTAACATTGTCCATGAGAGAACCAGTGAACTGTCTTCCCTTACTCCTGCCTCTGTATATAAACTAAATGCTCCTAGATGGCCACTGATACAATGGTCTGCCTTCTGGAATATTTCTCTCTCTCTCTCTCTCTCTTTCTCTCTCTCCCCGTGTGTGTGTGTGTGTGTGTGTGTGTGTGTGTGTGTGTGTACCTGTCTCTGCAGTCTGTAAGCAGCACCTGTTCTCGTCTTGGATTCTACCAATCCTATAGTAAACAGAGATGTAGAACACTCCCACTGCTGGGGAGGACCTGTAGGTGGTCTGCAATAGGTCTGGACTGGGTGCAATAGTCAAGAGGTAGTAATGGGCAGCTCCATTTGGCCTTCGGTCCAAGTAGCGCTCTGCAGTTCAGCTTTACCAATAGTGCTGGCCCTCTCCTAGACTTTAAGAACTCAGAGTGGAGAGTGTGATTATTTCACATCCTTAAATCCTAACAAACAATTCTAAACCCATTTCTTGTGCCAGTTCTTATATATTTCTTTTAACCAGCTCCCTGTGTGATTCCTCCCAAACTTGGCCACCATAACTTAAAGAGATGTTCATTTTCCCCCTTGGTGTGCTGCTTTGGTAATTTTTTTTCCTTTTGCTTCTTGTTTCTAACCCTGTATTCATTACTTACTAAAATTTCAATTGAATGCCTACTCCCAGACCCTCCTTATGCTAACAGTCATTACTATAATCAATTTAGACCAAAATATCAACAACTGATTTGACATAAGGTGATTGTGCTTAGAATTTCATAATAACAGAGGTATCCTCAGGATTTAAAAAAAAATGACTCATTGTATCTCTCTAAATGTTCACTTAATGTTATTACACATATAATATTTTTGTTTATTAACAAATTTAGTACTTCCTGTGTGGGAAGGCATAATTATTTTTAAAAACTGGGGGACAGAGAAATTAAATGTTTTCCCACAGCCACAGAGTAAGTGGCACGGCCATGCCTCCAATCATCGTTTTTTCAGCTCCAAAGTGTTTTACTTCTCCCATCAACAAAGAGTTGTTAACCTGGATGGAATTATTTCCATACATATCTTTTCCTCAAGACTGTGAATTTTTTTTCCTGGACCCAAACTTGTACTCTTCTCTTGGAAATAATTGGAAATATTTGGAAGTTGGGAAAAGGAAGGGGAAGTCAAGTAAAGAAGAAGAAAGAGCTTTACCAGTAAAGGCCTGGGAAGCTTCCAAGCACCCACACTCTGCCTGAGAGAGTGATAGAGCCCTGTGCACAAGGGATGGAAAGTTGTGTCATTTAGCCTGGCTTAACGATGTGCTTCTAGAATGAAGAAGGTCCTGTTTTCATTTGAGAATTTGGAAGATTCCCAACAGCTATGCCAAGTAAATCAAAGTCTCTAGTCTTTTCTTCAGTCTCCAACATCTCAGTAACTGGTGTCTGGGATCATGAAAAGACCCAAAAAGTTGAAATGAAAACTGAGTTATAAATTCTGAAACAAAACAATTGGATGAAGCAAGACACATCATGCACATGAAAATGCCTTTTCTTTCTTTCTTTTTTTTAATGTTTTATTTATTTCTGAGAGAGGGGGGGGGTCTGAGAAGGGGAGGGTCAGAGAGCGAGGGAGACACAGAATCCGAAGCAGGCTTCAGGCTCTGAGCTAGCTGTCAGCACAGAGTCCGTGAGGGGCTCGAACCCACAAACCGTGAGATCATGACCTGAGCCAAAGTCGGACATTTAACCAACTGAGCCACCCAGACGCCCCTGAAAATGCCTTTTAACAGACATACTTTAGGGGTACCTGGGTGGCTCCATCAGTTAAGCGTCTGACTCCAGATTTCATCTCAGGTCATGATCTCACAGCTGTTGGATCAAAGCCCTGCATGGCGCTCTGCTCTGGGTGTGAAGCCTGCTTAAGATTTGCTCTCTCTCCCTCTTTGTCTGCCCCTCCTCCCTCAAAACATAAAAATAAATAAATAAGAAACCCACATATAAAGATCTCATGCAAATCACGAAGGAAGGAAGTCCTACAAGATTCTGGAAACCAAAATAAGGTATAGAAAATTGGACAGTTCCAGGTTTACTAACTTAGTATATTTAAATTGCCTATTATGCTCATTTCATTTATTTAATTCTCAGATTTAGATTTATTTTAATTTTTAATGGTTAATTTTTTATTTTCTTTTTTAAGTTATTTTATAATTAAAGTATACTTGCCATACAAAATTATATTAGTTTCAGGTGTAGAGCAAATACAAGAGTTGTCATTTGTTTACTTGTGAACTCAGCCTCTCTAGCCTCCCTACCCCTCTGGGAATGTAAATTACCTAATCTTGATTTTTTTAATATAGGTTTTGTTTAGGAACCTCAGCTTTGTGGTTGGGAGAGGGGCTTAATCTATTGGAAGGCTAATTTCCTAGTTACAAAGATGAAACTAAAAACATTTTTTTTCTTTCTATAAAGTAGAAATTTTATAAAGAACATAAACACATCAGATAAGTTGNCCTACCCCTCTGGGAATGTAAATTACCTAATCTTGATTTTTTTAATATAGGTTTTGTTTAGGAACCTCAGCTTTGTGGTTGGGAGAGGGGCTTAATCTATTGGAAGGCTAATTTCCTAGTTACAAAGATGAAACTAAAAACATTTTTTTTCTTTCTATAAAGTAGAAATTATATAAAGAACATAAACACATCAGATAAGTTTGTGAAAAGTAAGTTTTAACATCACTTCCCTAAACCTTTAAGCACTTAATCCCTTAAACCCTTTCCACAAGGAGGCAAAAGGTAAGGTCTCAATCACAGAAGGGCCTAGGCAGAGCTTGGAGCACACAGGATGCTAGAGGGGAAGCATAAATGTCATCCTAGCAGCTTCCAGAAAGTAACAGTAAATCTTTCAATGTGTTCTTCATCAACGGGAGGAATGCAGGATCTTTGACACCAGACTGTCCAAACAAAGGTAGAGTTCTAAAAGACCAAGGATTCATGAGCCATGCATCTGTAACCTACACATCCCTCTGCCAGAACTAACCATAGTTTTATCATTCACACAAAGCAAATGTTCAACATAGATCCTACAAACATCAACTACTTTTGAGAGATTATATTCAACAGAAGAAATTCTTATAACAAGGTAGCATTTGCCTAGAGGACAGACATTACAAAAAAAGGTTTTCCCATGGACTCTACAGTACAAGGAACATCACACATGAGAGCCTGAGTAATGAACAGCCTGACAGCTCAGTATCCTGCCCTACATTGGTGGTACTCTGAACAAAAATCTTAAATCCATTTTTAGGTGTTTACAGATGAATCACAAGCATTTTCATAATTTTACATAAAACATGTTTGGGCTACTTACTAATAACCTATTGAGTACTAGAACCTTATAAAGTAAATTCACTGTTTGCTAGAGGATTTTTAACTTTCAACTTACTAACTTAAACATATCAGGTTGTTTTAAGTATATAGTTTCATAAAATAAAAGAACACTAAAGTTAACACGTGCTTCATATATGTTGCTATCAACAGATTTACTGCAATTTCTCTATTTTGTTTCTCTCCAACAATTTGTTTTCATGAAGTCATCATCTACTGGAAAGTATCAGTATATGGATAGGAAATCACAGGTCTCTTTGACATTCCCAAAAGGACCATGACTTTAAAAGTTTGAGAATCATTATCCTGGTATCCATTTAGCCATAAACTCCATTTTCTCTGTACATAGAGGGCAAATGCCCAATTGAAAACAAAATATAATTTCTAATTAAAACTCTTTTTAACTAGGCTAGAGTATGTTGCCCTTGGAATTCTTTTCATTGCCTAAGGACTTCTTATCACAGTCTCGGCTCAAACCCTAAACCCAAAGCTTGCCTCTCTCTGGTTAGAAAATCATTACAATGTCTAACCAACATGCTCTATGTACACTTGCTCTGGAAATGATTCTATCCAGTTTTATGCCTTTGATGTGCTCTATAAGCCAAATATTCCTAAATACAAATCTCCAGCCTGGCCTTGCCACTGAGTTCCAGATTCTTGCATTCAACTGACTGCTTGATCTTTCTCTTTAAATGTTTAATATATTCCTCAAATGTAATATGATCAAAATAAAAGTTTTGGCATTTCCCCCCCCCCCCACATACACACAACAACCACACATCCAATCTTTTCCTAGTCTTTTTCATTTCAGTAGGTGACTCCACCCAATTCCAAATGCCAAAAACCTAGTAAGATTCCTGGATTTCAGTCTCATCCGGCCCTCTTTTTCCATAGTTTGTGGTCTTCCCATGAGTTCTTGCAGTTCTAACTCCAAAAAACAACCCAGATCTACTTGTTCTTTCCCTTCCCACTGTTGTCCAACCTGATCCAAGCCACCTTCCACTCTTCTTTTTATTTATTTTTTATATATTTTTTAAATTTTCAACATGTATTCATTTTTGAGAGACAAACAAAGACAAAGCATGAGCAGGACAGAGAGAGAGAGAGAGGGAGACACAGAATCTGAAGCAGGCTCCAGGCTCTGTGCTGTCAGGCTGACAGAAGCAAGTCTGATATGGGGTTCCAACCCACCAACTGTGAGATCATGAAGTCCGACGCTTAACCAGCTGAGCCACCCAGGCGCCACTGACACCTTCCTCTTAATAGGACTACTACAATGTCCTCCTGACTTTCCAGTGTCTACATTTGAGTACCTACTCCCTCACACCCTTCACACACACAAGCATGAGCACGCACGCATGCGCACGTGCATGCACGCACGCGCACACACACACACAAGCGATCTATTCTCTGTTACAACTGCTGAGACAAATGCAAATAATATCATATCATTTCCCTACTTAGTATACTCCAGTGACTTACATCACCCTCACAGAATGAGCCCCTGACTTACAAACTTGGACATTAAGTTGATGAGCTATAGATGAGATTTTGGACTTGAATTGATGTTGTAAAGAGTTTAGACTTTTGAGAACTTGGAACGGAATAAATACACTTTGCAAGTGGGACGAACATGAACCTTTGGGGGCCAAAGAGCAGACTGTGTTAGAGAACATAGCCATCTGAAGATTCTCCAGAACATCGGAATATGTTAGCTTACATGGTAAAAGGCACTTTTCTGATGGGACTAAATTAAGGATCTTGAGATGGTAAGATTATTTTGGATTGTCTGGATGAATACAATGTAAGCACAAGTGTCTTTATAAGAGAAAAGAGGGAGGCTGGAGAGTCAGAATCAAAGAAGGTGATGTGACAATGGAAGCAGATCTGAGACAGACAGAGAGGGGGGGAGAAACTGAGAGACTGATTTGCAGATACTATCCTACTGCTGGCTTGAAGACAGAAGAAAGGGCCACTAGCCAGGGAATGCAGGTAACCTCTAGAAGCTAGAAAAGGCAAGAAAATGGATTCTCTTCTGAAGCCTGTAGAAGGAATGCAGACCTGCTGACACTTCGGTTGTTGCCCAATGAGAATGATTTTGTATTTCTGTACTTCAAACTATAATACATTGGTTTTTAAAACACCTACTTTATGGTAATTTGTTACAGCAGTGGTAGGGATCTTGTACAAGCCTTCATAAAGAAGGTTATTTGATATGTGTGTGCATACATGTATATGTGTAAACAAAATTTACTCTCATAATATATTCTTACAAATCTGAGTCTGAAGTGGTTTCCTGAGCTGATGTAAATCTTCTCTTGTTAAATATTTTGTTGGAAGAATATCGAATGGCCAAAGAGAATAATCATGCCTTCTCAAGAGTTCCAAAGCCAAACCAGAGTGAGCTGCACCATAATTCAAAAATTTTTTTGAATTTATCTCATTTTAGCTTAAGATTTTATATATTTAGTTTTTACTCTGTGATAAATTCATATATATTTAAATTTAAAAACTAAGATTTTAAATTACATACCATGATGAAAAATAACTCTTCCTTTTTACCATATACAAAATCATGTCTGTCAATTTTAGAATATGGGCCAAATTAAGGAAAGGGGTCCCACAAATCAGATTTGACAACCAGTTTTTTTCTACTTGATATCACCATATTTTAAAAGCTCATATTTTCAAATATGAGACTAAAAAGTTTTTCACTGCTAAATGTCAAGTCAATCACAAAGCAGAAAAATCCTGAAGTCCAGAGGCTCGATGCAATGGAGTCCTTGTAATGTTTAACAGCTGCCCTCTAAAAGAGAAGAGGTAAGGGGCGCCTGGTTGGTTCAGCTGGTTAGGTNGGTCCCACAAATCAGATTTGACAACCAGTTTTTTTCTACTTGATATCACCATATTTTAAAAGCTCATATTTTCAAATATGAGACTAAAAAGTTTTTCACTGCTAAATGTCAAGTCAATCACAAAGCAGAAAAATCCTGAAGTCCAGAGGCTCGATGCAATGGAGTCCTTGTAATGTTTAACAGCTGCCCTCTAAAAGAGAAGTGGTAAGGGGTGCCTGGTTGGTTCAGCTGGTTAGGAGTCTCACAGTTCATGATCTCACAGTTCATGAGTTCAAGCCCTGCATCAGGCTCTGCTCTGACAGCTCAGAGCCTGTAGCCTGCTTTTGATTCTGTGTCTCCCTCTCTTTCTGCCCCTCCCTTGCTCTCTCTGTGTCTCTCTTTCTCTATCAAAAATAAATGGATATTAAAAACTTTTTAATAACAAAAAATAAAAGAGGACAAAGTCCAAGTCCTAGCATCACTTTTGCCAACTTCTATGCCACATATATTCCCACCATGGCTAATTTCAAGCTACCCACGTGTTGTCAACAACCTTGCAAAAATTTCTAAAAACTTTCTAATTGATTCTTGCAAGAAGCCAGCTCCAACACACCACCAGTTGTACGGCACATAAATTTTTCAGCTACCAGCAGTAAAAATGATGGGGCACCTGGATGGCTCAGTGGTTAATCCTCCAACTTCAGCTCAGGTCATGCTCTCAACGTTTGTGGGTTGGAGCCCAGGGTCCCACATGTTATGCTGAGCTCAGAGCCTGGAGCCTGCTTCAGATTCTGTCTCCTCTCTCTGCCCCTCCCTTGCTCACATTCTGTCTCTATCTCTGTCCCTCTCTCAAAAATAAAATAAACATTTTTTTAAATGTTGATGACTATATCTACCAAGGAGTCAGGCCACACAGGTCTGCTGAATGTTCTTTTGCCTCAGAAAAACACTCATGCAATGATGTTTTTATTGAAGATAATTATGTCCTTTAGTTCACCAATGCTTTATTTTTAACATGCACAAAATGAACCACCTATCTTTTTTGACTGCCTACTTTGTGCTGGACACCTAATTTTATATTCATTAAGTCCATTAATCCTCATTACAGCTGTAAGATCTCAAATAACTCATAGTTCTCATAATTAACTGTCTGCATCTAACTCTCCAATCTCTTTTATTATTGCAGCAAAACAGCCTTCGTTCACGATTGTTGATTGTGTGTATTCAGCCACAGGAAATTAAATGAGTAGCAGATTCACTCATTTTAGCCCTCCATCTTTTATACTATGTCTTAATGTCTCTTTTTACTGGAAAAAAAAAAGTAAATTTTGAAAATTTCCTTGCACAACGGGGGAAAACAAGCCTTCCATGTTACTTCTCTCCTTATAAATTTGCCCGCAAAGTTAAGCCTTCAAATAACGAATTTTCCAAAACTGTCATAATTTTTGTTCCTCCCACCCCTCCCGCAAATCCTGGTTCACAATGCAAAAATCAGGAGGCAGACTGTTTGAGGTAGGGTGTATTGAAGATTCCTAAAGCATCTTTTCCTTTTATAGATGTGGCCCATCTGTGCAAATGTCTGGACAGTTTTTATTAAAATCCCCCTACCGAAAATTTATTTATCCATGAAGCATTTTACAAAATAGCCTCTCTTCGTAGACATTGTTATAAATATAGCAACCACAGCCAAATTATAAAAATAAGTGAAACTATTATTATCCATGCTTTTATCTAACCAAGTGAACCTCAGTCTCTCAATCAGTGTTGAAAGCATGGCTTTTGCACACATTAGAATAGGCAATGCACCATAAGGGAATATTTTTTGTTAGGTTGGCTGCCTGGTTTGGATCCAAATAGATTCAGCCATTTCTATCACACAGTGATTCCTAACACAGGAGTGTCACTTTTCAAGGTGAAGCTGAAAGTGGCTATAAGGATTTTTAAAGTACCTTTATTTTATTATTTGGGCTTTTTATAATATTCTTTGTAGCCAAAACATTTCTCCTTTTTCACTCTTGAGAATATTTTTCTTCTATATTTTTCTGATTTGTCAATGTTACTGCAAGAATAATAAACTCATACATTTGCCACTAAAGAGTATTTTTTGTCATTTTTATATATAAGAGATACCAAGGCTCAGGCTCATCCATGTTTCTATAATGACAATCCCACATTTAAACTGTTAAATGTATTGTAAATTCTTACATCTGCCAGCTTATTATGAGAAATTTGGGGGATAATGTCAGATCTAGTTCCACCCTTGCTGATTTCTGGTCACTATGAATTTTCCACCATCAACTGTTTTATTTTTATGGTTTTAACCTACACCTCCAAGTATTTCTTTTTCATCACTAACTATCATCACCAGTATAACCAATTTAACTTCAAACATTTATATTTTAAGAAGGTAAATGAAGAATGATTTTTTAAACCACAGCACACACACTCACAAATACAGATTTGAGATATATGTTCATCAGGAATCAACACCAGAAGAAGAGGACTTTCGATGCAGTAATATAACATGTAAGCAAAATGTTTGGGTACAATTACAGCAAGAAGTTGAACTAATCTGTAAGAATGAATATTTTAGTGCATGATCAAAAGCTTAAAACTCCTAGTTCAAAAGAAAGAAAGCTTCTATTTCAGAAGTTTTGTAGCATCTACAGACATCCAGGGAACTCCCTCTCTGCTCCTTCACTCCAACAGTGCTC